>NC_053489.1:398411022-398776338 GCF_905171775.1 Rana temporaria | reverse complement strand
AAAAACCGCAGCGGTGATCAAATACCACCAAAAGAAAGCTCTATTTGTGGGAAAAAAAGGACGCCAATTTTATTTGGGAGCCACGTCGCACGACCGCGCAATTGTCTGTTAAAGCGACACAGTTCCGAATCGCAAAAAGGGGCAAGGTCATTTAGCAGCATTTTGGTCCGGGTCTTAAGTGGTTAACAAAGTGCCCAGCAGATAGCAGCCATAGCTGCCCATATTGGGGGTCATTTTGCCGCGGCATACCTGGGGACTCTTCACGGCACACCAGTGTGCCGCGGCACACAGGTTGGGAAACGATGCAATAGGGAATAAATACATACCTGAAAAACTGTAAATAGAAATAACAATGGTCATTTTACAATTAGCAGTCACCAACTCCCCCAGTCTATGAAGTAGTCCACATGGGTTTATTTTGAGTCTGCCATAACCAAATATAGTCACAGTAAGTGTTCAAATGAACAATTATCCATAAAAATAGAGATTATAGTGATGGTCCTAAGTTACTAGAAATAGTCAAAAAGTCTGTTCATGGCTATAAATTCATAGTGCACAATAAGCGTGATATAAAAAACTACATATCAGTTTATATTTATTAGCTTGGGGGTGAAGTTGAAATTATTTAGGGCCCAAAACTAATAAATATAAACTGATATGTTTTCAAAGTGTTAGATGCAGATATAAATGAAACATAAACAATTGGAACTGAAGTTGTGCTTTAAAGTCCGATTTTAAAGTTGCTTTAAAGAGCCAGACAACCTCCTATCATATGGCATACGTCACCTTATTACAAGAGACACAATTTATTCAAATGTATTTAAATAATATGGTAATGATCTCCCTGTATTCATTGGGGCATAGCTGACTTTTACCCCCTTACTGTGAGGCCCCGTACACACGGCCGAGGAACTCGACGTGCCAAACACGTCGAGTTCCTCGGCGAGTTAAGCCCTGAAGCCGCCGAGGAGCTCGGCGGGCCGAGTTCTCCCATAGAACAACGAGAAAATAGAGAACATGTTCTCTATTTTCTCGACGAGTTCCTCGGCGGCTCCATCGGGCCGAAAGTGTACACACGACAGAGTTTCTCGGCAGAATCCGGCTCTGACCGAGTTTCTCGCTGAATTCTGCCGAGAAACTCTGTCGTGTGTACGAGGCCTGAGACTATTAGAATCCTGTAAAATAGTGAAATGTGGATTTAAATGTTTCTGCTAAGCAGGACTGACACAGAGGCTAGAAACAGAAGAGGCTTGGTATGGGGGTCTTGGTTTTCCATTTAAGGAGGTGTTGTGTCAGTATTTATACAGTATGTATTATACTTGCCCAAGTTGGACTTGAAGTAGCTTCAGGCCCCTTGCACATGGGCTTCATAATTTACTGATGTTTACTCAGGAACTTGTGATGCCCATGTGCATGGGACCAAACACTGTGTGTAAAAACCTGATGATTAGTAAAGGGCCAGTAAAGGTGTGCAAGTGTATAGATAAGTACAATTATTCTTCATGGCCAGTAATGTAATATACTCACTTAAATGTAAAATGTTCTATTTTTGTCGTTTTTAGAGACATAATAGTTAACTGATTCCTTTTAAAAATTATTACAAATAGATAAAAACCAATCATATAATGTGCCTGCAGTTTAGTTTCGTTTTTGCTGTTGTTTCCTGGTTCTCTGATGTACAGAGCCAGAGAGCCAATAGAGGGCAGTGATGGATTGTAAAACGAAACTGGATCACACCTCCTTGATTAGTCACCACAGTGAGAAATCTCCCAGTACTGTGGTTATCAGGAAACAGACAACCAGGAAGTGTCCAGAACAGAGAGGAATTACAGCAACATCAAAGCAAAAACGAACAATGAGGACATGAAACCAGGACTGCAGTAAGGTAAAGGAAGCTATTTAGCTAAAAAAATATTTTCCTTTAGTGACCCTTTAACATTGTAACTCTGGAGGAGATGCAGAGATCCACAGCTCAGGTGGGAGAATCTTTCTACAGGACAATTATTAGTCGTGCACTTCACAAATCTGGCCTTTATGGAAGAGTGGCAAGAAGAAAGCCATTGTTCAAAGAAAGCCATAAGAAGACCCATTTACAGTTTGCGAGAAGCCACATGGGGGACACAGCAAACATGTGGTCAGATGAGACCAAAATGTAACTTTTTGGCCTAAACGCAAACCGCTGTGTGGTGGAAAACTAACACTGCACATCACCCCCAACACACCATCCCCAGAGTTGATGGGAAGATGGATGGAGACAAATACAGGGAAATCTTAGAAGAAAACCTGTTATGCCGTGTACACATGATCGTTTCATCCGATGAAAACGGACTGATGGATTTTTTCATCAGATATCCGATGAAGCTGACTTTCATCGTTCGTGCCTACACACCATCAGTTAAAAAAACGATCGTGTCAGAACGCGGTGACGTAAAACACAACGACGTGCTGAGAAAAATGAAGTTCAATGCTTCCAAGCATGCGTCGACTTGATTCTGAGCATGCATGGATGTTTAACCGATGGACGTACCTACAGACGATCATTTTTTTCTATCGTTTTTTTAACCATCAGATAATTTTAAAACAAGTTCCTAGTTTTTTCACCGATTGGATAACAAACCGATGGGTCCCACACACGATCGGTTTGTCTGATGAAAACGGTCCATCAGACCGTTTTTATCAGACCAACTGATCGTGTGTACGCGGCTTTAGAGTCTGCAATAGACTGGGGTGGAGGTTCACCTTCAAGCAGGAAACGACCCTAAACATACAGCCAGAGCTATAATGAAATGGTTTAGATCAAAACATATTCATGTGTTAACAGAAAAAATGAAATAATTCAGCGCTGGAAAAATAACAATACAATTAAATAATGCAAGCCAGCACTGCAGGATCAATCCAAAAATGTCCCAAAGTGAAATCAAATAAATATAAAGTGCGGCGCAAGTGAAAAATAATTAACTATACAATAATTATATTAAATGCAAAGAAAGTCCATATAGTGCACAAGTGAAAGAGTTTCCAAAACGTGCTTCAAAGTAAACAATGGTGACTGCAGTGAGAATAACTTCTTGAGATCAGTGAGATCAGTGACCCACAGGGAAAGAAGATCCTCCACCAGAGACTAAGGATGGCCTCTCACCTCAGCTATTCGACCTGTGGCTAGGTCAAATAGCATGTAATAATCCTCCAAGGTACAGATGGATTCAGCAACCAATCAACCAGCTATGAGTTTCTCCAGACACAACCAGCAAAGGGGCTCAGCAATCCATGGACCGTAAGTATTAAATGACAAAAGAGAAGGGATAGTGCTCTCTGTATGCAACAAGTTTATTAAAACAGAACAGATAAAACCACTCACATTTGCTGACACTCTCAGCCGAGTGTGTAGCGAACAGCGTGTCTCAGAGCTCAGGGCATCCGGATAGACAGCCGGCGTGTAGGTCAAGATGTGAGGCAGACGAACGCGGGTGACGTCGACGTGACTCCTCCCCCTCGTACGCGTTACGTCCCAAGTAGGCGGGACTTCTTCAGCGTGGGGCGGGGATCAACGTAGACGTCCCGCACACATATAAATACCAGGCAGTTGCCAAGGCTACACAAAATATTAAACTTCTAAATCCTGCGCCATCTAGTGACTAAAAACAAGAAGGCAAGCAAAGAATGAGGATCTCAATCTATAACAACAGGAAACCGCAAGATATAATACCAATTAAAATACATATAAATGACGTCAGCCACATTCGTCTCCTCACAAGACCCATTTAACAGTATATTAAATAAACACAGCAGTATACATAACTTTAACATGCAATAACCCATACATTAATTTGCACTTAGTATCTGCTACATAATGTAAATTACACTGCCATGCAATAAAATAGAACATTAAAATGTAGATTAATACAATCACCAATATCATAGTTAAATTGTATGAATCCTAATATTAAAATATCTAATATTAAAAATATTAGAATAAAAATACTAAAAAATATAATAAAATAAAATAAAAATTTTATAAATTAAAATTCCCCAATAAGTACATATTAACGATTCGAAATAAAACAATTGAGATCAAACTCAACGTTGAGTCCCGCCGGATGAGAAACCTTTGTCTCATAGATCCAAAAGGATTCTCGGCGGCTCAATTGTCGAATAAAATGCCCCCCTCTCCAATGTCTGGAAACTTTTTCTATGCCCCAAAATTTAAGGCCCTTAGGGTCTCTCTGATGGCAGTCTCTAAAGTGTTTGGACACACTGTGGGTCTTAATACCACGCCTGATGTTGCTGATATGCTCGCCCACCCTCACATGTAACTCTCGTGAGGTGCGTCCAATATACTGTAACCCGCAATCGCATTCTAACATATATACCACCCCTACGGTGGAACAGGTAATTAGCTGCTTGATTGGGTATTCTATCCGAGTCACATTAGAGACGAAAACTTTGCGTTTTTTAATGTTGCGTTTTGCATGCTTACAAGTCGCACATTTGCCACAGGCATAGAATCCTGACAAAAAATTAAAGAGTTTGGGTCGAGGAATAACAGGTGGATCAGTAACTCCAGGGGCCAATCGATCTCTCAAAGAAGGAGCCTTTTTATAAATGAATTGAGGGCGTTCAGGAAGGACCGGACCAAGGACCGCATCTCCCTTAAGGATTGGCCAATGTTTGGCTACTATTTTTTCAAATTTTTTGTGTTGAATATTATAATCCAGCAGCATTTTGAAATTCGCTGTTTCTGTATCCCCATTGGGAGGTTTATCTTGTACAATCAAACTCCTATCAATATTCCTGACTTTTTCAATTTCTTGCTTGATCAAGGGCATAGAGTAACCTTTAGCTACAAACCTAGTAGCCAGTTGGTTGGACTGTGCCAAATAATCTATCTCCATGGTGCAGTTTCTCCGGAGCCTAACAAATTGGCCACGTGGTATATTACATAGCCACAATCGATGGTGGCAGCTATTAAGAGGAATATAACCATTCCGGTCCACTGCTTTAAAGTGATTTTTAGTGACCAATTTAGAACCAGACTTAAATATCTCCAAGTCAAGAAAAGTCACTTGATCCTTGGAGACAGTCCAGGTCAAAACTATACCCTTATCATTGGAATTAAGCCTAGTCATGAACAACTCCAGGGAGGGCATATCTCCTTCCCAAATCAGCACCAGATCGTCTATGTATCTCCGGTAGCAAAGAAGTTGGGGAGGCATGTCATGAAAAATCACATCTCGCTCCCAGTGGGCCATAAACAAATTGGCCACACTGGGAGCGAAACGAGCCCCCATAGCTACTCCACAGCGTTGGAGGAAAAATTCTTTATCGAACCAAAAGTAATTCTTCAACAAACAAAATTGCAAACAATCTAAAAGAAAACGCACATGTTGAGAGTCCAAATCAGTGGACTCTAATGCCCATGCGACCGATGCCAAAGCGGCTTCATGCCCTATAATGGTATACAATGACCCCACATCTGCGGTCACCAATATAGTATTAGGTGTGCAAGAGATAGAACTCAAAATTTGAATTATCTGCTTAGTATCTCGTAAGTAAGCAGGCACCTTGCAAACCAAAGGTTGCAAAAACACATCTAAATACTGCCCCAACCGTGATGTAACGGAATCAATTCCATTTACAATCGGACGGCCCGGAGGCCGCTCAGCATTTTTATGCAATTTGGGCAAAAAATATATTATCGGGGTCCGACAGTAGAAGGGGTCAAGATAAGCCGCCTCCTTTTTGTTAAGAATGCCTGTTTCTTTACCTCCCTCTATCAAGAGATGGAGGTCATTTTTATATTTTACCATAGGGTCACCACGTAACAAGAGGTACGTATTTTGATCTCCCAGCAGCCTTCTCATCTCCTCGTAATAATAGGCTTTACTGAGGACCACCAAACCGCCCCACTTATCCGCCGGTCGTATTACAATCTCATTGCGTTTTTCCAATGAGGCAATACCCCGCTGGATACATTGAGAATCCTTTACTTTATTGAATTGTAAACTCTCCAAGTCTTTGCAAACCATGTTCCGAAAGACATCCAGATGTTTAGTATCATTGTATTGGGGATTAAAAACCGACTTATTTCTAAGATTCGAATGTTTGGAAGCAACAACCGGGACAATTCTCTCAACAGGGTTGGATAAGAAATATTTCTTTAAATTTAAATTTCTTACATACTTCTGTACATTTACATAAGTCTCAAACTTGTTTAAATTGCGTATGGGAGCAAATTTAAGGCCTTTGTCCAGCACTCTTATCTCATCCCCTGTGAGAGGAACCCCACTGAGGTTGAAGATTCCAGTACCAATCACGGCCTTGGCCTTTTGGATTCGTCTCCCCCCTCTGACTCCTCTTGGTTTTTTCTTTTGGACCTGGATTGCCCTTGAGGGGCCAGAACCGGGGGGGGAGGGTACGGAAACGGGGGGGATTCCCTCCATTCCTGCTTGGACCGGAGAATGGAGGGAATCCCCCCCGTTTCCGTACCCTCCCCCCCCGGTTCTGGCCCCTCAAGGGCAATCCAGGTCCAAAAGAAAAAACCAAGAGGAGTCAGAGGGGGGAGACGAATCCAAAAGGCCAAGGCCGTGATTGGTACTGGAATCTTCAACCTCAGTGGGGTTCCTCTCACAGGGGATGAGATAAGAGTGCTGGACAAAGGCCTTAAATTTGCTCCCATACGCAATTTAAACAAGTTTGAGACTTATGTAAATGTACAGAAGTATGTAAGAAATTTAAATTTAAAGAAATATTTCTTATCCAACCCTGTTGAGAGAATTGTCCCGGTTGTTGCTTCCAAACATTCGAATCTTAGAAATAAGTCGGTTTTTAATCCCCAATACAATGATACTAAACATCTGGATGTCTTTCGGAACATGGTTTGCAAAGACTTGGAGAGTTTACAATTCAATAAAGTAAAGGATTCTCAATGTATCCAGCGGGGTATTGCCTCATTGGAAAAACGCAATGAGATTGTAATACGACCGGCGGATAAGGGGGGCGGTTTGGTGGTCCTCAGTAAAGCCTATTATTACGAGGAGATGAGAAGGCTGCTGGGAGATCAAAATACGTACCTCTTGTTACGTGGTGACCCTATGGTAAAATATAAAAATGACCTCCATCTCTTGATAGAGGGAGGTAAAGAAACAGGCATTCTTAACAAAAAGGAGGCGGCTTATCTTGACCCCTTCTACTGTCGGACCCCGATAATATATTTTTTGCCCAAATTGCATAAAAATGCTGAGCGGCCTCCGGGCCGTCCGATTGTAAATGGAATTGATTCCGTTACATCACGGTTGGGGCAGTATTTAGATGTGTTTTTGCAACCTTTGGTTTGCAAGGTGCCTGCTTACTTACGAGATACTAAGCAGATAATTCAAATTTTGAGTTCTATCTCTTGCACACCTAATACTATATTGGTGACCGCAGATGTGGGGTCATTGTATACCATTATAGGGCATGAAGCCGCTTTGGCATCGGTCGCATGGGCATTAGAGTCCACTGATTTGGACTCTCAACATGTGCGTTTTCTTTTAGATTGTTTGCAATTTTGTTTGTTGAAGAATTACTTTTGGTTCGATAAAGAATTTTTCCTCCAACGCTGTGGAGTAGCTATGGGGGCTCGTTTCGCTCCCAGTGTGGCCAATTTGTTTATGGCCCACTGGGAGCGAGATGTGATTTTTCATGACATGCCTCCCCAACTTCTTTGCTACCGGAGATACATAGACGATCTGGTGCTGATTTGGGAAGGAGATATGCCCTCCCTGGAGTTGTTCATGACTAGGCTTAATTCCAATGATAAGGGTATAGTTTTGACCTGGACTGTCTCCAAGGATCAAGTGACTTTTCTTGACTTGGAGATATTTAAGTCTGGTTCTAAATTGGTCACTAAAAATCACTTTAAAGCAGTGGACCGGAATGGTTATATTCCTCTTAATAGCTGCCACCATCGATTGTGGCTATGTAATATACCACGTGGCCAATTTGTTAGGCTCCGGAGAAACTGCACCATGGAGATAGATTATTTGGCACAGTCCAACCAACTGGCTACTAGGTTTGTAGCTAAAGGTTACTCTATGCCCTTGATCAAGCAAGAAATTGAAAAAGTCAGGAATATTGATAGGAGTTTGATTGTACAAGATAAACCTCCCAATGGGGATACAGAAACAGCGAATTTCAAAATGCTGCTGGATTATAATATTCAACACAAAAAATTTGAAAAAATAGTAGCCAAACATTGGCCAATCCTTAAGGGAGATGCGGTCCTTGGTCCGGTCCTTCCTGAACGCCCTCAATTCATTTATAAAAAGGCTCCTTCTTTGAGAGATCGATTGGCCCCTGGAGTTACTGATCCACCTGTTATTCCTCGACCCAAACTCTTTAATTTTTTGTCAGGATTCTATGCCTGTGGCAAATGTGCGACTTGTAAGCATGCAAAACGCAACATTAAAAAACGCAAAGTTTTCGTCTCTAATGTGACTCGGATAGAATACCCAATCAAGCAGCTAATTACCTGTTCCACCGTAGGGGTGGTATATATGTTAGAATGCGATTGCGGGTTACAGTATATTGGACGCACCTCACGAGAGTTACATGTGAGGGTGGGCGAGCATATCAGCAACATCAGGCGTGGTATTAAGACCCACAGTGTGTCCAAACACTTTAGAGACTGCCATCAGAGAGACCCTAAGGGCCTTAAATTTTGGGGCATAGAAAAAGTTTCCAGACATTGGAGAGGGGGGCATTTTATTCGACAATTGAGCCGCCGAGAATCCTTTTGGATCTATGAGACAAAGGTTTCTCATCCGGCGGGACTCAACGTTGAGTTTGATCTCAATTGTTTTATTTCGAATCGTTAATATGTACTTATTGGGGAATTTTAATTTATAAAATTTTTATTTTATTTTATTATATTTTTTAGTATTTTTATTCTAATATTTTTAATATTAGATATTTTAATATTAGGATTCATACAATTTAACTATGATATTGGTGATTGTATTAATCTACATTTTAATGTTCTATTTTATTGCATGGCAGTGTAATTTACATTATGTAGCAGATACTAAGTGCAAATTAATGTATGGGTTATTGCATGTTAAAGTTATGTATACTGCTGTGTTTATTTAATATACTGTTAAATGGGTCTTGTGAGGAGACGAATGTGGCTGACGTCATTTATATGTATTTTAATTGGTATTATATCTTGCGGTTTCCTGTTGTTATAGATTGAGATCCTCATTCTTTGCTTGCCTTCTTGTTTTTAGTCACTAGATGGCGCAGGATTTAGAAGTTTAATATTTTGTGTAGCCTTGGCAACGGCCTGGTATTTATATGTGTGCGGGACGTCTACGTTGATCCCCGCCCCACGCTGAAGAAGTCCCGCCTACTTGGGACGTAACGCGTACGAGGGGGAGGAGTCACGTCGACGTCACCCGCGTTCGTCTGCCTCACATCTTGACCTACACGCCGGCTGTCTATCCGGATGCCCTGAGCTCTGAGACACGCTGTTCGCTACACACTCGGCTGAGAGTGTCAGCAAATGTGAGTGGTTTTATCTGTTCTGTTTTAATAAACTTGTTGCATACAGAGAGCACTATCCCTTCTCTTTTGTCATTTAATACTTACCGGTCCATGGATTGCTGAGCCCCTTTGCTGGTTGTGTCTGGAGAAACTCATAGCTGGTTGATTGGTTGCTGAATCCATCTGTACCTTGGAGGATTATTACATGCTATTTGACCTAGCCACAGGTCGAATAGCTGAGGTGAGAGGCCATCCTTAGTCTCTGGTGGAGGATCTTCTTTCCCTGTGGGTCACTGATCTCACTGATCTCAAGAAGTTATTCTCACTGCAGTCACCATTGTTTACTTTGAAGCACGTTTTGGAAACTCTTTCACTTGTGCACTATATGGACTTTCTTTGCATTTAATATAATTATTGTATAGTTAATTATTTTTCACTTGCGCCGCACTTTATATTTATTTTATATTCATGTGTTAGAATGGCCCAGTCAAAGTCCAGACCTAAATCCAATTGGTGAATCTGTGGCAAGACTTGAAAATTGCAGTTCAGACGTTCTCCATCCAACCTGACAGAGCTTGAGATATTTTGGAAAGAAGAATGAGCAAACATTTCACTCTCTAGATGTGCAAAGCTGGTAGAGACATCCCCAAAAAGATTTGCAGCTGTAATTGCAGTAATAGGTGGTTCTACAAAATATTGACTCAGAGGGGCTGAATACAAATGCACACCACACTTTTCACATATTTATTTGTAAAAAATTATTACAACCATTTATCATTTTCCTCCAACTTCACAATTATGTGTCACTTTGTATCACCTAAAATACTAATAAAATACATTTACATTTTTGGTTGTAACATGACAAAATGTGGAAAATGTCAAGGGGTATGAATACATTTTCAAGGCACTGTATATGGGATTTTTAAGGCATATGTATTAAAATGCAATTTTCTTTTATTAAAGCGGAGTTCCACCCATTTTCTATACTTTCTCTATATACGACCTCCTTAGTTAATCTTTTTCACATTGGCATTTACATTTTTTTTTTCTGTCTAGAAATACCTTTTTAATCTAATGTCTTCTTGTCCTATGGCCCTAATAGCCTAGGCTATTAAGTCAGACTCATTAGGCGATTTGCAAGGGTTCCTGGGATAGCGGCGAATGAATGAGAGAGCCGTGCTCTGACAGGAGAAAGGGAGGAGGGGGGCAAGCGGGGGAAACATTCTGAAAGCTTGCCTCCTCCCTATCACAACGCTGCCCGAGTTGTGCTGAGCTGCAGCCCGCCCTGTCACCATTTCACTGATGGGGCGGATGGATGGGGGGGGGCAGCGGAGGGCACTTGACAGCACCTGCTACAACAGACTGATGCCGTTTCTGAAAGCTCGCCTCCTCCCTGTCACACTGCTTCCCAAGTTGTGCTGAGCTGCAGCCCGCCCTGTCACCATTTCACTGATGGGGGGGATGGATGGATGGGGGGGCAGCAGAGGACACTTGACTGCACCTGCTACAACAGGCCGACGCCGACATTGCTATGGCAACAGGTCAGTAAGGCCCCGTACACACGGTCGGTTTGGTCCGATGAGAATGAACCAAAGTTCATTTTCATCGGACCAAACCGACCGTGTGTATAGGCCAGTGATATGCAATTAGTGGACCTCCAGATGTTGCAAAACTACAATTCCCATCATGCCTCTGCCTTTGGATGTCATGCTTGTGGCTGTCAGAGTCTTGCTATGCCTCATGGGACTTGTAGTTCTGCAATAGCTGGAGGTCCACTAATTGCATATCCCTGGTATAGGCTATCGGTCTGTTTTCCTTCGGTCCAAAATTTTAAAACATGCTTCAAAACCGAACCGATGGACCGCTGCCCCATCGGACCAAACCGATGGTTAGTACAGAAAAGCATTGGTTCAAAACCCACGTATGCTCAGAATCAAGTCAACGCATGCTTGGAAGCATTGAACTTCATTTTATTTAGCACGTCGTGTGTTTGACGTCACCGCGTTCTGACCCGATCGGATTTTGGACTGATGGTGTGTACACTTCAGAGGTGAACCGATGAAAATGGTCCGTCGGACCATTCTCATCGGTTTTGTCCGACCGTGTGTACGGGGCCTTAGAAGGACGGTCTCGCTGAGGCATCACTGCGCATGTACAGAAGTCCAAGAAATGAACACAGGAGGGCTTCAGATGCCCACAGCCAAAATGGAACCTGCCTGCTTCCAAGATCTGTGAGTAAAAAATGATTTTTCAAGAAAGTGAGAGCCGGTTCACACTGGGGCGACTTGGGATCCGACTTGAAGTCGCCTCAAGTCGTCCCAAGTCGCACTGTAGAGAAAAACAATGGAAGTGAATGGGAGCGGTGTTAATACACACGACTCGAGTCGCTCCGACTACAAAAGAAGTTCCTGTACTACTTCAATCCGACTTGTAGGCGATTTGTACCCATTGATTTCAATGGAAGTCGCCTCCAAGTCTGATCACCGTCTTAACTGAAGCGACTTTTCAGGAAGATAACATACATTTCTCAGGCAAACCTCTCCCTCCCACAGAGCTGATTGTTGTTTGATTGGCCACTGGAAAGTCTCCTGTCCTGGAGACGACTTTAAGTCGTGTTGTAAATCGCCCCAGATGGCCCTGTGGTTCACGGTCAAGTCGTGTCGGAGTCGCCTCTGAAAGTCGCACTGGAAGTCGTGTCGCCCTAGTGTGAACCGACTCTAAAAGCGCAATAAATATAAAATTTTAGAAATGTTAATTTACATGTTTTGACAATTACAGAGCAGTCTTTAAAAAAAAAATGTTTGGGGGACTGGAATTCCCCTTTAAGTAAACTTTTATAAAATGAGTACTGTATAACTCACATAAACAAAACAGAATGGAATAATACAAAAGTGCACCTTATGTTTTTTACTAGTACATGTTCAGGGGAAAAAATGTAGGTGAGTTGCAGCGGCAATAACTCAGACAGCCGGTTGCAAAATAAAACATATTGAAGGAAGGCAGCAACAGTTCACAAAAAAACACAGTGGGACAGCTACCTAGCTGGGCACATTCACAGTTTCCAATAAAGTAAAGAAGTAGGTTCCAGCCACACTAAGAGTGTCTGTTGAGAGGGGACCAGGGGCGGACTGACAACTCATGGGGCCCCTGGGCAATAGAAGATTATGGGGCCCCTCTGGCTTACAGATGACCACCACGCCAGGAGGTAGTGCAGAGGCGGGCAGCTAAAATCTTGGGATATTCACATTAAAAGCATGTCATTTTCGGACATATCAGGGACAGATCTAAAAAAAACACCGATTTTTACATACTGTCCCTGGTTTTACTGAGCCTGGCAACCCGGATGGGGCCCCCTAGTGGCATGGGGCCCTCGGGCAGTGCCCGAGTGACTCAATGGTCAGTCCGCCCCTGGAGGGGACAGAATACGGCCTGGTTGCCTTGGGACAATCAGGAAGGTATCCAGAGAGATGCAACCCTAAGCTTTCCCTCTGCATCAGGAACCTTTCTCTACTACTAGTACTGCCCCTTACAGATGGGGTATCTTTCCCTACTCTACTCACTCACATCGAGCATGCCAAACCCTGGGGCCAAGGTCCTAAATAGACTCTGCATGACTTTCTCTTCCCATGCAATGCCATTGCGGTTAAGCATCAGTGGGGACAGCAGATTGCACCTTAATACAAACACATCTCTATCAATGATAATATATTTAACCCTTTCAGTGCCCACAGGGGGCCAAGTCTGTACACCGTACGGACCTCATTCCTCGCTCTCCTTATGGTTACTTCAATGACCATGAGCTTATATCAGAATTGTTCAGCAAGTTATTAACCCTTAATGTGACCAGCCCCCTACACCCATGTTGCCACCTCCCTGTCCCCTGCCTCTTCACCCCACCTCCCCTTCATCTAAACCTGCCCCCACTCTGCCCCCACTCTCCTCTCCTATCGACCTTCACCCCCAGCACTGATTACCCCCCCCTCAACCCAAGTGGGTGGGTTCCGGGTGCAATGCTCTGTGCCCAACCCTTTTCAAGCCAATTAGAGCCATCAGTCTCTCCATAGAAAACAATGGGTGGTCCGATTGGGCCCACCTGAAAAATGGACATGCAGACCCGATTGGTGTGCTTGTGTAAAAGGAGCCTAAGGCCTTGTTCACACAGGACATACACAGCATACCTTTACAGGGATGCACAGATGTTCCGAGCATCTCTGTGCAGGCAGTCCCATTGTTGTCATTTAGGATGTAGTACCTGCACGAACAGAGCCATTACTCCCAATTTTACACCCTTGTAGACCTGCATGCATGTCCCTGAGCTCACACTGTCTGTGTTCGGTGTCATGTATCCACACCCACACGGATGTCAGATTGGGAACAGCAGCTATGCCTCTGCAGCCGTTGCATCCCAATTTACATAAATTGGACTGCCCGGATGGGGATGCATGGAACACCTGTGCGTCCCTGTGTGTGTAAACATTGGCCCTCCATGGGTGTACACTTTAGTGAACGATTCTTTACTTTCAAAATGTTTATTTGGTTTTCAACAAGCATGACAGAAAAACAATATAATACATTACAGTGTTTTATGTGAACGATTCTTTAGTACTAATTTAGCAGGAATTTTGTAAGTTATGTTGTGTTTATGTGCACTATTAATGATTTTGTGTATTTTTTGTGAAAATAGCGATATGATGAACATTTGCACAATTATTGCGGGGCCCAAAAAATCTATAGCACTTTTTTTTATTCTACAGTCATGTGCTTTGAGAAAATGTCTAGTTTGAGGAGTCTTTTCAAATCCTGAAAGCTGTAAGTGAAAAATGGTAATTTTTTGAGTAAATTGTTTTAATTTTGAGTTTTCACCATCTCACAAAAAGGTAAAATGTACAAATATTTGTTATTTGTTAACTCAATACAGTTTTAACTTTTGCATTTGATAAGAATTTCTCAGAAATGTTGTACATTTTGCCATGTATGAATTCACTATTCATGATTTTAGTGTATTTATTGCAGAAATATTGTTTTGATAAACATTTGCGCAAATACCGAGGCGCCTAAAAAATTAGTAGCACCTTCTTTTTATTCTAGAGGTCATATGCTTTCATAAAATATTTGGTATGGGTGGGTATTTTTAAAATTGTAGGTAGTTTGTGCAAAAACAACAGATGTTTTGTTTAAGAGTAATAAGCCTTAATTGCGCATTGGAAGCAGCAGAGGCAATACAGATATACAGGTATATGCTAAAGCAAAAATGATGCCTTCATAAATTACCGAACAGGGCCAAATCAAGTCACAGATCATAGCTTGCTGTGACCTTCGATTCAAAACCACACTGTATAGCTGAACACCAAAGCACCTCCAATTTTTCACCTCACTTTTCTCCTCAGTTGTATCGGGCAGCCAGGTATGGTCAGAGAGCTCATCATCATCTGCTCCCTTCTCATTGCTGGAGCCAACATGCAAGTGTAAACTTTTGCATTGCAACCTGTGATGCTTGGGTGACCTGTCGACTGTGGCACTTTGGTGGACTAAACAGCACCTCAACGATCTGCAATGATCACCTGATATGACCAGCTGTTGTGATAACACCAACAGGTTCACACTGCTGTTTCTGCTGCTAACCTAGAAAAGAAAATATAAATAAAAGACCCTAAACCCCTAGAACCCTACAAAATAAAACCCAAATAAATTAAAGCTCACATACAAAAGAAAGTAAAAAACAATAATCCCAAAACATTACAAGCAAAATAAAACCCTGCAAGAATTTTGTATGCCTGGCGATGATGTCACAGTAAGCAATAAAAGAATTCCCCTGCCACTCTAGAATCACTAGAAAATATGAACACATCTTTTGCTTTATTAGATAACAGTAAAAACATATTATACCATGCATACATATGAGGTGATGCTCTATATGAATTGATTATACATCACAGTGCTCATTACACATATTTTAAGTGTACTATATAATCTGTAAATGTGTCAAAAGGTATATCACTATTGTTTGAGCAAAGTTGTACCAGATATCTAGTCAATAAAGTTGTTTTCAAGCCCAACTCCAGAAATTTTTTTGTTTTGTTTTGATTTAGCTATGTTTATGTTAGAATTTAAAACTTTTATATCTAGTTATGCCAAATAGGGCCACATTAATTACAGACAGATCTGGGTCACATTGTTAAGCAAACTTGCTTTCTAGCTGTTAGTCTGTCACTCATCTAATGAGTTACTATGCAGTTAATCTAATTTATGCTGTAACCCTTCCCATAAAAAATGACTTTCTAACCACAGTTATTCCTGCGTCCTGGCTAACCAAAATCAACATATTCAAACATTTTTAAAAAGCTGCAATAACTGCAAAAGATGTGCTACAAAGAGTCTTTGGTAAAGTATTGCAGATGGTGTCAGAACACTACATGGTCTAAGAAGATGTTAGCATAATATTATATTTCTGGATGTAGCAATAAAGACTCACAGAAAAGTAGTGCCTGCAGCTGTTCTGGCAAGGATTATGTGGTAGAAAATATAATTTTAGCTATATAATGTTGAAGATTGGTGTAGTAGACTGTATGACTCAGGTCTCTAAAACATATCAGCTGTAAATAATGCTGTAAATCAATGGGTGTCCTATAAAAAATATATATATAGCTTATTCACACTGAATTTTCAGTAAATATATTAAAAATATTTGAATATTTTAATAGAAAAGTTTAGTACCTTACCCAGAAACTCAACAAAGCACAACAGGCTTGTATTTTTAGCAGGTAGATCGGCCCCACCAACACTAACATACCTGCCGCTATTAACCACTTAAAGACCTTAGGTGTTTTTCAGATTTGGTGTTTGCAAGACTAAAACAGTTTTTTCTGCTAGAAAATTACTTAAAACCCCCAAACATTATATATATTTTTTTCTAACACCCTAGAGCAGTGGTCATCAACCCTGTCCTTAGGGCCCACTAACAGGCCAGGTTTGCAAGATAACTGAAATACATCACAGGTGATATAATTTGCTTCTCAGTGATTGCAGTATTCTAGTCGGCATCTCCCCCAAGGTAATGCATAAAACCTGGCCTGTTAGTGGGCCCTGAGGACAGGGTTGATGACCACTGCCCTAGAGAATAAAATGGCGGTCATCGCAATACTTTTTGTCACACCGTATTTGCGCAGCAGTCTTACAAGCGCACTTTTTTTGGAAAAAATTCACTTTTTTGAATTAAAAGATAAGACAACAATAAATTTGGCCCAATTTTTTTATATATTGTGAAAGATAATGTTACGCCGAGTAAAATGATACCCAACATGTCACGCTTTAAAATTGCGCCCGCTCGTGGCATGGCGTCAAACTTTTACCCTTAAAAATCTAGATAGGCTACCTTTAAAAAATTCTATAAGTTGCATTTTTTGAGCTACAGAGTAGCTCTAGGGCTATAATTATTGCTCTCGCTCTAACGATCGCGGCGATACCTCACTTGTGTGATTTGAACACCGTTTTCTTATGCGGGCGCTACTCGCGTATGCGTTCGCTTCTGCGCGCGAGCTTGTCAGGACGGGGCGCTTTAAAAAAAAATTTTTTTGTTTTCTTATTTAATTTTATTGATTTTATTATTTTTTACACTAAAATATAAAAAAAAAAAATTATCACTTTTATTCCTATTACAAGGAATGTAAACATCCCTTGTAATAGAAAAAAGCATGACAGGTCCTCTTAAATATGAGATCTGGGGTCAAAAAGACCTCAGATCTCATATTTAGGCTTAAATGCAAAAAAAAAAAAAAAAAAAAGGAAAATTTGTCATTTAAAAAAATGACAAAAAAAAAATTGTCTCTTTAAGAGGCTGGGCGGGACTGACGTTTTGACGTCACTTCCGCCCAGCAGAGCTATGAGGACGGGTGGGGGCCATCTTGCCCTCACTCAAGTCCTCGCTCTCCAGGCGGCAGCATCGGATCTCCTCCGCCGCTACCGACGGCTCCGGTAAGCGGCGGAAGGCGCGGAAAAGCGGCGGGAGGGCCCTCTCCCGCCACCGATAACGGCGATCTCGCGGCGAATCCGCCGCGGAGACCGCCATTATCGTTTACACAGCCGCCCGCTGAAAACATGGATATCTCAGTTGTGGCAGCAGCTGCTGCCGTTACTGAGATATCCATGTTTAAAAAGAGGACGTACATTTACAATACGCGGGTCTTTAAGTAGTTAAAATGCAGTAACAAGGCACTGTGGATGAAGACTCTCTGTGATGTGGTTGGTCACTACTAGTAAACATCAATGGAACTCCAGGTAGCTCCACAGGCTTGTACTGTATAGCAGTGGCAACATCAGTTGGGTTTGCAGTAGGTGCCATGAACATAAGATACTAGAGTAGGAGCAAGGGGAGGGAAAACTTACAGCTTATCTGATAAAGCATGTCTGTGATCCTCCTGCCTCCTGCAAATCCACTATGGTCTGTGGAGTCACCTGGAAATGCCTGTCTGCCATGTTCCACAGCAGCCCTTCTGTCATAGAGTCGTTCACACAAATGTCACCTACAACCAGGCCTATACTGAAGGACATCTCTTCCCGGGTCTCTGTCTGCAAGGTGTCTAGCCAGTCCAGTCGTTGATGAGAGGGCATTTGCCCATCTTTTGCAATCCTTCCTTGGTTACTTTATTTGAAAGCTGTGAACAGACACCTTTACCTCGGGAACACTTTACTATGCTTCTATTTGAACACTGTACATAGACACCTTTACCTAAAATCACTTCAAGGATTACCACTAGCCTGTTCAAGCCCTTCGGCTTGCCATCACATCACTGTGCCTTATTGCATATAATCTAATGAGCTCCAACTGCCGGTGAAGACCATTAGGCCTGCATCTTGGACATTGCTGTTGTTACTATTTAAAGGGCACTATCCCATCCCTATTCTGTCTGACGTCTTATTAGGATATAAAGGTTGAATAGGCCGGCCTGGGGTTCCCCTTTTGTGACTACCTGCATTAAATAGCTAACCCTTTACTGTCCTTACAGGTCACGCTCCAGGTGGTATTCCATTGTAAATATATGTATGTTGTGCTCTTGTGTTGTTGAACTGTTCCTAAACTGTATTTTTAGGGGAATTCTTCTGATTTTGGGCTGTTATTCAGAACTCGGTTAACCAATTACCCTCCGTTGGATATAAATACCACATTGCTTACTCCAGTAAAAGCTGAGATCATATAAATATATTTGACTTGTGTGACATGTCATTTAAAGGTGCTGAAACGATGTCTGAACCCAGAGTGTCAGGTGGTTTGGAATGTTCACAGGGTCATGGCGATACAGATGAACAGGTAAATCCAAGCGGTCCTCAAGGGGGTCATGCTACATACAAGTAGGGTCTTTTTATCTTGATTAACAACAAGATCAAAAGTGTTTGGTCAACCAATCAGAAACCCCTCCGGTGTTAGGCAAAGGTATATGGTATGGACGTTTTTAGTTGTTAGGAGATATACACACATTCATTCATTCAATATGGAAGCACAAGTATAGATCATAACATACATTATTTCTTGTATGGATGCATAATATAGATTGGACATATTATGCTGGATTGTAGTGTATCTATGCTTGCTATGACATGACTGACGAATGGGACTCTGAAGGCTGCTGTTCGTTGTGATATTTACAAATGCTCTGGTGGATTTTGTATTCGTTGCTGCGGAGACTTGTTTTATAAAAATGATCATTCCTTATATATGACAAAAAATTATCACTGATTTATCCCCTACTATATGACAACAGTCTGTAGTGCAGGTGGCTGTCAGCCATGAGACTCCACTGGAATGATGCTAAGACAGCTATTTCTGTAACCCATTATCTGTAACAAAATTAAGTAAGGAGCCGGGTGACGTCACTTCTGGGTCTGAGCCAGGATCAGAAGTCTGTGAGAATTTCGAGATTGCCTATACGATACCCCTATTGGTTCAGCCTATTGCATTGATGTTTGATGGATGTTTGATTAAAGATGTGAGTGTAATTTTTATTTAATAAAAATAATTTTTTAAGCAAGTTTACAGCAAGTTTACAGCAAGTTTACACTATGGGAGATTATTTTCCATTTGCATGAGTATACCATATGAAGAACTTGGGCAAATTGGGCACAACACATATGTTGAGGGAGACCTGGATATAGAAAACCATTTAAACAATTACTTCTGTTCAATCTTCTCAGAAATAAATTGCACCAACAATAACAAGTTGGGGAATCATATTTGGTTCTAGTAATGATGATTAATTTTTAGGATTTCTGGAGACAGAGATAGAAGAGCAACTGGCTTGGGTAAAGCTTAATAAAGCTTAATAAAGCAATGGGCCCTGATGGTATTCATCCCACAGTTCTAGGAGAGCTTCAAGATATAGTTGTTGGACCATTAACGGATCTTTTTAATCAAGTTCCCCAAGACTGGCAGACAGCTAATATTGTACCTATTCACAAGAAGGACAGCAAGGTAAAAGCTGGCAATTACAGGCCAGTGAGTTTAACATCAGTTGTATGTAGTCAATGTAATGGAAAGGAATCACTCCTGAAAAGAAGGATCGTTGATCACCTAAAAATACATAGCCTGCTGGATCCAAAGCAGCATGGCTTTACTGAGGGTAGAATGTGTCAGACTAATCTGATTGTTTTATTTTACTATATTACCAATATTTTGGACCAGGGAGGTGCTGTAGATATAGCATATACCACAAGGTTCTGTACTGGGTCCTGTTCTATTTAATCTATATGTTAGTGATATAACTAAAGGTTTGTTGGGCAAGTTATGTCTTTTTGCTGATAACACAAATGTGTGTAATAGGCTTGATATCCCTGGAGGTGTCTGTAACATGGAACATAATTTGGTACTACTGGAAGATTGGTCAAAGCAGTGGAGACTGCAGTTCAATGTTTCTAAATATAAAATAATGCACCTAGGGAAAAAAATCCCATAAGAGAGTACAGCAATGGGGGTGGAGTGTTAGCCAGCACTACAGAAGAAAATGATTTGGGGGAACTTATTTCATATGATTGCAAAATTTGCAAACCAGTCAAGTAGGAAAAGCGAATACAATTCTAGAATGCATCACAAGAGGGATCACCAGCAGGAGGAAGGAGGTCCTGATTAGGCATGTGCATTTCGTTTCGTTCCGAATCGAAATTTGGACGAATTTTTCATTATTCGGACATTCGGATGCATACGAATTCCCGAATTGCAATATTAATGAATTTACCGAATCCGAACGAACGTTTTCGATTCCGAATCGAAAACCTGTGGACGAAATTCGATCGGAATTAAAATTTTTTTTTTTTTTCGAATTCCGATCGAATATCATCCGCGGGTTTTCGATTTGGAATTAGAAAAAAAATATATTTTTTTTTAATTCCAATCGAATTTCGTCCGCGGGTTTTCGATTTGGAATTCGAATTTTTTATTTTTTCGAATTCCGATCGAATTTCGAAATTATATTCGAAAAGAGACTATTTGTTGTCGAATCTGGTCGAAATACTTTCGAATTCGACCGGATTTTTCGAAATTCGGTCGAAAACGAACTAATTCCGAAAACGGTCAAAATATTTTCGAATTCGACCGGATTTTTCGAAATTCGGTCGAAAACGAACGAGTTCCGAAAACGAATTTAACACACGTAACAAACCTAACTTAACGAAATTAATTAAATAACGAATTAAAACGAAACAAAATGAAATTTTCCCTTTTGCACATGCCTAATCCTGATTCCTTTATGTAGATCTTTAGTGCAACCTCATTTAGAATACTGCATCCAATTCTGGAGACCTCACTTACACAACAGGGCCATCTTAATGGCATTATGAGCCTCCGGGCAAAGTAATGCTATGGGGCCCCTACAAACTTGCCCCAATTTACGCACCTACTCTCAAGAATGAAAGTACAATAGGAAGGAAGGGGGAGAAGGAAGGGGGGAGAAGGAAGGGGGAGAGAAGGAGGGGGAGAGAAGGAAGGGGGCAGAGAAGAAAGGGGTAGAGAAGGAATGGGGAGAGAAGGAGGGAGGGAAAAGGAGGGGGGAAGGGGGGAGAGAAGGAAGGGGGGAGAAGAGGGGGTCTGGTCACAGTGCTCACTTACTTGAGTGGTCCACAGGGGCTCTCAGTCAGTCACTTCTCTCATTGTGGCCTTTGGCTTCTTAATCTTCCCACCCCCACATCCCCTTCACAGACGTAGCAGCACACATGCAAGGATAGAGGGGCTGGAGAAGGGATGTGTGTCATGCTGGAGGGGACGTAGCAGCATGGGAATCTTCTCCTTTCAGAACAGCCACACCTCCCGAGCCGCTTGTCACTGCACACTGACCCCAAGGATTATCAGGAGGATAGCGCAGCTCATCGGCCATCAAAGGAGGGGGAGGAGAGGAGCAGCTGGATTGAACCGCGGGTTTTCCGGGGGGGAGGGTGTACTAATTTCTGCGCTCCTCGAGCACACCAACTGACACTCACCCCAGCTAGTGCTATTTGTCCAGCTCTGATGGGGCCCCAGGTTAACTTTGGGCCCCAATGCTGTGCCCAAGGGTGCCTGTTCAGTAAGACCAGCAGAGGAAGTGAGACAGCCAACAGTAAATTGCTTCAAACTTGCTTGGGACAAACATAGATCTATAGTCAGACAAAAAAAAAAAGAAAAAAGGGGAAGACTCAATGGACTACTCTGTTTTTTTCTGCTGTCACTTTTCTATGTAACTCTGTGAGAGGTGGGAGAATGAAATAGAGGGATTTGGAACTAGAAAAGACCCCCAAAAGAGTACTACACCAAAGACTTTGTAGACTTGTATGAAGATACAGGTCTAGAAGTAAGGTGAGCGGGCCATTGCACATGGTGTATTTGGAGCACAGTAGGAGCACTTTAATTATAGAAAAGCTCTGCAAAGTTGAGTGAACAGTGTATATGTGTTACCATAATCTGACACAGTGTGGAAATCACCAATTATCACGTTTTATGGACACTTATTTATTGTTACATTTATCACATTTCATTAATGCAATTTGCACATTTATATACACTTTGGGGCTGATTTACTAAAAGCAATGCACTGCGCCGGTTCGTGGCTTAATTGACACGCCGGATGAATCCTTAATTAGGCGCATGAACCGGCGCAGCGGCCGGCGCAATGCAATTAATATGTAAAGCCGCCAAACTCCCTTTAGAAGTCTATGGGAGAAATCAAAAGTATTCATTTTAAAGGTTAATATGTAAGTTTTTGTCCTAAAAAGTGTTTGGGGACCTGAGTCCTGCCCCAGGGGACATGTATCAATGCTTTTTTTATTTTTTAAAATGGACGTTTTATCGGGAGCAGTGAATTTAATAATGCTTAAAGTGCAACAATAAAAGTGAAATATTCCTTTTAATTTCGTACCTAGGGGAGGTGTAAAGTAAGCATGTGAAATAGCGCATGTTTCCCATACTTAGAATTGTCTCTGCACAAAATGACATTCTGAAGGGAAAAAAGTAATTTAAAAAATCACTTGCGGCTATAATGAATTGTCGGCTCCCGGCAATTCAGAGCAAATTCATTCATGTTAAAAAAATAAAAGTGTGGGGTCCCCCCAAATTCAATTACCAGGCCCTTCAGGTCTGGTATGGATATTAAGGGGAACCCCGCCGTCAAATTTAAAAAAAAATGACGTGGGGTTCCCCCCAAATATCCATACCAGACCCTTAGGTCCATGTAGTCACCAGGAAAGGAAAAATACAGCGTGGTAAGTATTAATTTTTTCCTTTTTACTGCAGTGGTTTTCAGCCTCAGTCCTCAAGTACCCCCGACAGGACATGTTTGGATTTATCTTATCAAGAATTGCTGTCCAGACTGTCTTTTAAAGCACATGTTCAAGATGAAGGGAAACCTGCAAACATGGCCTGTTGGGGGGGGGGGGGGGGATTGGCGGACAGGCTTAAAGTGCTGATTTTCAGCACTGTGCTTAAATCTAGTGCAAGGCAATCCTATTCTAATTGTGGGTGTTTGAGGGAAGCCAAGTGAGTGTTGTAACCCCTGCTTGTGTTTATTGGGTTGGGCTTTGTGTCCCTTTTCTTAAAATTGGCTTCACTTCCTGTCACACGGCTGAACAGAAAGTGAGGTTAAAACCCTACCAATGTTTTTCCTTGGGGACACACAGGTCAATCTAATTAGTGTCCCCATTAAGCAAATTTCACTCCAGCACTGCTGTGTACACCCCAAATGATTAGGTAGTTGTGGGTTTAGTAAAGGCAACGCCACTCTGCAGTACAAGCGTAGTCGATGAAAATCTGAGGGGAAGCACTGATGATTTTAACATCCAATCACGTAGAAGCAAAGTATTTTTTTTATTTTTTTTTGTTCTTTTCTTCCTTGCTTGTCCACTTGTAGTGCAAAGTGGATTTGCCTTAAGTAAATGGACCCCAAAGTTCAAGATCCCTAATAATTTGGGGTGTACACAGCAAAATGCTAGAGTGCAATTTACATAATGGGAAACTATTTAGATTGATTTGTGTGTCCCCAAGAAAAGACATTAGTAAAGTTTTACCCTCACTTCCTGTTTGGCTATGTGACAGGAAGTGAAAGAATTTGAAGTAGAAAGTGACAAAGTGCACTCTAGCCCCAAGTAAAAAGAAGAAAAGATTTAATTTACATTAAATTTGCAAAGACACATTCCTCAGATCAAATGTGATGCATGTCAATGGCCCATGTAGCCCTTGTTTATTAGAAAACACCAGTTGCCTTTTACTAGAAACATTTGTTAGTCCAATCCTGGAAATATGCATCTGCTTTTCTATCACTTTGCCTAAAAATTGTGTTCCTGCACGTAGATGCGCGACCACTGTGTATTGGATATGCGCATATGTGGTTCTCGGAAAGCGGTGGCCAGCACACAGGACATCACGCCCCTACAGGAAGTTGCTTGTACTGCTGCTAAGGTCTCTGAGGAAGGGATGATACTTATTTGCCAATTAAGAAAATTGTTTATTTAACATTGGGTGGTGTTTGTGGGGATCCCTAACACACATTCATACATATTAGCAACGCTGTATCCAGGCCTATTGGCATGGTTATATTTTCTTAGTCCTCTCAATCAAATTATCAGAAATTTGTGCTTAAAGTAGAACTATAATCAACACTTTCTTTTTTTTTTCATTTTGGATAGAGTAAGGGAGGGAGGGTTATAGCCCCTGTCAGTTTATTTATTTTATACCATCCCTGTCCAATTGCAGAGATTTCCCTTCATTTCCTGCCCCATAGCCAAACAGGAAGTGAGAGAAAAACTATGAAAATTAAGGGAATCCAATGCCCCCCTCCCCCCCAAAACTAGTGTGTGCCCCCCCCCCTGAACATTTCTGGGCGGGTCATAAAAAAACAGGGTGTGGCCTTGACAGGAAGGGGTGGGTAATTTTTCTATTAGGATATGCAGAAGTTTATTCAGGCCTAGGGCAGCACAATACTTAAATATACTACTGCATGTTAGGGCTTATTTAGACAGGATCCGATTTACAGCATGTTTTTCCATTGTGGGAGGAAACCCACACATGCACAGGGAGAACATGCAAACTTCAGGCAGATGGTGTCACGGGCGGGATTCGAACCAGCGACCCTTTTTGCTGCTAGGTGAAAGTTTTATTTCCGATCTCATGCTTTCCAGCCTGGAGGACAGATGTGGGGTCTTATTGACCCCGCCTCTCTCCATAAATGAATGAGTATGGGGTACATCGTACCCCTACCCATTCACCTGGGGGAAAAATGTTAAGTTGAAAAAAACACACTACACAGATTTTTAAAGTAATTTATTAGTCAGTTGGGGGGTCTTCTGCCGGGGCCCCTTCCCCCTTTAAGCTCTTTTACATGGGGGGTGCACCTGGTCTTCTCCATCTTTTTCTGCCGGGGGGAGAGCCGGACTTCACCGCCGCCTTCTGATTGGGCCCCCTCCCCCTTTAAGCTCTTTTACATTGGGGGGGCGCTCCCGGTCTTCTCCGTCATTTTCTGCCAGGGGGGGAGCCGGTCTTCGCTGTCTTCTCTGTTCCCTCTTCTGCCGTGCTCCACCGCGGGGCCCGGTCTTCTCCTCCGCTGTCTTCTCTGTTCCCTCTTCTGCCGGGCTCCACCGCGGGGGCCTGGTCTTCTCTCTTCTGCCGGGCTTCTCCGCTGTCTTCTCTGTTCCCTTTTCTGCCAGGCTCCACCGCAGGGTCCGGTCTTCTCTGCTGTCTTGTTCCTTCTTCTCTTCCAGCGATGTTGACACAACGAGCTCTCCCGCTGTAATGCCGTCTGAGCATTGCGCAACGACTTATATAGGCATGGGGCGTGGTCACGGGTGACGCCACCCGACGAGCCCACCCTTTGTTACATCACATTCCCATCATGCCCCGGAAATGTGATTTAACAAAGGGTGGGGTCGCATCACCCAGTGACCACGCCCCATGCCTATATAAGTCGTTGCGCAACGCTCAGATGGCATTACAGCGGGAGAGCTCGTCGTGTCAACATCGCTGGAAGAGAAGACGGAACATGACAGCGGAGAAGACCCGGCCCCCGCGGTGGAGCCCGGCAGAAGAGGGAACATAGAAGACAGCAGAGAAGCACGGGCCCGGGGGCCCGGCAGAAGAGGGAAGAGATAAGATCGGGACCCCGTAGTGGAGCCCGGCAGAAGAGAGAACAGAGAAGACAGCCCCCCGCGGTGGAGCCTGGCAGAAGACAGCGGAGAAGACCGGGCGCACCCCCCCTTTGTAAAAGAGCTTAAAGAAGAAAGGGGGTGGGGCCCCCCGGCAGAAGACAGCGTGAAGTCCGGTTCCCCCCTGGCGGAGAAGACCAGGCCTACCCCCCATGTAAAAGAGCTTAAAGAGGGAGGGGGGCGGCAGAAGGCGGCGGTGAAGCCCGGGCCCCCGGTGGAGCCCGGCAAAAGATGGAACACATCTGTGAAGTCCGGGACTACCCCCCTTGTAAAAGAGCTTAAAGAAGAAAGGGGGGTCGGCAGAAGACCCCCCAGCTGACTAATAAATTACTTCAAAAATCTGTGTAGTGTGTTTTTTTAACTTTACATTTTTCCCCCAGGTGAATGGGTAGGGGTACGATGTACCCCATACTCATTCACATAGGGTGGGGGGCCGGTTTCTGGGGGCCACCTTATTAAAGGGGGCTCCCAGACAGCTTCCGACACTCCACAATCCAGCAGACAGGATCCATATGGATTTCCCCCAGAAGAACGAGACACACAGCTCTGTTCTCTGGTTCCAAACAGATTGACACTTTAGTCTTTAATGGTAAACTTAGGTTTCTTATATACAGTTAGAAAGCATGCTGCAGGACCAAAGGACAATGACACACTCCACCCACAACATCACACAATGGGTGCTAACGAGTCCCCCTCAATCCACATCTTAGACAGACTTTCTGACTCCGTGATAAGCTATTCTCACCTGCTACACAATTCCTTTAGTGAACATAAGTCAGACGTCTGACCTTTAGAGTGTGTTAACTCACAACACATATTAGTATCAATAGCACTTTCACACAATACAGGGTTAGTTAGCATAACACCATGAAATATCTTAGGAGCCAGGCTTAATTAACACAATAGACAATAGAATGCAATCACAGCAAGCTTTCATCACTACAGCCAGGTAGCTGGAGGTGATTAACATCAATTAACATCTCAACAGTCTATGTTCCACATTGAAGGAGACACTCTATCGACCTGTTGTGTTCAGAATGAACAACTTGTAATATTTCAAGATATCCTGCAATACATGAATTATCATTACTGTCCCATCTCATGTAATCCATGATATCAGTTCTCAGTCATCCTATGCCCCTAGTGGACATAGGATGACCCTAGACACAAGAGTCATTGGTGAAGCTGACACAGGAGTACCCCACATCCTTCAAGAGCCTCTGGGTCCCACGGGCCATACCGTTATATCTCTCCCCTTTCGGTGGGAGACTAACACAGGAGGTGACCCCAGACGGGTTGACTCCAAAGTTAGTCCATAGTTCCATTCCTCCAATGCTGGTATCCCCACACTACCCCAAAGAAATTGCTCCAAACAGAGCATTACTCACCCAGCCAACCTCTGCCTCTCTCAGAGAACATGCCTGCCGCTGGGGAGAGGCCTGGACTGGCCCTTCTCCCTGGAGTCCTTTCAGCCGCTGGAGAGAAGACAGGGTGACTGGGCTTAGTCCATCATGCTGTTGGGGATCTGGGCCAACTGCCCCCCATCCCTGGGGTATACAAGTGGAGACTGAAGTCCCATCCACTTCCACAGGAACTCCCTCTCCTGCTAGTTGAGAGCAGAGGCCTGTGGCACTCTGCTCTGTTGCCATCTCTTCTCCTGGGTTGCTGTGAGTGGGGACCACAGTCTCTTCCCCTGATATCAGCTCAAGCTGCAGTGGTGTGCAGCGGCCAGTAGCCTCCTGCCCCGCTGCCAGTGATTCAGTTGGGAGTAAAAGCTTTACCACCTCAGCTTGTTGCTGGAGAGAGGGACCAACTCCCCCGGCTCCCTGGAACTCCACATCATCCGCTTCGGCTTTAGGGATGGCAATCTCCATATTTTCCACTGACAATTCATCAGCCAGGATTTCAGAGTTGTCACCTGAAATTTCCTCATAGTCCCAAGCAACGGGAGCCCCACCCTGCTGCTGAGCAGAGTCTAGCAGCTGTCTGTAGGCGATCTCCAGCTCCCATTCCTGGACAGCCAGAAACTCCAAATCTTCCTGTAACCAGTGCCCTGCCGAGACATTCAATTTTTGCTCTCTGTGCTCCATTATTTCCTCCAAGCGCCACTCCCGATCATCCCCGTAGTCAGGGTCACTGGACATCCTCCAATACAACAATCCCAGGCCATCATAGTCATAGCCTTCCGTGGGGCTGTCATCCGCTTACCACGGGCACTCTTGGGCTACATACCACCAGAGGGCTCTGTAGCTCTCGTCCAACCGCATCTCTGCCCGGATCAGCCTGATTAACTTGGCTGTCTACTCCTGCTTCGGTTGTTCCCCCAACAATGGTATTCGTACATCATACTGCGGCCAGTACCTTACATGGATGGAGGGGAGAACCTTTCCCTGGTGTTGCTGCTCAAGAGCTAGCGCTTCCTCCCAGAGTTGGCAGCGGATCAAATCTGACCATCCAGCAGGACCTCCTCTGATGCTGTATCCGCATCTCTTGTAACCTCCTTCTGAATTCCTCTTCCATGGCGACTGGTATCTATACCTCTCCTCTCTCTTCAGTTAGTGCTGCTGTGACTTCTGCTGCTGCAGCACCTCTTTGATGTAGCCAAGTTGCATCCACAGCCGCTATAACCAGGTCTATGATCTCTGGTGGAGGATTAGGACTATACTGTGCCAGTCCTCGTTTAACAGCCAGATCAAAACTTTCTGGTGTCCTGTGTGTTACGCTGAGCCTTTCAGCTCTATCCATTTCGACAAGTTCTGCAATAATGTCCCTTTTCTTACAGTTGTTGGCCGGTCTGCCCCGGCTCTCCAGTAAGTCCTTGAGGGAAGAGAGCTTCAGCCGTTCATACTGCTCCATTGTCCTGTGTCCTCTTGCAGCCGTCCTTTAAGGCTGTGGAATCATCCCACTGCTGTGCCACCAATTGTAGTGGTCAGGGGTTAACGCTGTTACGATATTCCATTCCACTAACCCACGACAGCTTCCGACACTCCACAATCCAGCAGACAGGATCCATATGGATTTCCCCCAGAATAACAAGACACACAGCTCTGTTCTCTGGTTCCAAACAGAATGACACTTTAATGGTAAACTTAGGTTTCGTATATACAGTTAGAAAGCATGCTGCAGGAATCAAAGGGACAATAACACACTCCACCCACAACATCACACAATGGGTGCTAACGAGTCCCCCTCAATCCACATCTTAGACAGACTTTCTCACTCCGCGATAAGCTATTCTCACCTGCTACACAATACACATTCCTTTAGTGAACATAAGTCAGACTTCTGACCTTTAGAGTGTGTTAACTCACAACACATATTAGCATCAATAGAACTTTCACACAATACAGGGTTAGTTAGCATAGCACCATGAAATATCTTAGGAGCCAGGCTTAATTAACACAATAGACAATAGAATGCAATCACAGCAAGCTTTCATCACTACAGCCAGGTAGCTGGAGGTGATTAACATCAATTAACATCTCAACAGTCAATGTTCCACATTGAAGGAGACACTCTATCGACCTGTTGTGTTCAGAATGAACAACTTGTAATATTTCAAGATATCCTGCAATACATGAATTATCATTACTGTCCCATCTCATGTAAACCATGATATCAGTTCTCAGTCATCCTATGCCCCTAGTGGACATAGGATGACCCTAGACACAAGAGTCATTGGTGAAGCTGACACATATAGTTACATAGTTACATAGTTACATAGTTAGTCAGGTTGAAAAAAGACACAAGTCCATCCAGTTCAACCACAAAAAACAAAAAAACAAAATAAAAAACACAATTTACACAGGAGTACCCTACATCCTTCAAGAGCCTCTGAGTCCCACGGACCATACCGTTACAGTAACTATCACTGGGGCATGGTAATTAGTCCTGATTGTGCATTGCTTATAGAGCCAAAGAAAAACAATAATATTTTAATTGCTCACTTGCAGTGGTTTTCCTTTCCAAAAAAATATTTAATTGCAAGGTGCCTTTAAATTTACTAAAAAACTACACCAGTAATGCCGCGTACACACCATCACTTTATGTGATGAAAAAAAACGACACTTTCTGTGAAGTAAAAAACGACGTTTTTGAAACTTCAATTTTCAAAGACGAAGTTGCCTACACACCATCGTTTTCTCACAATGATCTTGCAAAGTGAGGTTACATTCCACCACGTTTTACCATTGAAGCTTGCTTCTGGGCATGCGTGGATGAAAAAACGTCTTAGAAAACAACGTTTTTTGCTACACACGGTCAATTTCTGTGAAGTAAAAAGTGCACTTTTGAAAAACGACACATAAAATTGAAGCATGCTTCAATTTTTTTTGGTCGTTTTTTACAAGACATAAAACAACGTTTTCCCCCACACAGTCAATTAAAGTGACGTTTTTAAAAACGTCATTTTTTTTCATCACATAAAGTGATGGTGTGTACGCGGCATAAGAGTCAATCCTCTCTTGCCAAAACTCGTCTCCCTCCCCATCAGCAGAGCAGTGCAGGGAAGTGTCAGTGAGACACTAATGCATTCCAATTTCAGAATTCTTCACACCACACCTGCACTGAGGGGGAGGCACTGTGCCATCTTCGGGGCTGGCCGCTGCTATCTTCTTGCAGCTCTTTTATTAGCAGCAGTAAGCCCGCTCTTCCTCGTTCCTTCTGCCTTCTGCCTTCTTCTTCCGATGTTGCCACAACGCTCCCTCCCGCTGAAATCCCGGGTGTGCGGTGCGCCATGATTTATAAAGGCCTCTTATGACATCACAGTCCCAGCATGCTCCGCGTGGTGACATCAGCTCCCGGAGCATGCTGGGACTGTGACATCATAAAGGCCTCCTATGATGTCACAGTCCCAGCATGCTCCGGGTGGTGACGTCAGCTCCCGGAGCATGCTGGGACTGTGACGTCAAAAGAGGCCTATAGAAATCATCGCGCACCGCACACCCGGCATTACATCAGGAGGGAGCGTCGTGGCAACATCGGAAGAAGAAGGCAGAAGGCGATGAGGAAGAGCGGGCTGGCCGCTGCTAGTAAAAGAGCTGCAAGAAGAGAGCGGGAGAAGTACCAGGGAGAGCGGAGAAGACCCCCGAAGGCAAAAGAAGATCCGCAGAGAAGACCCCCGGAGCTGGCTAATAAATTCTTTAAAAAAACCTGTGTTGTGTTTTTATTTTATTGACACTTTTCCTCCTGTTGAATAGGTAGGGGTACGGTGTACCCCATACTCATTCACGTAGGGTGGGGGGCCGGGATCTGGGGGCCCCCTTATTAAAGGGGGCTCCCAGATTCCGATAAACCCCCCGCCCGCAGACCCCGACAACCAACGGCCAGGGTTGTCGGGAAGAGACCCTTGTCCCCATCAACATGGGGACAAAGTGCTTTGGGGTGGGGGGGGCGCAACGCCCCCCCTGCCCCAAAGCATCCACCCCCCATGTTGAGGGCATGCGGCCTGGCATGGCTCAGGAGGGGGGGGGGTGCTCGCTCGTCCCCACCCCCATTCCTGACCGGCCGGGCGGCGTGATTGGATAAGGGTCTGGTATGGATTTTGGGGGAACCCCCACGCCGTTTTTTCGACATAGGAGTTCCCCTTAAAATCCATACCAGACCGAAGGGTCTGGTATCATCCTGGGGGGAACCTCACGCAAATTTTTTTTTCATTTGAGCGGGGTTCCCCTTCAAGATTCTCTGCACACCCGTCGCACCGCAAGTCGAATCATCCTGATCCGACTTTTGGTGCGACCTCTATTCAAATCAATGGGCTCCCATAGGGAACCATTGATTTTGAAAAGAGAAAAAAACGCAGGACGAGGCTTAACACAGCGTTAAGCCTCGTTAAATCACTTTTGCAGGCGCCTGACGTCTTTACAGCTCTAACGCTGGAGCTTCAGAACGCACTGGTCCTGGTTTTTTTTTGCAGCTCAAAAATGGCTCAGCCATCTACAGCTCAAAAACGTCATGGTGGGCATGAAACCATAGACTAACATGGATAGCCGTTTTTAAGCTGCAAAAAAACGCTCAGAAAAGTGGCTGTAAAAACGTCCATGGAAATGAAGCCTAATAATGCAAAATTAGCACAGAAGCTTTATTCAGGGATATAGATCTTTTTCCTTTTTTTTTCTCATGTAACTGTAACTTACACATTTTTGCTAACAAATGAGGATTCATGATGAGTTAGCTTTGTGAGTTGTAATTGCTTTGTATAAAACCTGTTGCATTACTGAATTATACATTTTGTATTATCAATGCTCACATTATATACACAGCCATCTGCACTGTCACTGATTTTCTAAATTCTGCAAGGATATAGATGTTTGGATGAGATGCTGAACACCAGTTTTAAAATTGTTGCCAAATTTGCCCTTCCTCCAAGCAAAAAAAAATCTGAAGTGGAATGACCTAAACTTTAAAAACAGAAGCAACCTGACTTTGTGCAAGAAAAGCAGCAGACTGTTCAACATCACTAGCTTACAATGATTACACTAATATTTATGTTCACATTTCATCTTTTTTATGGATACTGTCAGTTATCTGGAGGAAGAGGTAAGTCATAATTTCTCATGTATTCCATAAGCTCCGCTTGCTCATTTATATTAATTTCTTAACATATTCTGAATTTTTATGTGAATGTATTAAGTTATTATGTAACTGAAGGAAACTATTTTCTCCATAACTGGAAGGAAAAGAAAATATGGAAAGTACTACCATTTTTATTTTACCCCTGGAAGTAACATCCATAATATATTATTGGCTACTCTTTTAAGCACTTATAGAGAACCATGGCCACTCTTCTTGCTAAGTTTATAGACAGTAAAAAATATTATATATTAGTGTTTAGCATTTTATAATTACTGTCTGTGATCTACAGCTTATCATGTTAACTATTTGAATATAATACAGAGCAAAAAGGTTTAATTATTTTGTTACTACTGTCTTTACTTATGCATGGTTGCAATTAAGGGAAAGCACCAGAGAAGGTCCACAACTGAACCAAATGACCGGGTTTGGATTTTACAAGTGATCCAATGATCCTGTTGCCAATGATATTACCAGTTTCATGATATTTACACATAACATGGACTGATGTTAAAACTGGATTCTTAATAATATCTTAGGAAATAAGGGAACTGACTGTCATGTCACTGGACAGCCTAATAAATCTACACCATATTTTCAAAAGTATTGGAACACCTGCCTTTACACGCATGTGAACTTTAATGGCATCCCAGTCTTAGTCTGTAGGGTTCAATATTGAGCGAGTTTGGGGTGGGGGAATTTGACTGGCCCACACAGAGTCCTGACCTCAATCCGATAGGAAACACCTTTGGTCTGAATTAGAGCAGAGATTTGAGCCAGGCCTTCTTGTGCACATCAGTGCCTGACCTCACAAATGCGCTTCTGGAAGAGTGGACAAACCTTCCCATAGACACACTCCTAAACCCTGTGGACAGCCATCCCAGAAAAGTTGAAGCTGTTATATCTGTAGAGGGTGGGCCAACTCAATATTAAACCCTACAGACTAAGACTGGGATGCCATTAAAGTTCACATGCTTGTAAAGGCAGGTGTTCCAATACTTTTGACAATATAGTTATAGGTCAGACTTTATTTACCAGTTCCAGGGACAACCACTCACATCCACATCTTATATAATATTGTACCCAAACAACCAATAATACACCAATTTTTTTTTATTTTTTTTTACAATATAGTGTAGCTAGAGCCCAGAAGCAGCAAAATATATTAGGTTCTATTCATGAAAAAATTACAAGAATATTCACAAGAATAAGCAGGTTACATTTCAGACATAAATGTAATTTCCAAATTTCACTGGACTTAGATAAAATAATTGTCAAAATAACAGTTAAAGTATTTTTACTGTTGTCTGTTCCATGTACCCTCTTTATTTGTTCTGTTTGCCATTATCACTAAAGGTAAAAGTAAAAAAAAAATCGCAAATTTGGGGTTATCCCCAGAACAAGAATAAAGGGAAAATCTTTCAATAGGGATAATAGTTCCAGTGGCACTGGTGACCTAAAGGGTTTCCATCACTTTGGAGGGATTTCCTCTCCCTTCCTATTATGGCATTGGGACGGAAAGTGAAGAGAAACCTCCACAATGGAACACAAATGGCAAAACATTGACAGAGGTTATACCCTCACTCTCAAAATGAAAAAAAAGTTTTGCCTTTAGTTCTATCTTAAATAAAATATGTATTCTTATCCTGGTATTTTATCCTTGTGAAATTAGCCTTTTGAGAGTTTTTTTGGATTATATTTCTATATTAATGTACTTAAGACCTATAGTTGTTTGCCTCTGTATTAGTGACATAATTTATCAGAATACTATACCTTTGTTATTGTGACAGGGACTTTTGTTAAAGAGTATTTGCTTGTTGACAATAATAATGTGGGTTTTCAGACGTAAATTAATGCATTTACTTTAAAATTTGGAACACATATGGCATATTTTAACCTAATCAAAATGCCATGCCCTCTTTCTACACTATAGTAATACATACATTCAAATAATCAGTCTAGAATGCTACAGTTTCAGTGATCTAGTTACAAGTACAGTAAAACCTTGGTTTACAAGCATAATTCGTTCCAGAAACATGCTTGTAATCCAAAGCACTTGTATATCAAATCATTTTTTACAGGGTATAAAAGAGAAGAGAAGCACCTCTAAGTGTAGCAATAAGTTGCTAAATGTTGTACCTTCATTAAATGTAACCATATTGCTACATATTGCTACACTTAGAGGCTCCTCTCTTCTTTTTTTTATACTCAGTTGTGACATGACGCTACTCTTATATCAAGACATCGCTTGTATATCAAGGCAAAATTTATTAAAACATTTTGCTTGTCTTGCAAAACGCTCTCAAACCAAGTTACTCTCAAACCAAGGTTTTACTGTAGTTTTATATGGCTGCCCAATACAGAGCTAGGAAAGCTTAGATTTGCAGTAATATAAGCCTTTTTATGTAACCTACAGCCAAGATCTTACAAATTCATTGGAATACGGAATATTAAATAAATGTTAGAGCACAAGCAGTGTATTTTGTTCATTCAACTTAATGTAAATTGTTAAATGTTATTTTAACTTTGACTTATCATAAATAATGTTCTCTGTCACCCACAAAACCTACAGTGCACACATTAAACCCTGCCAACAACGTCATACCTAAATTACTGACTAAAAAAATAATCCTTTTGAATTTTGTATTTGGTGTGGGATGGTAGAAAGTGGGGTTTCTACTATACCACACCAAATACAAAATTCAAAAGGATTATACCATTGTGGGATAGACCAGATGATTTGGGACACCATATAGTTACTAAATGGAAATATTTACTTTGTCGGGTGGGAAAATCATTATATAATGTGTTATAATGTATTTTTTTTTTTGCCCTGCTAAACGGCTTTTAGAGGCTTATTATATTTTGGGTAATTGCCTCTACAGGAACGGAGTTGTTAAATGTAAAGAAAATCAGTTAATTAGAAAAACACACTTTCTATTAAATGAGAAACTGACGTTAAAATTATATAAATGCTTTCTATTATCTGGAGCAAGTCAAATAACTTAGCATTATGGTAATTGCGCTTGTATTTTGGGGGTAACTTTCTACTCAGTTATGGTATGATTATGAGAAATAGTGACTGCCCAATGACTGCACTAGTAGAATATAGTGACATGAGCCATAGAAGTGAACAGTAATGGTGAATTAATACCTAACACAGCAATTATGGTCCTATTTTAAAAGGTTTGCCACTGCAAGAACAACAGAAACTCCAAATCACTGATGTCATACTGGAAAACAGACTGCAGTCCTCAAAGCCAACTGATCTAACGCTACTAAGAGAGATCCCCGATCTCCCGAAACATGTTGCTAGTTTGGTGTCATACACCAATACAATGGATGTTGTTCTCCAACTGGCTTGGGTTTCAAAGACTTTATAGTCACACATTGCGCTTCTCACCTAATTCCATTTTTTAAAAGATATCAGGCATAAACTTCTGAAGAGGGTCCTCTTGAGATTCAATTACTGTATTTATTGGCGTAAAACTCTCTTTTTTACCCTGAAAATTGAGGGTAACCTGTGCCTGCGTGTTATACACAGGGGGCTGTGGAACTGTGGACATTTTTTTTCTGAAACTTCCCTCTTAAAGTTAGGGTGCCTGTTATACGCCTGTGCGTGTTATATGCCGATAAATACGGTAAGTTATTCAATCATACAGTATAGTAATATCTACAACAAAATCTATGGCCATATAAGTTAATGATGGCCTTGTTTTATTCATCTTACAAAGCACATTGAGAGCACATGTAGTAGAAAAAAAAAATTATAGTCTGGAAACAAATCACATACTAAGAAATGTAAATGTTTAATCTGCTTCTTCTGAACTAGCATTTACAAGATGAGTAGGCTGAATATCTGATAGTTGATATAGTGATCTCCACACACTTCTAGGTCCCATGCTGAGCGTCTGCTCTGCTGCATTGTGAACACAGGAGGTCAGCAGCTTGGCATGGGCACCATTCAGCAGAATAATGAAAGCATTCTCACATTGGATGAGGTGGAGAACATGGCATAATCTCTCCACCTTGTTCAATCAGAGACATTTTTCATTTGAATTGAGAGAGTTCCAGCTTCCAGGACGATTGGCCAGGTATGTTGGATCAATGTAACGATTTATAAAATATCCATATTATTCTTTGACGTGAACCTGAGTTTTTCACGTGCAGGACACAGCAACAGGTTCACTTTTCCCCCCCCTCCATAGCAGGAATACCAACCTTGCTGCTTATTTAGCCACAGGGAGTGAGTAAAGACAGCACTGTAAGCCCAACTGGCATACCCACTCAGATGGCTGTCTCTCTGCCCTATATGACAGTACTTTATCAAACACCAGTGTTGTCACATGGAGTGGGTGGCATGTTCCTCCAAACATCGAAGTGACAAGTATTTTCTTTACTTCCAAGAGCTGAATGGAGCAGTAAAGTAACAAAGAAAATGTGAATGTGTGCTGCTGGAAGACTAGTCCTTGAATCAGATCTAAACCCAAAAACATAAATGTAATTTAACGCTGTAATGTAATATATGTAATATGAAAGTGAAGGTGATGAGCGCACATTGAAAATCTAAAAGTGAATAATAAATCAGTCAAACTGATAACAATCTGTAAACTACCTATGTCATAAAAAACAGTGAACCAAAGCTATAGTGAAATAACACTCAAGTCCCAAAATAGGTGCAATAAAGTGCAGCAAACTGTGAAGGACTATTTGCTGCACTTTATTGCACCTATTTTGGGACTTGAGTTTTATTTCACTATAGCTTTGGTTCACTGTTTTTATAACATAGGTAGTTTACGGATTGTTATCAGTTTGACTGATTTATTATTCACTTTTAGATTTCCAATGTGCGCTCATCACCTTCACTTTCATACCTTTGTTTTTGTCGTTAGCACATATTAGTTTTGAGCTGCATTTTGTATTACACTAGTCTTTCATCCTTTTTCACTGTTGGCTAGCGCTTTAGTTCCCTTTTTAATATATGTAATATAATGCTGCTTACTAGTACCTAGATGTGGTGGCTGCATCCGTTTTTTTTTTTCCACGCATTTTTTTTTGGTAATTCTTTGAATAACATACCTCCTGTCACAGGGTGGCTATGCTTGCTCCTCCACTGTATTTATGGAGGTAGCCATGGTAGACCCCCAAGCTGAACTACAAATATGTTTGCTTTTGTTCATCTCTATTGCACGGGGGCTGATGGAGCTAACAGTTTACAGAAAAAAGATAAGATTTTTTTTCCTGCTCAACTCACAGGAAGGCACAGATACATTGCAAGTGACAATGAGCAACAGCTAATTTCTGTGTTTACTAAAAATGTTCTTGGCGTGAACAAAGAAAGAAAGAAATGTAGCCACCACATTTAAAGGACTGGTAAAGTGCAAAATATAAAATTTGTGATATTGAGTTTAGTTAGCTAAGCACATGTCACACTTTGAATGACAATTACTTACTTGTACCCAAATTACATTTTTATATATATATATTTTTGACAGATAGCGCTTTTTTTGGTGGTATTTTATCACCACTGTTTTTTGTTTGTTTTTATTTTTGCTATATAAATGAAAAAATGCCAAAAGTTTTGAAAAAAAAATTGTTTTTCTTTATCTCTGTTATAAATTTTTGCAAATCAATGATTTCATAAATTTAGGCCAAATATATTCTGCTGCATTCTATGTTAAAGTGGGAGTTCACCCAAAAATCAACTGTCTGCAGTTAGATCCAGCAAACTGCTGACAGCTGCAGTATGCTGGTCTTTTTTTTTGGTACTTATTGTTATAGCAGTATTTCTTCTATGGCTCCGAGCGGGGAATCCTTCGGGGAATGGGCGTTCCCGAAGGCAAACAAGTTGATTGACGGCCTTCGATAGCGCGTCACGGCTTCCGAAAACAGCCAAGGTGACACTTGGCTGTTTACGGCGCCTGCCGTGTAGAGCTGACTGCGCAGGCGCTGTAAATTGCTGAGCGTCACTCGTGTATCTTCGGAAGCCGTGACGCGCTATCGAAGGCTGTCAATCAACTTGCTTGTCTTGAAGGGAACGCCTATACCAGGAAGTAATCCCCGCTCGGAGGCATAGAAGAATTACTGCTAAAACGATAAGTACCAAAAAAAAAAAAAAAAGACCAGCATACTGCAGATGTCAGCAGTATGCTGGATCTAACTGCAGAAAGTTGATTTTTGGGTGAACTCCCGCTTTAAGGATAACCCAAATCAGTGTATATTATTTAGTCTGTGTAAAAGTCAACAAACTATGGTATATACAGTGGGCCAGATTCAGAAACAAGATACGACGGGGTATCTTCTGATACGCCGTCGTATCTCTGAGTGCGGGAGGTCGTATCATGCGCCTGATTCAGAGAATCAGTTACGCATAGATATCCCTAAGATCCGACAGGTGTAAGTGTCTTATACCATCGTATCTTAGGCTGCATTTTCTGGCTGGCCGATAGGTGGCGCTTCCGTACGTTTACGCGAGGAATATGCAAATTAGTATTTACGCCGATTCAGAAACGAACGACCGCCCGGCGCTTTTTTTTTACGTCGTTTGCGTTAGGCATTTTCCGGTGTAAAGTTACCCCTGCTATATGAGGGGTATGTGCGGCGTATTCTATGTTAAGTATGGCCTTCGTTCCTGCGTCGAATTTTGAAAATTTTACGTCGTTTGCGTAAGTCGTTCGCGAATAGGGCTGGACGTCATTTACGTTCACGTAGATTCCAATACGTCCTTGTGGCGTACTTTGGCGCAATGCACACTGGGATATTTTAAGGACGGCGCATGCGTTAAAAAAATGTGAAAAACGCGGGGTCAAGTCAAATTTAAATACAACACGCCCCCAACATCCCCATTTGAATTACGCGGCCTTACGCTGCAACACATACGTTACGCTGCCATAAATAAGGGCACAAGTTCTTTCTGAATACAGAACTTGCGCCCAAAGTTACATCGGCGTAACGTATCGGAGATACGTTACGCCAGAGGAAAGATACGCTCAGGTATCTGAATCCGGCCCAGTGTATTTAAAAATTGAAATCTCATTTCTTGTGGTCCTAAAATGCCAAGACAGTACAAATACCCCCAAATGACACATTTTTGGAAAGTAGACATTCCAATGTAGTTAGTAAGAGGCATGGCATTTTTTGAAAATTAAGTAACTCATTTTTGTTTTCACATTTTCTTACATACTAGTGACCAGAGCAGTGTGGCCACACTAGTCATATGACTAGTGTGGCTATGGTCAGGGACACTGACTGAAGACAGTATGTAAAAAAAAATGTTTTAGGGAGGTGATCTGTTTTTTTCCCCCCACTATGCTTGCTTATTACAGTGATGACCCCTGATCACTGGTATAAGTGATAATTTTTGTGAATGGCATCTATTCATGTCCCATTGTGTCCCATCAGCCACAGCTATCACACGGTACGGTCCACTATGATTGGCCCCTGTACCATGTAACACATGGAGATCACAGTAGTACACAATGAATGGCTATGGAGGATGTCATATGATGTCCACCCAGTATAACACTGCTCCTGCCCAACCAAGCTGGGTGAGAAGTGGTTAGGGTTGGAGTGAAGATCGACTTTCTGTTTCTATGCGTATGATTGTATAGTCATGGCAGATGCAAGTCATTTATTTGGGACCAGACGTATAGATAAAAAGTTAGGGATACTGACATACAGTGATAATGAGAGAAACATAGGTGTTATATAATGTTAAAAAGCATGATGAAGGTAATGAGAAAAAATTGCATTTACAAATGTAAGCAGTGTTACCTTACCAGTGAGACCCCCAACAACACATGTATTTTCCTCTATTCAATACAGCGTTCCCATCCCCCTACCACATTTTCTACTGACAGAACACGGAAGATTTACTGACAAAGCACAATTTTTACTGACAGCCTCACATATCACAGAAATTCTTAATGAATCCTAAAACAATCTTTTTTTTTAAACAGTTTAGACAATGTATACAACATACACAACAAGTAAACTACTCTGTTTTATTGTTAAAAGGTGAAAAAGGTCTGCATAACAAACATTAGGTATGATTAAAAGGTTAGTAGGATGCTTTGTACTTTTATTTAAACTGATGTCAAGTTTGCTATTTTTATCCTCCTGTTGAACTGATACCTGGGAACTTTTGAAAGTTAGTGAGTCTGAGATTTAAGAATCAGTACTACGAAAGTCTCCTGCTGTGTTTAGGTAGGCTAACAGACATCTTCTAACAGCTAAAAAAATTAAGTACTTTTCTTTATTGCTGGATGGCCTGTTACAGAAAGTTGGTATTACATTATCCTGTGTCCTGTGGAACATGGATGCCACCTGGGGAAGGAACCCACAGTCTGTCTTCCAAATGATGACCTCTTCCAAAATTTACAGAAATGGTTCTTTAATAGAGAGTTTGAAATTCACTGATTCTACAAGCTGCCGTAATCACAGCCTGAAAAACTGTTTTCAAGCTTAGATAAAGTGGTTGTTATAGAGCAGGCAGGCAGGCAGGCTAGTCAGTTAAAGTTACAGTGTGTAGAGGATATATATGCATCCCAGGTGTTGTATATATATTTATACACTGTATAGTTTAGCTAGATCCGCTCTTCCTAATTTACTGACAGGCAGGCAGGTGATTGTGCTAACTGCAGTATTCTCACGTGGTGTACTGTCTGTGTCCTCTGCAGTGTGCACCTAAAGCTACGTGGTGTGTGTACTGTCCGTGTCCTCTGCACATTGTGCACCTAACGTAAAGCTGGTGTTTCTCAAATTTACTCCTAGAAGCAGAGATCTTCTCATATTAATACTACAGGCAGGGTATATTGCTGCAAGTACTTTCACGTGGTGTACTGTCTGTGTCCTCTGCAGTGTGCACCTAAAGCTACGTAGTGTGTGTACTGTCTGTGTCCTCTGCAGTGTGCACCTAAAACTACGTGGTGTGTGTACTGTCTGTGTCCTCTGCAGATTGTGCACCTAACGTAAAGCTGGTGTTTCTCATATTTACTCCTAGAAGCAGGGATCTGCTCATATTAATACTACAGGCAGGGTATATTATTGCAAGTACTTTCACATGGTGTACTGTATGTGTCCTCTGCAGGTCATTAATATGTCTGGAAGGACAACAAGGAGAGACAGAGAGTCACAGGCCGATAAAAGAGGGCAAGCAGGCTCTGCGTCTAGAGGCAACAGTGCTGGTCGTGGACACGATGCATCCTCATCAGCACGTGGCCGTGGGACACGCTTGTCTCTTTTTTCGGCAGCTGGCCGTGTTGAGCCGCAACATGCCGAAGACTTGGTAGAGTGGATGACCAAGTCGTTCTCTTCCTCTCTCACCCAGGCTTTGTCTGGCAAAGCAGCTGCCAACGCGGCCTCTTCCCTCTGCTCAATGGCATCAGTCACTCCTTCCCTAGCCCCACTATGTCCTCCTGAGGAGTCCCCCGAACTGTTTGACCACAGTGTTGGGTACATGCTGCAAGAGGATGCGCAGCGTTTTGAAGGCTCTGATGATGGTACACAGCTAGAGGAAGGCACTAACGTGAGCCCAGAGAGAGGGCGTGCCCAAGAAGGACAGCAATCTGGCAGTCATGTTCCCCCAGCTGCAGCATACTGCCAGGTTTTCTACAGTGATGAGGAGGGGGGGATGATGAGGTCACTGACTCTACGTGGGTGCCTGATAGGAGAGAGGAGGAGGAGGCACAGGCACATCTCCCACGAGGCAGGATGCCCTCCAGGGGCCAGCTTAAGGGCAGCACACCATTTGCATCACAATGCAGAGCTACGCATGTGCAGGGTGCTGCTGTCTCTCAGCGTTATTCCAAAAGTTCTTTGGTGTGGGCCTTTTTTGAGACGAGTGCATCAGATCGCACCGCTGCTATTTGCAACATATGTCTCAAGCGTATCTCGCGTGGCCAAAACATCACCCGATTGGGCACCACATGCTTGACCAGACATATGTCGACCTGCCATGCAGTTCGTTGGCAAGCGTACCTCAAAGACCCACACCAAAGAACAAAGCGGACCTCTCCTTGCTCCTCATCAGCTGGGATCTCCAACCCCTTTATACCCTCAGTCCTCTCTGAAGCCTGCACTGATAGGACTGAAGGTGTAGAATTAGGTGTGTCACAGCCAAGTACTTGCGAGCAATCTACTATCGGTACACCGATAGAACGCACATTCAGTGCTGTTGGAGGCTTTGTAACCGATCACAGGGTGCGCCTCTCCACTGACTCGGTCGATCGACTGACCTTCATAAAAATTAATCAGGCTTGGATCACCACCAGCTACCAAGCACCTGATGCTGATGTAACTGAATATTTTTTTTTTTAAATGTCAGATCCCTTCAAGTACAGTAGGTGCACGCGATATTGTGTCAATCTCGCTCCCTTTCTCGGCGAGATTGAGCACCTACGAGCCCCATCGCGGGAGCCAGCGCCGAGCTGGCTTGCCGCGAGAGAGAGAAAGCCGTCATAGAAGCGACGGGAGATCCGACTTGGATTCCCGGCAATTCTACACGTGTGCGGCGTTTGTTATGAATCCTGAGGGGGAAGTCCCCGCCGGATTTTAAATAAAAATCCGGCATGGGTTCCCCCCTCAGGAGCATACCGGGCCCTTAGGTCTGTTATGGGTTGTAAGGAGAGCCCCCCCTACGCCGAAAAAACGGCGTAGGGGGTCCCCCTACAATCCATACCAGACCCGTATCCAAAGCACGCTACCCGGCCAGACAGGAAAGGAGTGGGGACGAGCGAGCGCCCCCCCCCCTCCTGAACCGTACCAGGCTGCATGACCTCAACATGGGGGGGTTGGGTGCTCTGGGGCAGGGGGGCGCACTGCGGGCCCCCCCCACCCCAGAGCACCCTGTCCCCATGTTGATGAGGACAGGGCCCCTTCCCGACAACCCTGGCCGTTGGTTGTCGGGGTATGCGGGCGGGAGGCTTATCGGAATCTGGGAGCCCCCTTTAATAAGGGGGCCCCCAGATACCGGTCCCCCACCCTAAGTGAATGGATATGGGGTACATCGTACCCCTAACCATTCACCTGTAGGAAAAATGTCAAAGTTAATAAACACACCACACAAGGGTTTTTAAAATAATTTATTTTTCTGCTCCGGAGGCTCCCCCTGTCTTCTTTATTAGCTCTGTTTACCAGGGGGGGCTTCTTCTTTGACGTCTTCGGGTGGGTGGGGGCCACCGTCTGGTTCTCTTCCACCGCCGGGGGGGTCGCTTTTAAAAAAGCCCCCACCCCCCGGCGGGTTTCCTCCGGCGTCTTCGGCGGGGGGGCTTCTTCTTTCGCTATCCCGACGGGTCTTCTCCGCTATCCGGGGGGTCTTCTCAACTCTCCGGGGGTCTCCTTCTATGTTCGCCACTCTCCGCTGTTGACTCGGCGCATACTGTATGCCTATGCCGATGCTGAGTGACTATCCTGTTATGTTGAGTGACTATCCTTTCCCTCCTTGATGATCATGCTGATAGCTTGTAAGAACATTTTTGGTTCTGAGCACCGCCACCAGTGGCTAAGGCCCAACTTTTCTGCCCCTGGTTAATAGGGGCATGTAATTACAATTTTTGATGCAATACTTTTCAGCGGGCTCATTCCTGCGCTCCAACTAGAGTATCTGTGAGGGGTTGCAGTGTTGTGTCACCAGCACCATTGCCTAAGGCCTAATTTTTCTGCCCCTGTTTAACAGGGGCGTGTAATTACAATTTTTGATGCAATACTTTGCAGTGGGCTCATTCCTGTGCTCCAACTAGAGTATCTGTGAGGGGTTGCAGTGTTGTGACACCAGTGCCTAAGGCCCATTTTTTCTGCCCCTGTTTAACAGGGGCGTGTAATTAAAATTTTTGATGCAATACTTTGCAGCAGGCTCATTCCTGCGCTCCAACTAGAGTATCTGTGAGGGGTTGCACTGTTGTGGCACCAGCACCAGTGCATAAGGCCCAATTTTTCTGCCCCATTTAAACAGGGGCCTGTAATTACAATTTTTGATGCAATACTTTGCAGCAGGCTCATTCCTGCTCTCCAACTAGAGTATCTGTGAGGGGTTGCACTGTTGTGGCACCAGCACCAGTGCATAAGGCCCAATTTTTCTGCCCCATTTAAACAGGGGCGTGTAATTACAATTTTTGATGCAATACTTTGCAGCAGGCTCATTCCCGCGCTCCAACTAGAGTATCTGTGAGGGTTTTCAGGTGTTGTGGCACCAGCACCAGTGCCTAAGGCCCAATTTTTCTGCCCCTGTTTAACAGGGGCGTGTAATTAAAAATGTTGATGCAATACTTTACAGTGGGCTCATTCCTGCGCTCCAACTAGAGTATCTGTGAGGGGTTGCAGTGTTGTGGCAACAGTACCACCACCACCACCAACAAAGGCCCAATTTTTCTGCCCCTTTTCAAAAGGGGCATGTAATTACAATTCTTGATCTAATATTTCACAGCAGGGCCCATTCCTGAACCCACCAAGAGTAACTGTGAGGACTTACAGTGTTGTGGCACCAGCGCCAGCACCAAAGGCCCAATTTTTCTACCACTGTTCAACAATGGCATGTAATTACAATTCTTGATATAATAGTTCACACAGCAGGGCGTTCCAGCGCCCACCAAGACTAACTGTGAGGGCTTACAGTATTGTGGCAACACCAACACCTAGGGCCCAGCAGGCCCCTACTTTCAGACATCCAACTTACAAACGACTCCTACTTGCAAACGGAAGGAGACAACAGGAAGTGAGAGAAAATCTACCCCTAGGAAGGGAAATAATGTTCTGTAAGAGGTGTCTCATGTCCACTGATGCTTTATCACCAATCCTTGTTTCACTAAAAAAAAAACATTTTTTTTGTCATTGGGACAGAAAGTGAATTGAAATCTTCTGAACAGATACACACAGACAGCAAAACAAATGCTACAGGGGTGATAACCCTTCTCTATGGCTGTAGCTACACTTTAAAAAAGTACCAGTTCAAAATTACAAACAGATTCTACTTAACAACAAACCTACAGTCCCTGTCTTGTTTGCACCGCCTGTATACTGCTGTTCAAAGTATATAGGGCCAAAGGGGCTTGTAATGACCTGGGGGGAGTGGGGGGGGGTAACCCATGCTATTTTTCTCAATGATTTTCATCCATATTGCAGGGACCAGACATTACATTAAAGCCGCAAGCAGTTTTAAATTACTTTTTTTCTTATAGTAATCTAATTTTGTGCAGGGACATTTCTAAACACGTGCCTTTTCACAGGCATACTATAGACACCCAGCAGGTACGATATTTAAAGGAATAAAAAAAAAAATCACTTTAAGCATCATTAAAATCACTGCTCCAGAAAAAACGACCATTTTTGAAACTTTTTTTTACATTGATACATGTTCCCTGGGGCAAGACCCGGGTTCTCAAACCCGTTTTACGACAATAAATTGCATATTAGGCTTTAAAATGAGCACTTATGAATTCGAACGTTCGAGTCCCATAGACTTCAATGGGGTTCTAAATGTTCACGCGAACGTTCGGTCCGTTCGAAGGTTTTGGTGGGAACCGAACGGGGGGGTGTTCGGCTCATCCCTACTGGTGACTCCACAATAGGGATAAAACTTTTTCGCCGAAAAGAGTTTAACAAGACATGTGGCCACTCATTAAAATGAGAAGAAAAGAGGTTTAACCTTAAACTACATAGAGGGTTTTTTACTCAAGAGTGGCAAGAATGTGGTCAGGAGCTGGGCTTGAACCTGGGACCTCTTCTGTGTCTGGCATTGTCTCTTCCCACTGAGCTATCTGGGATGCTGGACAGTTCCCTGCCTGATCTGCTGGATAAACCTATATGATCCATTAGACTACTCTGCTTGGTGTCTTGATTGCAGCTGAACCTTGAGCCCCTTGCTCCTCCCATGAACTTCCTATAAAAGCCTTGTCTCAGCACTTTCTCTTTGCCAGGTTATTGTGCCTTCCCAGCCAGTGCCTTGCTATTTGTCTGCCCAGCTGCCATCTGTATTTGCTACCACTCATGATTGACCCTTGGCTCGTTCCTTGACTACTCTATTGCCTGATCCCAACCTGCAACCACTTGTCATTGACCTCTTGGCTTGTTTATTGACCACGCTGTGGTTTAACCCTTATTTGCTTATCCACTACTGGACACCAGCTTGCTCACCTCCTGGTGGGGCGATCCTGAGGACTGCGACCTAGTGCTAACATGCAGCAAAATCAATCTCCACCATCAGGAGCTCTGGTGAACACCGGTTAGACTCCGCACCTCAGGTGAACCCGTGTCATCTACCAGAATTGACTGTCTGTATACCTGTCTTCAACTGCTATAGCTACTGGCCTCTGAGCCTGACGCCTGATCGTAACAGATGTGGAATTCCCTTCCACAGGCAGTGGTCTCATCGGGGGACATCGGTAGTTTAAAAAAACTATTAGATAAGCAGCTGAATGACCGCAACATACAGGGATATACAATGTAATACTGACCTATAATCACACACATAGGTTAGACATGATGGACTTGTGTCTTTTTTCAACCTCACCTACTATGTAACTATATGTAACTATGTAAGAAAAGGCTAAGAGCTGCCACCTGCACTTTCAGAGTATTTGGATATCAGCCCTTGTTTGCCCCATCTTGCAGGAACTACAAAATAGGAGTATAAAAAAAACACATTTATCATCTTCAGATTTCCAAGAATTTAATTGAATCGTCACACTTTACCACGTATAGCACTCGTAACTGGTTAACAACTAAATAGCAAGTTCATCACAACCCGATCTGTTAACCCTTAGCTTTTAGGTTTTCTTCCCCAGAAATCAAGCAACTAGGTCCAAAGTATGTACTTGAGGATGCAACACTGTCCCTTTTAAAATGAGACCCAGCCTGGTTAGAAGTATCTACAGAGGAACACTAAACAATGAGAGAAGAAGTGAGAACCACACTATTTTTGGCCCAGAGGAAGCAATCAGAAATAAATGACTGTCCTCTTGGGAAAATTTCTGAAGAACCCAAGGAAAAAGCTTGATAGGAGGGGAATACATAGCGCTATAACCTTGGTCTTCCCTGTGGCTTTTGCCTGTGACAGTCAGCAAAAACAGGGATGGCATCCCCTTCCAACCTAACTTTAATATTCCATATACAGAAGTGAAACATTTATCATACAGTACCCTCTCAGTGCTCTGTTGGCTGGAAACCACCACCAAGAAACCCTGGATGACTAAAAAAAAAAACAACATGCAGGAAAAATCAGCAGTAAGAGACTATCTGCCTACTTGTGACGTGCAGGTGCCTGCCTCCACCAGAGCGTGCAGCTGTGAAGAGACTATACTGTCACACACTCCTCTTCTGGAGCCCCTGCACCCTGTGATGTGAGTGCCAGCTAAATAGCCCCAGAAAAGCCCTCCTTCTGCCCTCTGTGCCAGAAGGAGGCTAAAACCTTAGCCTCCGGCAGCCTAGGATGATGTCACTCTACCCGGAAATGATGCTTGGCATCTTCTGTTTAAGTGGGGAACCGCACACAAGCCAGAAAGAGTGCTTATCCTCCCTTTCCACCATGTGAGCCTAGTACAGCACCCAGCATGGCCACTACACAACTGCCTGCCTATGAAAGTCCTCACCAAGAGGAGGGAACCATTCCTCGTCAAGAAATTCAAGACCCTCACTAGGCATGGAAGAGGGGAAGGGACCAGATTTCCTCCTTATAATAAGGAGGGATCCCACGTAAATAAATTATATCTGCTAGTCAGCCTCCACCAACACTTCAGGTGATTGACTTGAGAGGAAACCCTTAAATGCCTCCCCCACCAAATTACAGGCAGAATGTCACTTCCAAATAAAGGAAATGCAAAAATTGAGGTGTGCATCTGGAGGACCTACTTTAACCTGGCAATGTGTTTACTAACCTGGTGGGAGTTCTATATCTCATAGGTTGTCCTGAAGACAACTGGGGAAAATGATAAAAATACTTGATATAGTTGTCACTATCGCTAAAAGTAAATGTAGTTTCAGAAAAAGAGGTTTTCAACAGTGGTCACAATATTTCTCAGACCACAGTTTAAAGTTATACATTCCTATCAGCCTAGAATAGATAAAAGCTGGCCTGTGTGTTTCTAAAACAAATTCCATTTTTCAGAACTTAATATTAGAGAATACCAAATGAAAAAAGGAAAAAAAAAATCAAACAAGGTGCAGTAAAATTAAAAGCAGTGATTTCAGTCTTTACAATGCCTTCATAGACAAAATGTAAGTAGTTTGATTGTTTGCATTTTTTATAGATTTGTATTTTCTGTATTTACAAACACAATGCTGTCTCTTTCATCTTCTGCACAAGGCAAATTATTCATGCAAGCTATTTTATATAACCAATTGATCAATTAAACAATGGAATTAACAACATTTTTTTTTAAAAAAAAACTGATATTAAATGTGTCACACACCTTGGCAATTCAAACTGATCGAATGATAAAGAAAGTGTGTGTGTGTTCCCAAACTCTGGAGACATGCTGGTAGGCTCGAGTCTAAAGTGGCCTTATGCCTCGTATACACGACCAGTTTTCCAGTCGGGAAAACTGCCATGACAGCTTTTGGCCGGGAAAACTTACCATGTGTATGCTTCATGGCAGTCTTCCCAACAGGAAAACCGCCGGGGAATCCCGGCGGGAAACATGTTTTCTTTTTTCCTGCCGGGATTCCCAGCTGTCTTTTTACCGGCAGTTTCCCTATGGAAAACACTGCGGTGGAGCATACACGCGGTCAGGTTTCCCGGCCAAAGCTCTCATGGCAGTTTCTTGCCAGGAAAACTGGCCGTGTGTAGAGGGAAAAAGCTGCCGAGCAGGATCTCGGCTTTCCCCTCGGTTTTCACCGGGAAAACTGATTGTGTGTATGCGGCAATAGTGTGCATGCATGTGAGAAAGAAACTTTAGGTTGTAGGTTTCTTGAAGCTAGGGACTGATATAAATGTATAATATGTTAAATTCAAGCTTATCTCCACCCCCTTTCTGTCTCCTGACATGAGAAGTAGAAGGCTTTCCCTGACATTAAATTGAGCCTATGCTTGCCCAACTGCAAATGTGTGCCCTGCTTTCACTCCCCCGCTTCTCCATTTAGTCTGCTTGGAGCTTACCGAGGACTTTCGTCGCACTTATGTGACAGCACTGGACTAAGCACCAATGACACCAATATCACATGAAATGAACAAAAGGGAGTCATGTATCTATAACTGGAAATATAGGGTAACTCCTGGCAACTACTGAGTTTAGGAACAAATGAGACACATAGAGCTAAATGTAGAATTTAATATATGAAAAAAAAGGAAAAAAGCAAGCACTGTTTCAGCAACACTTTTCAGCGTGTGTGAACAACACCCACCACTGGGTGTTATGTGCACCACTGGTGTGAATGAGCCCTTAGAGAACAGAATTACTGTTAAATACATTTTTTATTGCTAGAAAACATAGTCAAGTTTAAATCAGTAGCCAAGACCATTTTAATGTATGTTAATACACTTTTCTGCCCATTCCTTCTCATTTAGTCACATCTGCACTTTCCATTTGAATAGACATTTACAGGGAGTGCAGAATTATTAGGCAAATGAGTATTTTGACCACATCATCCTCTTTATGCATGTTGTCTTACTCCAAGCTGTATAGGCTCGAAAGCCTACTACCAATTAAGCATATTAGGTGATGTGCATCTCTGTAATGAGAAGGTGTGTGGTCTAATGACATCAACACCCTATATCAGGTGTGCATAATTATTAGGCAACTTCCTTTCCTTTGGCAAAATGGGTCAAAAGAAGGACTTGACAGGCTCAGAAAAGTCAAAAATAGTGAGATATCTTGCAGAGGGATGCAGCACTCTTAAAATTGCAAAGCTTCTGAAGCGTGATCATCGAACAATCAAGCGTTTCATTCAAAATAGTCAACAGGGTCGCTAGAAGCGTGTGGAAAAACCAAGGCGCAAAATAACTGCCCATGAACTGAGAAAAGTCAAGTGTGCAGCTGCCAAGATGCCACTTGCCACCAGTTTGGCCATATTTCAGAGCTGAAACATCACTGGAGTGCCCAAAAGCACAAGGTGTGCAATACTCAGAGACATGGCCAAGGTAAGAAAGGCTGAAAGACGACCACCACTGAACAAGACACACAAGCTGAAACGTCAAGACTGGGCCAAGAAATATCTCAAGACTGATTTTTCTAAGGTTTTATGGACTGATGAAATGAGAGTGAGTCTTGATGGGCCAGATGGATGGGCCCGTGGATGGATTGGTAAAGGGCAGAGAGCTCCAGTCCGACTCAGACGCCAGCAAGGTGGAGGTGGAGTACTGGTTTGGGCTGGTATCATCAAAGATGAGCTTGTGGGGCCTTTTCGGGTTGAGGATGAAGTCAAGCTCAACTCCCAGTCCTACTGCCAGTTTCTGGAAGACACCTTCTTCAAGCAGTGGTACAGGAAGAAGTCTGCATCCTTCAAGAAAAACATGATTTTCATGCAGGACAATGCTCCATCACACGCGTCCAAGTACTCCACAGCGTGGCTGGCAAGAAAGGGTATAAAAGAAGAAATAGGATAAATAAATGAAAAAGATGAGTTGGGGGATGGGAATTAGTTTAAGAAAAAACCTAAGAATTTAGTTAAGAGGGTTACTATTAGTAGCAGTGATTGACCATGAGACTTAATTAGAAATATATCAAAAGTATGAAATTTATTTAACACAGTTCATACGGCTATAAAAGATTTTTTAATAGTATTATTATCAGATATAAGATCTAATAGATATTTAAAGTTCCTGAACACATGTAACGAGACTGACAAGACTAACAATGACTACAATTAACGACGCCCGACTGCGCGTGCTAGAAGTTCACACAACAATGACATGCATCATCAATTTATAGCAATTTTAAATAGCCCTAGCATGAATCATGGGGACTATATTGTAAGTAATCATACGTGGGAATCCGTAACGGTCTCACCACATTAATGATATTTGGAATGTCAAATAGATGCAATATATGGTGGGTGAACCTATGATTAGGGAGAAAAGGAGAGAGGGGGAAAAAGTGTAGTGTGTCTTATGTCTGTCAATACCCAGAATAAATTGAATATATAATGCAATATTGTTTACAAATATAGTGGAAGTCCATACGTAATATTAGGCAGAAAATGTGTGATGTGATACTAAATAACTTTTGAAAGTTCCAGCTAAATTAGTATCCTCTAAAGCAAATTGGACAATGATACTTTGTTGGTAAGGTTGAACACTCAGTATCAATATTGGCTTGATCAAGCAAAGTAATTTATATATATATATATTGCTGAGAATGTCCAGTTAAGTTTCCATTTGTAAATCAATTTCTGGTAGTGCAATAATAATGTTAGTATTATTTAAACGACAGGCAAAAAATCAGGCATCATAGGGAACTGCTGTCCATCACGTATATTGAAGTGTCAGTATAATTTATACTGCTTGCAATTAATTACCCATTCGTTACCTTGGTATAGATGTAGTTTGGTCTTTGATCATCCGATCATATATAGGTAAAATTACCGACCTTTATTTGTTGTTCATCTAGTTTGTAACGATATCCATGGTTGTGTTATAGCAAGTTTTCCAGCAGAATTCAAATGGTCCAGATGGTCATTGCTGACCTTGATGCACTGATTGTAATGATTTCCCGGGATGTTGTTTTCCTTTCAGTGTTTTGTTGAGGAGGCCGCTCTATTGGCACTAGATTGCATCTGTGTCTTGAAGCAAACTTACGAGTAGTTTGTCTATCATGGGCCGTCTCTTCCGTTCGACGGCTTGTAGGTTGTTCTATCAAGAGAGCCGTTCTCTCCTTCTCCCGTCAGTCGGCTGAACGCCGGTATAGGCGTAGCGGGCGTCTAGCTGTGACGTCGACGCGTTTCGCCATGCTTAGTGGCGTAGCTTCTTCCTGGACGTGCTACACAGTTAGTCAATGGGTGTTTTGTATTGATGTCTTAATTGGTGTCAAACTGAGATCGCAATCATTCTCAGGTTTGTGTCAATGATTGGCACAATGCGGTACACTGTTGTGGAGGAACTTTAAATTTTAAATGAAACAGTCTATAATGTAAATTTGCACTACTGAATCGAAATCATAAATATCTGACATGTATCCATCAATGCTGACAGGCATTGTCCTTTTTTTTGAGAAGTAGTTTTAAGCTGTTCTGTCGGTAGGGATAATTATCTAGTTAATAAGTGTCAGTGTTGGAAAATGCAGTTGGAAATAAACACTGAAAGATTATAGGTATAGAATAAGATGGTGCAGTTATTCATGCAATCAGAAAAAGGAACTAGAAAGAGCTATTATTATGATACTATGAAGATAATATCAACTGGATTATTAGATAACCAGTAAATTTGTGATTTATTCGGATTGCGCGACGGTATTATTAGATGTTAAATTTAATTTTAATTTTGATTTTAAATACGTTTATAGTTGAAAAGCTATGGGTTCAAAAAGACCTGTAAATTTAATTCTGTGTTTAGGCCGGCCGGCATAAGCGATTTTAAACGATAGATCCAGAATTTTTCTTTTTGTAACAGTATTTTGTCAAAGTCACCACGTCGGCTCGATAGTTTTAGCTGGTAAATGCCTTTTACTGTTAATCCTCGGGAGTCACGGTTATGGAATTGGGCGAAGTGTTTTGCTAGGGGCTTTTCTGGAATTTTTTCTTTCTCATTTATTTCCCTCAAGTGCTCGCCAATTCGTATCTTCAATGGGCGTTTGGTTTTCCCAATGTAAATTTTATTACAGGGGCATGTGATCATATAGATCACACGTTCCGTAAGGCAATTGATTAGACCCTTGATCTCGAAAGATTTTTCTCCCATAGAATCCTGGAATTTGGACGTTCGATCGACATATGGGCAAATGTGGCACTTGGTGCAAGGGAACATCCCTTGGGAGCGAGGATAATTTGTAAGCCATGTGGGATCAGAGGCCCGTATGTATTCTGATCTAATTAGCCTATCGCCAATGTTTTGGGCTCTGCGTGCCACAAGCTTTGGTTTGTCACTCACTATTTTTGCTAATAATGGGGCATTAGTTAAAATGCCCCAATGTTTTTCGAGGACAGTTCGTACTTCCTCCCACTGTGTTCCGAAAGGAGTGATAATCCGTATAGGTTGAATTGAATTTTGGGGCAATTTGTCTGTTGAATCATTTTTAATTGTAAGTAATTCATTACGCTCTCTATTTGCTGCTTTTTTGCGGGCATTTTTTATTTGTCTGTGAGAGTACCCACGTTCACGAAATCTATTGTAAAGGTCCTGGCTCTCGCGATAGTAATCGCTTGATTTGGAACAATTGCGCTTAATGCGCAAAAATTGTCCTATTGGAATACCATTTTTAAGCGAGGCAGGATGGTGACTTGTGGCATGAAGCAGCGTGTTCGCGGCTGTGTCCTTGCGGTAGGTGCTGGTATTAATGTGTCCATCCTCTAGTCTAATTCTCAAGTCGAGGAACGATAATTCATGTGTGTGTGAGGTGTATGTCAAGCGTATATTTCGTTGATTATCATTTAGTTCACACATGAACAGCCGAAGCTGTTCAATAGTGCCTCGCCACAACATGAGCACATCGTCGATGTACCGCCACCAGGTGATTACATGGCGGCGGTACATCGACGTCGTGTATACGTCCTCTGCCTCCCAGAGTCCTAAGTGCAGGCATGCATAAGCAGGTGCCCATGCTGCACCCATGGACGTACCTCTTATCTGGCGATAGTAGGTGCCCATGAATTGAAAGTTGTTATTGTTCAGAGCAAACTCCAGCATCTCAGCGATGAACTCATTTTGGGGGCCTGCCAATGGGTAGGCTTCATCCAAGAAAGTCTGTACCGCTGTAATTCCTATTTCATGTGGTATCGAGGTATACAATGATTCCACATCGATACTAACAAGAAGTGTGCTCGGCGGTATTGGTTCAGCACTGAGGTCCTGGAGCTTACCTAGTACGTGCTGTGTATCCTGGACAAATGATGGTAGGTTATTGACCATCTCTTTAAGTAGTCCATCAAGGTATTTTCCTGTGCCCTCAAGGGGTCCCTGGCAGGCAGAGACTATGGGTCTACCTGGTGGTTCTCTAAGATCCTTGTGGATCTTAGGTATTATGTAAAATGTTGGTATATTGTAATTTTGTACACTTAGGTAGTTATATTCCTTATTGGTAAGCAGCCCTTCGTCCCTAGCTAATAGGAGTTTGTAATTTAGATTAGAGACAACCAAAGGCAATGGGTTATGGTCTAATTTCGTGTAGGTTGAAATATCGCTCAATAGTCGCTTTGCTTCGCGTTCATATTGTTCTTGAGTAAGAATTACCACATTGCCACCTTTGTCACTATTTTTTATGACTATATTTTTATTAGACTCTAACTCATGTAGGGCCTGTCTTTCATTAGTAGTTAGATTGTCTCTATATTTTTTATTCCAATCAATTTTTTCTAGGTCACTTTGCACCATGTCCAGGAACATCTGTAGCCATCGATTTTTAGATAGTGTTGGCATTCGTAATGATCTTATAGTCAGATTTGGCCGTCTAATCATTTGGGATGGTTCATCATCAGATGACTGGTTCTCATCCAATAGGGAATTTAGCATATCGAGTGCACGTTGGTGATCTGGTTGTATTAATTCTGGTTTGTCAACTACAGCGCTATCTTTCGAGAACAAGGATCGATAAAAGACCTTGCGGAGAAATAGGGTGATATCTTTGAAAACAGTAAATTCATCCATATTTGCTGCTGGGGAAAAGGTCATTCCTTTTTGCAGGAGTTTCAAATGATCGGAGGATAAATCGAGATCAGACAAATTCACTACTTTAAGATCGTTGACGATCAATGGTTGTTGTGTGCCACTCATGTTATTTAGTTCTTTTGACTCCTCGTGTGTGTCCGTTCGTAAGTACCTCTGGTTTGTTGAGATTTTTTGGGGGGCTGTTTTGACTTTTGAGGTGATGTAGGATGATCCTCCAGAGGTACCCCGTGTTGGTCTAAAAAAATGACCGATTTTGTTGTTTCCTCCTCTGTGTCACTCTGTGGTTTTTCGCGTCGCTGTCGTGATTGTGAGCGTGTTTGACGATTCACAGATCTGCCACGCATACGATGTTTTGTGAGATCAAAAATCTCTCCCTTTTCAAAATCCGTTTTATCACGTTTGAATTTACTTTGTTTAGTGATTTTCAAATTTAATTGGATTTTTTCAATATCTTTTTTTAGTTGTTCGTTTTGTTTAGTAAATTCTTCTTCATCTTTAAGTCCATCTAGTTCTTGGGCACTGATTTTAATTTGTTGTTGTATATTAGTCAACTGTTGTTTTTCCTCCTCGACTATCAGTTCCATGACAGATAGTCCATGTTTAATACAAAGATCTTTCCATTTAGGGAGAAAACTATCTGTATGTAGGTGTTCTGCTGGTATAGTTTTATCCCGCAGTCCCCTGGGGACTATTTTATGTAAAATATAAGTCTCCAGTGAGGATACGTCCCACTTTCTATTCAAATGTTTGATTAAGAGTTTTTTGTGCTCTTTGAATTTGTTTTTAATTTCTTCGTTTTGGTCAAGTGTCTGCGGGGTATCACTATTAAAAGCAGATTGTATCTCTCTATCTATGTCATCACCTAAGGTGAAGGCCATATCAAATAAATTATGATTTTGGTGGTGCAAATTAGACTGTACTGTTTGTTTGGTTATGTGACCTTGACACAAACCTGAGAATGATTGCGATCTCAGTTTGACACCAATTAAGACATCAATACAAAACACCCATTGACTAACTGTGTAGCACGTCCAGGAAGAAGCTACGCCACTAAGCACGGCGAAACGCGTCGACGTCACAGCTAGACGCCCGCTACGCCTATACCGGCGTTCAGCCGACTGACGGGAGAAGGAGAGAACGGCTCTCTTGATAGAACAACCTACAAGCCGTCGAACGGAAGAGACGGCCCATGATAGACAAACTACTCGTAAGTTTGCTTCAAGACACAGATGCAATCTAGTGCCAATAGAGCGGCCTCCTCAACAAAACACTGAAAGGAAAACAACATCCCGGGAAATCATTACAATCAGTGCATCAAGGTCAGCAATGACCATCTGGACCATTTGAATTCTGCTGGAAAACTTGCTATAACACAACCATGGATATCGTTACAAACTAGATGAACAACAAATAAAGGTCGGTAATTTTACCTATATATGATCGGATGATCAAAGACCAAACTACATCTATACCAAGGTAACGAATGGGTAATTAATTGCAAGCAGTATAAATTATACTGACACTTCAATATACGTGATGGACAGCAGTTCCCTATGATGCCTGATTTTTTGCCTGTCGTTTAAATAATACTAACATTATTATTGCACTACCAGAAATTGATTTACAAATGGAAACTTAACTGGACATTCTCAGCAATATATATATATATAAATTACTTTGCTTGATCAAGCCAATATTGATACTGAGTGTTCAACCTTACCAACAAAGTATCATTGTCCAATTTGCTTTAGAGGATACTAATTTAGCTGGAACTTTCAAAAGTTATTTAGTATCACATCACACATTTTCTGCCTAATATTACGTATGGACTTCCACTATATTTGTAAACAATATTGCATTATATATTCAATTTATTCTGGGTATTGACAGACATAAGACACACTACACTTTTTCCCCCTCTCTCCTTTTCTCCCTAATCATAGGTTCACCCACCATATATTGCATCTATTTGACATTCCAAATATCATTAATGTGGTGAGACCGTTACGGATTCCCACGTATGATTACTTACTATATAGTCCCCATGATTCATGCTAGGGCTATTTAAAATTGCTATAAATTGATGATGCATGTCATTGTTGTGTGAACTTCTAGCACGCGCAGTCGGGCGTCGTTAATTGTAGTCATTGTTAGTCTTGTCAGTCTCGTTACATGTGTTCAGGAACTTTAAATATCTATTAGATCTTATATCTGATAATAATACTATTAAAAAATCTTTTATAGCCGTATGAACTGTGTTAAATAAATTTCATACTTTTGATATATTTCTAATTAAGTCTCATGGTCAATCACTGCTACTAATAGTAACCCTCTTAACTAAATTCTTAGGTTTTTTCTTAAACTAATTCCCATCCCCCAACTCATCTTTTTCATTTATTTATCCTATGCCTTAAAAGGTTACGGTAACAGCATCGATATTATCGGATGACCCTACTTAAGTACCCTCTACCTGAGATACTTAGTACACTAGTGACTTTACTTGCGCTTTCCCATCCCCCTTTTTCCTTAAAAATATTATTTTTGATATAATCACCTGACCACTATGGTCATTTCCAGCAAGGTCACATAACCAAACAAACAGTACAGTCTAATTTGCACCACCAAAATCATAATTTATTTGATATGGCCTTCACCTTAGGTGATGACATAGATAGAGAGATACAATCTGCTTTTAATAGTGATACCCCGCAGACACTTGACCAAAACGAAGAAATTAAAAACAAATTCAAAGAGCACAAAAAACTCTTAATCAAACATTTGAATAGAAAGTGGGACGTATCCTCACTGGAGACTTATATTTTACATAAAATAGTCCCCAGGGGACTGCGGGATAAAACTATACCAGCAGAACACCTACATACAGATAGTTTTCTCCCTAAATGGAAAGATCTTTGTATTAAACATGGACTATCTGTCATGGAACTGATAGTCGAGGAGGAAAAACAACAGTTGACTAATATACAACAACAAATTAAAATCAGTGCCCAAGAACTAGATGGACTTAAAGATGAAGAAGAATTTACTAAACAAAACGAACAACTAAAAAAAGATATTGAAAAAATCCAATTAAATTTGAAAATCACTAAACAAAGTAAATTCAAACGTGATAAAACGGATTTTGAAAAGGGAGAGATTTTTGATCTCACAAAACATCGTATGCGTGGCAGATCTGTGAATCGTCAAACACGCTCACAATCACGACAGCGACGCGAAAAACCACAGAGTGACACAGAGGAGGAAACAACAAAATCGGTCATTTTTTTAGACCAACACGGGGTACCTCTGGAGGATCATCCTACATCACCTCAAAAGTCAAAACAGCCCCCCAAAAAATCTCAACAAACCAGAGGTACTTACGAACGGACACACACGAGGAGTCAAAAGAACTAAATAACATGAGTGGCACACAACAACCATTGATCGTCAACGATCTTAAAGTAGTGAATTTGTCTGATCTCGATTTATCCTCCGATCATTTGAAACTCCTGCAAAAAGGAATGACCTTTTCCCCAGCAGCAAATATGGATGAATTTACTGTTTTCAAAGATATCACCCTATTTCTCCGCAAGGTCTTTTATCGATCCTTGTTCTCGAAAGATAGCGCTGTAGTTGACAAACCAGAATTAATACAACCAGATGACCAACGTGCACTCGATATGCTAAATTCCCTATTGGATGAGAACCAGTCATCTGATGATGAACCATCCCAAATGATTAGACGGCCAAATCTGACTATAAGATCATTACGAATGCCAACACTATCTAAAAATCGATGGCTACAGATGTTCCTGGACATGGTGCAAAGTGACCTAGAAAAAATTGATTGGAATAAAAAATATAGAGACAATCTAACTACTAATGAAAGACAGGCCCTACATGAGTTAGAGTCTAATAAAAATATAGTCATAAAAAATAGTGACAAAGGTGGCAATGTGGTAATTCTTACTCAAGAACAATATGAACGCGAAGCAAAGCGACTATTGAGCGATATTTCAACCTACACGAAATTAGACCATAACCCATTGCCTTTGGTTGTCTCTAATCTAAATTACAAACTCCTATTAGCTAGGGACGAAGGGCTGCTTACCAATAAGGAATATAACTACCTAAGTGTACAAAATTACAATATACCAACATTTTACATAATACCTAAGATCCACAAGGATCTTAGAGAACCACCAGGTAGACCCATAGTCTCTGCCTGCCAGGGACCCCTTGAGGGCACAGGAAAATACCTTGATGGACTACTTAAAGAGATGGTCAATAACCTACCATCATTTGTCCAGGATACACAGCACGTACTAGGTAAGCTCCAGGACCTCAGTGCTGAACCAATACCGCCGAGCACACTTCTTGTTAGTATCGATGTGGAATCATTGTATACCTCGATACCACATGAAATAGGAATTACAGCGGTACAGACTTTCTTGGATGAAGCCTACCCATTGGCAGGCCCCCAAAATGAGTTCATCGCTGAGATGCTGGAGTTTGCTCTGAACAATAACAACTTTCAATTCATGGGCACCTACTATCGCCAGATAAGAGGTACGTCCATGGGTGCAGCATGGGCACCTGCTTATGCATGCCTGCACTTAGGACTCTGGGAGGCAGAGGACGTATACACGACGTCGATGTACCGCCGCCATGTAATCACCTGGTGGCGGTACATCGACGATGTGCTCATGTTGTGGCGAGGCACTATTGAACAGCTTCGGCTGTTCATGTGTGAACTAAATGATAATCAACGAAATATACGCTTGACATACACCTCACACACACATGAATTATCGTTCCTCGACTTGAGAATTAGACTAGAGGATGGACACATTAATACCAGCACCTACCGCAAGGACACAGCCGCGAACACGCTGCTTCATGCCACAAGTCACCATCCTGCCTCGCTTAAAAATGGTATTCCAATAGGACAATTTTTGCGCATTAAGCGCAATTGTTCCAAATCAAGCGATTACTATCGCGAGAGCCAGGACCTTTACAATAGATTTCGTGAACGTGGGTACTCTCACAGACAAATAAAAAATGCCCGCAAAAAAGCAGCAAATAGAGAGCGTAATGAATTACTTACAATTAAAAATGATTCAACAGACAAATTGCCCCAAAATTCAATTCAACCTATACGGATTATCACTCCTTTCGGAACACAGTGGGAGGAAGTACGAACTGTCCTCGAAAAACATTGGGGCATTTTAACTAATGCCCCATTATTAGCAAAAATAGTGAGTGACAAACCAAAGCTTGTGGCACGCAGAGCCCAAAACATTGGCGATAGGCTAATTAGATCAGAATACATACGGGCCTCTGATCCCACATGGCTTACAAATTATCCTCGCTCCCAAGGGATGTTCCCTTGCACCAAGTGCCACATTTGCCCATATGTCGATCGAACGTCCAAATTCCAGGATTCTATGGGAGAAAAATCTTTCGAGATCAAGGGTCTAATCAATTGCCTTACGGAACGTGTGATCTATATGATCACATGCCCCTGTAATAAAATTTACATTGGGAAAACCAAACGCCCATTGAAGATACGAATTGGCGAGCACTTGAGGGAAATAAATGAGAAAGAAAAAATTCCAGAAAAGCCCCTAGCAAAACACTTCGCCCAATTCCATAACCGTGACTCCCGAGGATTAACAGTAAAAGGCATTTACCAGCTAAAACTATCGAGCCGACGTGGTGACTTTGACAAAATACTGTTACAAAAAGAAAAATTCTGGATCTATCGTTTAAAATCGCTTATGCCGGCCGGCCTAAACACAGAATTAAATTTACAGGTCTTTTTGAACCCATAGCTTTTCAACTATAAACGTATTTAAAATCAAAATTAAAATTAAATTTAACATCTAATAATACCGTCGCGCAATCCGAATAAATCACAAATTTACTGGTTATCTAATAATCCAGTTGATATTATCTTCATAGTATCATAATAATAGCTCTTTCTAGTTCCTTTTTCTGATTGCATGAATAACTGCACCATCTTATTCTATACCTATAATCTTTCAGTGTTTATTTCCAACTGCATTTTCCAACACTGACACTTATTAACTAGATAATTATCCCTACCGACAGAACAGCTTAAAACTACTTCTCAAAAAAAAGGACAATGCCTGTCAGCATTGATGGATACATGTCAGATATTTATGATTTCGATTCAGTAGTGCAAATTTACATTATAGACTGTTTCATTTAAAATTTAAAGTTCCTCCACAACAGTGTACCGCATTGTGCCAATCATTGACACAAACCTGAGAATGATTGCGATCTCAGTTTGACACCAATTAAGACATCAATACAAAACACCCATTGACTAACTGTGTAGCACGTCCAGGAAGAAGCTACGCCACTAAGCACGGCGAAACGCGTCGACGTCACAGCTAGACGCCCGCTACGCCTATACCGGCGTTCAGCCGACTGACGGGAGAAGGAGAGAACGGCTCTCTTGATAGAACAACCTACAAGCCGTCGAACGGAAGAGACGGCCCATGATAGACAAACTACTCGTAAGTTTGCTTCAAGACACAGATGCAATCTAGTGCCAATAGAGCGGCCTCCTCAACAAAACACTGAAAGGAAAACAACATCCCGGGAAATCATTACAATCAGTGCATCAAGGTCAGCAATGACCATCTGGACCATTTGAATTCTGCTGGAAAACTTGCTATAACACAACCATGGATATCGTTACAAACTAGATGAACAACAAATAAAGGTCGGTAATTTTACCTATATATGATCGGATGATCAAAGACCAAACTACATCTATACCAAGGTAACGAATGGGTAATTAATTGCAAGCAGTATAAATTATACTGACACTTCAATATACGTGATGGACAGCAGTTCCCTATGATGCCTGATTTTTTGCCTGTCGTTTAAATAATACTAACATTATTATTGCACTACCAGAAATTGATTTACAAATGGAAACTTAACTGGACATTCTCAGCAATATATATATATATAAATTACTTTGCTTGATCAAGCCAATATTGATACTGAGTGTTCAACCTTACCAACAAAGTATCATTGTCCAATTTGCTTTAGAGGATACTAATTTAGCTGGAACTTTCAAAAGTTATTTAGTATCACATCACACATTTTCTGCCTAATATTACGTATGGACTTCCACTATATTTGTAAACAATATTGCATTATATATTCAATTTATTCTGGGTATTGACAGACATAAGACACACTACACTTTTTCCCCCTCTCTCCTTTTCTCCCTAATCATAGGTTCACCCACCATATATTGCATCTATTTGACATTCCAAATATCATTAATGTGGTGAGACCGTTACGGATTCCCACGTATGATTACTTACTATATAGTCCCCATGATTCATGCTAGGGCTATTTAAAATTGCTATAAATTGATGATGCATGTCATTGTTGTGTGAACTTCTAGCACGCGCAGTCGGGCGTTGTTAATTGTAGTCATTGTTAGTCTTGTCAGTCTCGTTACATGTGTTCAGGAACTTTAAATATCTATTAGATCTTATATCTGATAATAATACTATTAAAAAATCTTTTATAGCCGTATGAACTGTGTTAAATAAATTTCATACTTTTGATATATTTCTAATTAAGTCTCATGGTCAATCACTGCTACTAATAGTAACCCTCTTAACTAAATTCTTAGGTTTTTTCTTAAACTAATTCCCATCCCCCAACTCATCTTTTTCATTTATTTATCCTATGCCTTAAAAGGTTACGGTAACAGCATCGATATTATCGGATGACCCTACTTAAGTACCCTCTACCTGAGATACTTAGTACACTAGTGACTTTACTTGCGCTTTCCCATCCCCCTTTTTCCTTAAAAATATTATTTTTGATATAAAAGAAGAAAAACTAATGACATGGCCTCCTTGTTCACCTGATCTGAACCCCATTGAGAACCTGTGGTCCATCATCAAATGTGAGATTTACAAGGAGGGAAAACAGTACACCTCTCTGAACAGTGTCTGGGAGGCTGTGGTTGCTGCTGCACGCAACGTTGATGGTGAACAGATCAAAACACTGACAGAATCCATGGATGGCAGGCTTTTCAGTGTCCTTGCAAAGAAAGGTGGCTATATTGGTCACTGATTTGTTTTGTTTTGTTTTTGAATGTCAGAAATGTACATTTGTGAATGTTGAGATGTTATATTGGTTTCACTGGTAAAAATAAATAATTGAAATGGGTATATATTTTTTTTTTGTTAAGTTGCCTAATAATTATGCACAGTAATAGTCACCTGCACACACAGATATCCCCCTAAAATAGCTAAAACTAAAAACAAACTAAAAACTACTTCCAAAAATATTCAGCTTTGATATTATTGAGTTTTGTGGGTTCATTGAGAACATGGTTGTTGTTCAATAATAAAATTAATCCTCAAAAATACAACTTGCCTAATAATTCTGCACTCCCTGTATGTGCATTGCAATAAGAAAAAACTTTTTTTCGGTTAGCGGAAGCATTACTCTCTTAGAAAGCAACATAAATCCCATTATCAGTGCCTCAATCTTTCTGTAGAAACCATTTGAAACTCGTGCAATAAAAGTGCGTAAAATGTATTTATGCCAAGAAAAACATTTTTAATGATACCCAAGGGGAAATCTCAAATATTTGATGGTACTTGCAACCAGTTGAACAACAGAACAGTGCTTCCTAACCTTCTGAATAATGCCAGAATAGCAATTATCTTGATAACTAAATTACAGGTTGATTTGCTATATAGCAGTAAATTACATGGCTGCTGGAAAGCACTCACCAGATTATTAGTAATGTGCCATTATGCACTGTTCACTTGCAAACAAGAGGAAAGGAGTAGAAAAATAGATGCGGGGCTTAAATCGGCAAGAATTTCTGCTGCAATCTGTTGTCTTTCTTGAATGAAGAATTGAAAAAGCATAATGGGCTATAGTGCACCTGCACAGTACCTCCTACTGTTTATATTATTGCTCTTCATTTGTATAGGAATATAATTCACCCCAGATTTGTATAGTATTGACCTGGAATTTGGACATAAAGTGACAAAAAGCAATGCTTCAGCAATATTAGCACTGCTATAAAAAAAAAATCAAGAGTATGCATAAGAACATATATGGGATTCCCGACATTAAAAAGTCCGCTGGGAAACCCGAGGGGAAAACCGAGAACCTGCTCGGTAACTTTTTCCCCCTACAAACGACCGGGTTTCTCGACAGGAAAACTGCCATGAGAGCTTTGGTCGGGAATCCCGGCCGTGTGTATGCTCCATCGCATAGGAAAACCGCTGGGAATCCTGGCGGGAAAAAAGAGAGCTGGTTTTCTTTTTTTTTGGTAGTTTTCCTGTCGGGAAAACTGCGATGGAGCATACACACGGCCGGTTTTCCCGGCCAAAAGCTCTCATGGCAGGACAACCGGTCTTGTGTACGAGGCTTAAGACTTGAGTCTGTGCACTAGCTAGTTTCTGCTCAATGAAGTGTGATCTGTAATAACTGGAAAATGACAAAGTGGATTTACCATAAACTTACATTTCACATGAACCAAGGGGGAGATGTCATCACTGCTAAATCCTTTTTGCTCCAAATTCTGTTTTTTTCTTTCTTCTTTAAGTAATTTTAACACTTTGAAATAAAAAAAATTGTAATCTCCCCCTTTAGAAACCACCAGCCTGATACACCAGGCATAACAGCTACAGTAGTAGTGGCAGCAAGCGTAAAGCCCTCAATCATGTTGATACTAACTCCATAACCATCACCTTTGAGGGAATGCTTTTAGAGTGGTTTCCCAAATTAGGGGGCTCCCCTCCAAAAGCACAGGTGTCTAATACTTATGAGTGTTGTTCTCTTCACCACCTTCAGTAAGGGGGCTTATTTGGCACCTACCTGCTGACCAAATAGCCCATGTTTGGAAATACTAGGAAATGGGAATTACATTATTGCCCATTTGGGCCAATACCAACTATAGCTCTGTATACTGATGTGACAGAGAGAGTTCTCTGTGCACATAAAACTGGTCTGAGATCCACTTAATGTGAGCATTTGGCACTGGTGCTTTTGAATAGGTGCATGCTATTAGGGAACCCTTCTTGAAGCCACACCCCCTTTGCTTAAAAATAACAAACATGTTATAATTACCTTCTCTGTGAAGTGATTTTGCACAGAGCAGCCCAGTTCCTCCCCTTTAGGGTCCCTTGTCCACTTTCCTGACCCCACAACAAGCAGCTTGCTATGGGGGCACCTGAGCTGAGTCGCTGCTCTGTGTGTCCATTCAGACATGGAGCCATGGCCTGACCCTGCCCCCTCTTTCTCCTGATTGGTTCACCCACTTTGCTTGACAGCACAGGAGCCAAACACATCCGCTGCTGTCACAACCATCGAGAAGGGAGAGTCCCAGACAGTCGAGCCTCTTGTACAACATCGCAGGATCTAGATGGGGCTCAGGTCAGTGTTAGGGGGGTTGAGGGGGGCAGCAGCACACAGGAGGTTTTTTTCTCTCTTAATGCATAGAATGTATTAAGATATAAAACCTTCTGCCTTTACAACCACTTTAATGCTCTGTGTATCGCCTGAGGTCAGTCACTTCACTGTCAGTCACAGGGTATATGTAAGAGTTTACAACCACATTATGAAAAAATAAATTTTCCTTCTAGTTCTGAAATTGTATAAAAACTTTTTTATCTAAGGGACAGTAAGCTCAGGACAGTAAGATCACCACTGGGTCAAAACCTGTTTTAAATTGATCTCTCTCACATGTATGAAATTCTGCAGAGAGCGGAATCACATAATGCTGTGGTCAGCCCTCTCCAGCATTTTCCTGTGACTCAGTAGCAGAGGGAAAAGCTATGCTGCCCTGGGTTCACAAGAAGTGGGTTAAATGATGCTTAATGTCATTCAACTCAACAGTGGACCGACGATGGGTTAGTAAGCTGGTAAGTCATTTGGTGACAGCGCTGGAGAGGAGGTTGGTATAGCAGTTGTGTTTTATTTTTAAGAGCTGTTGGGGTCCCTTTTTTGTTTTTTTTGTCCAAGCAAAATTGGTCTTTAGAAGCAATGTATAGTGTTTTGTGTATACTTTATACTCTGGGCTAAAATAATCTATTTTTTTTATTTCTTGTTATCAGATAAATGGGAAATATTTCATATGAGTATTTCAAATTTATGATGTTCAGCCAGTCTGCATTTGGAGGTATAGACTCTATTTCACATCTATTAGGCTAATCTTAGCTGCTTTGCTGAAAAGACAACATCGTTTTAAAACTCAGTAGATCCATGTTGGATTACACAGATACATACACGACAGTATATGAGTTTGTCAGTGAAAGAGCACACAGATCCCTTCTCTGCCCATGCAACTCCAACAAGTTTTTCTAAAGAGACCAGGATAACGTAACAACTATGCTCTCTCTTTACAAAACCCATGCTAGAGAATTCATAGAGAGTATCTACTACACTCCTTGGAATTTGGTCATGCCACTTCTTAACAAATATTGGTGCTGGTGACAGATCCATGTACCCGTTGAAAACAGGCACATGAATTTGGGGCAAATGCTGTGTGCAGAGGCACACTAAGCAGTGTCCATAATAACATGCCATCCTCAACGCAGCTGTACTCCCTCCCACTGCTGCAGCTGTCACAGACTGTGCAATGACCAAGGAAATTTGTAGCTGGGTGGGCAGAGCATGATGGGGATACAAAGACACTTGTTCCCAACAGGCCTGCCCCCTTGTGATTGACAGCAGACAGTTGGAGGATTCCCTGGACAATATTCCCTGTATTTTGCTATATAAGCTGTCCACTGCCTGCTGTCAATCACAAGGAGAGGGCTAGTCCTTCAGTTTTCCCATGAAGCTCCGCCCACAGTCAACATCAATGGTTGCTTGCTATAAACCCCTTCGCCTGTGAAGCTGACAGAGTCCTCGATGACTAGTGACAGGTAGGAAGGAGAGGAGGTAGTGGTGGCAAATATGCCACTCTGCTACACAGTATACAGAGACAGGGGTAACCTTAATGCCTCAACAAAGGCAAACTTCAATAAAAGTTAGTTGCAATGGCAGCAAACTTTAATTTTAAGAAACTGTTTCTCTTTAAAATAATTGACTGCCCTGTGTTGTGCCACCTGATGGTACCCCACACATGCAGCCAAAATGTATCATCAGCCTACAGCACCAGGGCCCATACTCCAGTGTCCACCTTGCAAATTCTGCCAGAACTGACCTTTTGTATACTGAATAGGGAGAGCCTATATTTCAGTTTATCTCTGCCACTGCTACTGGTAATGAAGTCCTTCCTTCATGTTATATAACCTAAAGTAAATTCTCTGTTATTGTACTAATAAAATAAACCTTTATTATTTTAGGTGATAATTCTCCTCAAATGCTTGCAGAGATGAAAGAAACCAATGTAGTGCTGAAAGAAGTCCGAGAACTCCTAAAACAGCAGGTAACTAGCAACTGTTTAACCACTTAAGACCCGGACCAATATGCAGGTTAAGGACCTTGCCCCTTTTTGCGATTGGGCACTGCGTCGCTTTAACTGACAATTGCGCGGTCGTGCGACGTGGCTCCCAAACAAAATTGCCGTCCTTTTTTTCCCACAAATAGACCTTTCTTTTGGTGGTATTTGATCACCTCTGTGGTTTTTATTTTTTGCGCTTTAAAGAAAAAAAGAGCATCAATTTTGAAAAAAATTCAATAGTTTTTACTTTTTGCTATAATAAATATCCCCAAAAAAGATATAAAAAAAACATTTTTTTTCCTCAGTTTAGGCCGATACGTATTCTTCTACCTATTTTTAGTAAAACAAATCGCAATAAGCGTTTATTGATTGGTTTGCGCAAAATTTATAGCGTTTATAAAATAGGGGATAGTTTTATGGCATTTTTATTAATAATTTTTTTTTTACTACTAATAGCGGCGATCAGAGATCTTTTTCATGACTGCGACATTATGGCGCACACATCAGACAATTTTGACACATTGTTGGTACCATTGTCACAGCAAAAAGTGCTATAAAAATGCAGTGTTTACTGTGAAAATGGCAATTGCAGTTTAGGAGTTAACCACTAGGGGCGCTGTAGTGGTTAAGTGTGACCTCATGTGTGTTTCTAACTGTAGGGGGGCGGGGCTGGATGTGTGACGTCATTGATCGTCTTTCCCTATATCAGGGAACAGACGATCAATGACAGTGCCACTGTGAAGAACAGGGAAGGTGTGTTTACACACACCTCTCCCCGTTCTTCAGCTCCAGTGACCGATCGCGGGACACCAGCGCCAATCGGGTCCGCGGGTCCTGCGGCCGCGGTCACGGAGCTTCGGACCTGGTCGCGGATGCGCGCCCGTGGCGCGCGCCCCACTGCTGTGCTCTTAAAGGCGACGTACCTGTACGTGCCTGTGCCCAGTCGTGCCATTCTGCCGACGTATATGTGCAGGAGGCGGTCCTTAAGTGGTTAAAAATTATTTGCCATGCACAGATGCTAAACAATAACATTTACAGTACACACTCACAGCTTCCTATCAGAGTCAATATAATTATTACTAACATATTCTAAATCTTTTTCTATGGACCACATAATGTGTACCTTTATGTTTTCTCAAATATGTCTGCATACTGGACCTTATGACTGTTTTCTGTTGCTGCTTTATGCATTGACATATCTCCTTAGACCTAGTCTGTCCAGACAGTAAGGTCACCTGCTGACTTGGTACCATCCACAGGCAGCTTAACTCTTCATTAAAAAGCAAATCATTTAAAGCAATACAATTTTATATCAGCTTATTGCAATTCAGTTAATGTTTTTCCTGTCTTTTGAAGAGTCAGGCCGCGTACACACGATCGGTCAAAACCAATAAAAACGGACTGAAGGTCCGTTTTCATTGGTCCAAACCGATCGTGTGTAGGGCCCATCGGTCAGTTATCCTTCGGTCAAAAAAATGAGAACTTGCTTTAAAATTTAACTGATGGACGCCTAACCGATCGTTAGTATGCAAAAGCATCGGTTAAAAACCCACGCATGCTCAGAATCAAGTCGACGCATACTTGGAAGCATTGAACTTAATTTTTTTCAGCACGTCGTTGTGTTTTACGTCACCGCGTTCTGACACATCGGTTATTTAACCTATGGTGTGTAGGCACATCAGACCCTCAGTCAGCTTCATCGGTTAACCGATGACAACGGTCCTTCGGACCGTTCTCATCGGATGGACTGATCGTGTGTACGCGGCCTAAGACAGGTATGAATTTCCTGAGCCCTGTCTTTGTGAACTAACACTGACTGAGGGAACATGGAAGAAGTGGGGAGGGTCTATCTAGGACTAAACCAACTAGCACTAAACAGGAGTGCAGGACAGAGGAATCTTCTTCTGTTTAATTAATGGGCTGTCATGCCTGCACAAACACAGCTCACAGAACCGCAATAGTGTGAACCAGGCCCTAAAGGGTTATTAGGGATGAGCCGAACACCCACCTGTTCGGTTCGCACCAGAATCTTTGAACGGACCAAACATTCGCGAGGACATTTAGAATTCAAAAGTGCTCATTTTAAAGCCTAATATGCAAGTTATTGTCGTAAAACGTCTTTGAGAACCCGGGTCTTGCCCCAGGGAACATGTATCAATGGAAAAAAAGTTTTAAAAACAGTATTTTAATGATGCTTAAATAAAAAAAATACAAAATGAAAACATCCTTTAAATATTGTACCTGCTGGGTGTCTATAGTATGCCTGTGAAAACGTCTTTGAGAAACCGAGTCTTGCCCGAGGGAACATGTATCAATGTAAAAAAGTTTTAAAAACTGTAGTTTTTTTCAGCTATTCGCTATTAGACAGTGGAGAAGGTCTTATACCCAGAAGCATTGGGAATCGTTGAATCAGGGGTGATGAGGGAGTGCTGGCAAGGGAAGTACAACTGGATCAAAGGCACTGTCACTTTGCCCTGAATGAGCAAGGTGGCATTGTATCCGTATTATGGCTTAAGGCTGGACATTACATTAGGGAAGAAATTCTTTGTTCAGTTAAGGGAGTGAAACAAATAAGAAACAGAAAAAAAAAAAAGATGCGGCTGTGTGGAAAGGCAAACTGACTTGCAAATGTAAGCTTTTCTAGTGTTATAATGTGGTCCATTTTTGATTTAAAATATGCAACAGCATTCAGATGATAAATCAGGGTATAGAAGTCTTATGTTTGGCATGTATAGCACAATGAAGGTAGGCACTTATAAAGAAAGCAAGGAAGATGTTATTGTGCAGTAATATTGGGTCTCTATTGAAAAACAACTAGACAGGGGAAAAGGGGTGTTTTTTTAGCACCCATCATAGACACAAAAATCATATAAACATTTACAGTACAAAGCTTTTATTAACATCATAATATTAATAATAATAAGTCGCCCTATGAGTTACATAAACACAATGACTATGGTGGTTATTTACTAAAGGCAAATCCACTTAGCACTGAAAGTGCATTGAAAGTGCTGTCGCTGTAGATCTGAGGGGGACATGCAAGGAAAATATAAAACAGCATTTTAGCTTGCACATGATTGGATGATAAAATCAGCAGAGCTTTACCTCATTTCCGTTCTTACCCTCAGATCTACAGCGACTTGCCTTTAGTAAATAACCCCCTATATGTGTAAAACACTTACTTATGTGTTAAAAATACATAATAGGCCACCGCTAGAAACATATCTTTGGTATTCCAAAAGGAGCGCTAGATGTGCATTAATAAACCCCAACACGTTTCAACTTGCGGATAATATCAGTCTTCTTCAGGGGGGTATAGCCACAAACGATTTAGGAAACAGTTGTACATCGAAAAGCATGTAATAGGTTGAGTGCCTCAAGGAACCTCAAGGAAAGTCCCAAAAAGCCAAAGGTTCAGAGAAAAACAAGTCACGGCACATCCCAATAGATGTTAGATGGTTGAAAACAAAAAATATTAGTATTGAGTGGCCGTTGTCCCAGTGTCAGTGAAGTACCACATACTGGGGATCCATTACAAAATTAGAAAATCAGTTGCAAATGTCAAAATACTAAGTGAATGGGTATGATTGCTTTAACACATTTGAAGTCTGAAAACACATACGAATGCACTGAGACCACATAAATTCAATTCATTATTTATTTATTTGCTCCGGGATGTTTATTCATTGGGGTAGATTCAGGTAGATGGGCGCATCCTTATTCCGGGGTAGCGTATCTCATATGCGCTACGCCGGCGTAATCGCGTGAGGTTAGCATAGTATTCAGCAAGCATTTGCGGAAATTTGAAGGCGCAAGCCGGCGTAAGTGTAAGTGGGTGTTCCCTTATGCAAATGATGGGCTGAACGTTGAGTAGTGGATTACGCCCGGCATATCATCGACGGAGCATGCGCAGTCCCGTGGTCGTACGATCGCTTCCCTGTGCGCATGCTCAGAACTACGCCGGTCCTACTTCCTGGGATACGCCGGCCCACCGGCTTACGCCGAGCGCATAAGTACTCCCAGACATGCGCCTGTCCGGCGCAAAATGACATCCTGCTTTTTCCCCCCCCTGAGCAAGGTAATTTTGTTTGAGCGTGACATGGCAACTCCTCAGAAGGAGAAAAAGAGGAAACATAATTTTAATGCAGCGGAGATGGAGGTCATGTTGGCAGCACTGTCCAAAATACAACGCCGCCCTGCATGGTGCCCAGCGCAAGAATACAAGCAAGGCACAGAGGAGGGCAATTTTTGTGAGTATCACCCTGGACTTGACCTTGGCAATGAGACCCGGAAATGGGATGATATCCAAAAAAAACTCACTGACATGCGGCGTCGGGTCCGGGACAAATTGGTCCTTATTCGCAAGCATGCCAGTGGCACGGGAGGAGGACCAGCCTGTCCATTGCGATTGACACCGGAGGAGGAGATAATTGCTCAGTGTCTGTCGCAGGAGCAGGTGGAGGGCGTCCCAGGATATGACTCCACTGTTGGGGACTTGGGGTCAGGTAAGTGTGTTTTATCTCCTATATGGTGTGTAGCATGGGAGGGGGTGGAAGGGAACATGTGACAAGTGTGTGGGTCCACCAACATGTGTTTTTTTTGTGTCATCCGCAGATGTTGAGGATGAAGCTGGGCCGTCGTCGGCTGCAGGGCGACCCACGCCATCCCCAGAACATCATGTGGTCCAGTCGGCCCCCCTTGAAATCCTGGGCATGTTGGTGGAGGGGAGTGCCCATAGGACATCTATCGAGGTTGTTGTGGAGGAGTCCATTGACCTCCACCAAGAGGACTCCATATACCTCGAGGAGGATACCACCATCCCTGGACTCCCCACCACCTCCCCGACCATCAGGTCAACCCCCTCCAGGGCAAGCCCCTCAGGGCAGCCCCCTCCAGGGCAAGCCCCTCCCCGTCTTCCCCATCTGGACAGGCCCCAGCCTCTCCTTCTCCCAGGAAGGCTCTTCGAAAGACGAGGGGTATACCCGGAGGCCTCCGAGAAGGGCTGCAGGAGGAGCAGGGCCGGCAGACCCGCCATATCGGGGCTATGGTGGGAGACTTGCGGCGGGTGGTGGACAGCCTGGCCTCCTCTGCCAAGTCCCAGGCTGCATGCGCAGCGTCATTGCAGCAGGCCCTCACCCTGCAGGCTGATCTGGGCAGCAAAAATGCTGAGAGCCTGCAGGAAGTGAGCTCCAACAGTGTGGCGATGGTCACCTGCATGGTGGAGCAGCATTCCGCCACAGCAGTGCTCACAGCAGAGTTGAGCAGGTTGGCAGGGGCTGTAGAGACCAACACTGCTGCTGTGCGTGAGGAGGGGAGACAAACCCGGCGGCAACAGCACCACAACACTACCCGCCAGCTTAGGATGCTGGCGCACACCAACACCGTGCTCACCCGCCTTGCCAACGCAATGGAGGGCAGGCAGGCACCACCTGCCAGGACTGACCAAGCAGGGGATGATGCTACTCCACCCCCTCTCTCCCCACCCCAGGCACCATCCCCACCCCAGGCTCCATCCCGCCAACTGAGGAGCCAGAACCGTGGCACCCGTGGCACCAGCCTGGGCAAAAGGAAGAGCAGATGATTGCTGAATTTTTGGGACACTTCTGCTCGTTATTTTTTTTTTTTTCTTTATGCTCGGAGTATGAGCTGGATTTTTGATTTATATTTATGCTCAAAGTATGAGCTGGATTTTTGTTTTATATTTATGCTCAGAGTGTGAGCTGGATTATTTGTTTTTTATGCTCAAAGTTTGAGTTGTATTGTTTGCGTTGTAGTCCCTACACACGGTGAGGAGTGTAAACTACAGTGTGACTGGTGTGTGAATGGGGGGGTGTCACTCCTGCCAGCAAAGGGGTGTCACCCTCTGCCGTGTGAATGGTGTATGAATGTACAGCGACATAATTGGAGCCTTGGCGTGGCGTTGCTGCTCCCAAGTACTGTGCGGTGTACTTTGGTCTAATCCAATTTGATGAGGATATGGGGTGTGTGCTAGGGACCACAGTGGTGTGCATGCGTGCATTCTCCTTGTGACATGATGAATGTGTGTGTTTAACGTGCAAAGATACGTTCCACGAGGCAACTCCTGACTGCTCTTCCCTCAGTAGACCGGGTTGCATTGGTTAGGGGGGGATTGTGTGGTTCGGGGGTCAGGTCATCACGTATGTCAATCTCCAGACCCCTTCTCATGGCAAAGTTGTGTAGAATGCAACATGCCCCGATGATCGGGCACACAAAGTTTGGGGAATACAACAGGGTACCCCCAGACTTATCCAGGCATCAGAAACGGGACTTCAGGAGGCCAAAGGTGCGTTCCACCACTCCACGGGTACGTATGTGTGCAGCATTGTATCTTTCCTCTCCTGGGGTTTGGGGATTCCGGAATGGAGTCATGAGATGGGGTCCAAGTGCAGATGGAAGGGAAAAGACAGGAGGATGTTAGTCATGCATGTGCCCCTCGTGATGTCTGCATCATGGGGGGGGGCAGACATGCCTGACACCCATGTCACTCACCAACCAGCCAGCTGTTCCTGTACACGTTCTGTTCAAATTCTGAGGAGATGGGGCTTTGACGGTATATGAAGCTGTCGTGGCTGGACCCTGGGTATTTGGCATGGACGTGCCATATGAGGCATTGGGCATCGGCTATCACCTGTACGTTGATGGAATGCCAATGCTTCCGATTGCAGTATATGTGCTCTGTGTCACGGGGGGGCCGTAGTGCCACATGTGTGCAATCAATGGCCCCCACGGTGCGTGGGAATCCTGCATTTTGATAGAAATCTGCCATTGCCTTCACCCGCAGGTCCTCCTGGGTGGGTTTGATGAAGTGGTGGGACATGCGTCTGAGGATTGCGGGGACAACCTGGTGCACACATCTACTCATGGAGGATTGTGACATCCCAGCCACTACTCCACTGGCAAGGAAATGGAGTGTTGCCAGTACCTTGACCAGTGGCTCCACTGCATGTGCGCGATGTGTCTTGCTGGTGATGTCATCATGCAGGGTTGTGGCTAATTCCTGGATGGCATCAGGGCTGAATCTGAAGATGCGAAATACCTCCGAATCACCCATTCCAAAGATGTTCATGCACGTTCGGTATATCCTCTCCCGTGCCCTCCTACGAGTCGGTTCACACAGTAGTATTGCTAGGACCATGGCTGCCCCTGGCATGTTGGCACACAGATGTGTTGTCCTGCAAGTGTGGGTGCTCAGCTTGCTCAGCTCGTCCGTAACGGTGCTGCTGTAGCTGCTCTCCATCTGACCTGTGGATGTCTGTTGCTAAGTTGCCACCCCAGAAGATTTGAAGCTGTTATAGCTGCAAAGGGTGGGCCAACTCAATATTGAACCCTACAGACTAAGACTGGGATACCATTAAAGTTCATGTGCGTGGAAAGGCAGGTGTCCCAATACTTTTGGTAATATAGTGTATGTGTCACCGTTCCAACCACTGTACTGTTCAAGTACATTGTGTACTCATTGATGGCACTTCTTAGCAGAATTCTTGATTTGGAATTGTTGCCAATTAGTGAGATACAGCTTTTACTTTTATTCATTTGTTATCCCAAAAGGAAAAAAATAGGATTTTTTAATACAGCTTACCTGTAAAATCCTTTACTTGGGAATATATCACGGGACACAGAGCCTTAATTACTTAATGGGTTATGTAGTCACCACAGGTGATTGGACACTGGTTAACCCAATTAGAATTGAGTTCCTCCCCTATATAACCCTTCCCAAATGGAGAGTGCCTCAGTTTTGTAGCAAAGCAATAAGTGTCCCAAGTTCAACTCCGAAGAGGGATGGAAGCTCTGTGTCCCGTGATGTATTGCCAAGAAAAGGATTTTACAGGTAAGCTGTATTAAAAAATCATATTTTCTTGATCATACATCACGGGACACAGAGCCTTAATTACTTAATGGGATGTCCCATAGCAATGCTAAAATTGAGGGGAGGGAGACACAGATCAGAAATAAGACCGCCATCGGGCCAGAGGATCTATACTGCTGCCTGCAGCACACTACGCCCAAAGGCTCCTCTCACATCTACCTGGTAGAATTTTTAGTAAATTAATGGACCGAAGACCAAGTAGCAGCCTTACAGATCTGAGCCATGGAGGCCTGGTGATGCACTGCCCATGAAGCACCAACTGCTCTAGTCGAGTGCGCCTTCACCTGAAAAGGAGGAATCTTATTTTCTAAACCATAGGCCTGAATAATGACCTGTCGATCCAACTTGCAATAGTGGACTTTGACGCTGCTTGGCCCTTCCTTGGACCCTGTGGCAGAATAAACAGACAATCAGTCTTTCGTATCTAAGCCTTAGCTTGCAGATAAACTTTCACCGCTCTTACAACATCTAGAGAGCTTCTTCCTCCGCAGACTGCGAATTTGGAAAAAAAAGACGGTAGGAAAGTCGGGTGAGGACGCAGCACCACCCTGTCATCATGAATAATCATATACGGTTCTTTACATGAAAGAGCCGCCAATTCATATACCCTTCTTGCCGAGGATATGGCTACAAGAAAACCCTTTTTTTTCAAAAGACTTAAAGAAGCATGGTGTAATGGTTCAAAAGGTAGCTTCTGTAAAACAGCGAGATATCACCCTTTTATGTGATATGAAAGACTACCATCTGCTGATCAAGAAGGATCTCAGCTCCCTCCTGTGGCCAAATTGTGTTTTAACCACCTGCTGCTTACTTTTTGTCCTGATACCGCAGAGAATGTTAGAGAATCAGGTACAGGGAGAAACGAGACTCCATTTGCCCTGGCTTGTTATAGATTACGTTACCCAGAGAGCAGCTGTACAATCCCAGAATGCTTTGCTCCTCACCCAGCCTGCTGGAAGAGGTAATTTAAGGGAGAGGCGCGCTCTCTCTGGACCGCCTCTTTAACTCAGGAGGACACCTGTGCAAGGTGTCTTCCCGGAAGTCTAGGCTGGAATCGCGGCCTATCTACGCCCGGGCGGAGCGCCATTGAGGAGGAGAGACAGAACCTCTGACGGAGTGATCGAACAAGCTTCCAGTACCCCTGTGACCTGTCTGAGAACAGGAGGCTGTCATCTTGAAAGACTGTGATCGGAGATTGCGGACGGAGTGTTTTGGAAGGCCAAGGCCTGAACTGGTTGGGTGAGACGGGCACCTGCCCAGGACCTATTGACTGTGTTATTGAAGGGTGGATCGTTCACATTAGCCATTGTGGTTTGACTATTTGAGCCTTTCCCACCAGTTTTATTTGTTACCCCGTTGGATTACAATTTACCCTTGCGCGCCACCACATGCCAACGCATCAGTGCAAAGACTTTTGGATCATTTGAACTGAGGTTTGGTCTGATCAACCAAACCACGTTAGTTAGGTATACTATTTAAAGACTGCCTATTTAGTTGTTGTAGACTGTTGATATCCATTTCCATACTCGTTAATGGAGTAATCGGTTCTATTACACTGTGAGTATTGTTAATAGTGAGAGCTGGGTGAGGCTTGGCAAGGAGGTGCTTCAATGTGGATGTCTTATTGAGGGAATCCCCTTGCTGTGTGCTTACACAGGTCTGCATAGCCATTATAATTTAACGTGTATTTATTTGTTATTTCTGTTTCTGACTCTTGCAGGGCTCTGCAAGCAGTCTTTTTTTTTTTACTGTTTTACCTTTGTTTCCTTTGCTTTATCCTACAAAGTAAAGAGTTACATTGGTTAAGCTGAGATTTGTGTACAGTTTCTCTGTCATTCTGCGGGATCCATACCACTCAAGGTAACCATTAATTTACATAATTTACTGTGGTGTGACAGGATATTGTGCTCTCCAACAAGTTATTGGGGTTCACAATACCCACTATACCAGTTGTGCCAAGGGAGGGTTTGAGACAATTTCAGGGGTTGATAACCAGAGCGTAGACCCAAAACAAACCAGCCGCTCCTTCGGGGGGAGTGCTACACAGATAATACCAAATTCAAATCCCATGGGCACACTAGAGACCTCCGGATTCAAGCGTAGTGCTCCCTGAATAAGGCCCGGACTAGGGAATGAGAGGCAAGCGGTTTTTGAAAGAATACCGACAAGGTCAAGATCTGCCCCTTAATAGTGCTCAAGGCCAACTTCATATTTATGCCCAACTGAAGAAAGGCAAGAATCCTATTAATGGCATACTTCCTAGGATGCCCCCTTCTGGGTTCACACCAGGAAACAGATTCTGTAGTAGGTGAGCCTGGAGGCCGGCTTCCTAGCATTAACCAGAGTGGATAGGACTGGACCTAAGAGCCCACGTTTCCTCAGAATGTGGGTCACAACAGCCAAACCGTCAAATTTAGACTTTGTAAGGCAAGATGGAATATTGGACCCTGCGATAGTAGGTCTGAGCGTAGTTGGAGAACCCAAGATCTTTCTACTGTTTTACAATTTCTACATACCAGGGTCTCCTGGGCCAAGCCTGGGGGGGTCAAAATCACTGGCTTTCCTTCCCCCATGACTCTCTGAAAGAATCGTGGGAGAAGTGGAACTGGAGGGAAAGCATAAATCAGAGAATAACGATCCCATGAGATTGTCAGGGCATCTGACTCTTTTCAGCTTTGCGTTTAACCCCGGAAGCCAACAGGTGCGCATGTGGGGTACCCCATTTCTGACATATGATTTGAAATATGTTGTGGTGGATAGACCATTCTCCTGCCAATTTTCTACCCCTGCAATGAAGACCGCAGACAGGCAAAGAATATGCCTTTCTGCCCAGGCCAGCATGTGATTTACCTCTCTTTGGGCATCCAGACTTCTGGTGCCTCCTCGGTGATTGATATAGGCCACGGCTGTAACATTGTCAGACTGAACCCGAACAGGCCAACCCTGCAGTCTGTAAAACCAAACTCTGAGGGCCAAATTAATTGTCTGAATCTCCAGAATGTTGATGGGTAGGAGCTTTTCAGCTCCGGACCACTTCCCCTGGGCAGATGCTTCTTCTAGAACTGCCCCCAGCCAAGAATGCTGGCGTCTGTGGTTACCAATTTCCACGTAACCGGAGTGAAGGATTTTCCTTCTGACAGTTTTCGGGGGAGTAACCACCATTTGAGGCTCTGGCGAACCTTTGGAAATAAGATCATAGGAAGGTCCAGGGCCTGAACATCTTTGTTCCAAGCGGACAGAATTCTGCCCTGTAACGGCTTTGAGTGAAACTGGGCATAAGGAACAGCCTCGAATGAGGCTACCATCTTTCCCAATAATCTCATGCATAGATGGATGGAAAACCTTCTCTTTGCCTTTATCACTCAGACCAAGTCTCCTATGGCTTTTGCCTTTGGCTTGGGAAGTAATACCTTGCTTTGGGACGTGTCTATAATCATGCCCAAGTACTCCAGCCTTCTTTAAGGCTGCAGGGAAGATTTTTCCAGATTGAGGACCCAGCCTAGGTACTCTAAATATTCCACTGTGCTGTGCACATTGTGGCCCAAGCATGCAGCGGACAGATCGTCCAGATAGCCTGTTACTGCTATGCCCCGTGCCCTTAGCCTTGCCAGGGCTGGGGCCAATATTTTTGTGAACACTCGAGGTGCTGTAGCCAGCCCGAAAGGAAGGGCCACAAACTGAAAGTGTCACTGATCCACCGCAAACCTTAAAAATCTTTGGTGAGCGGGAAATACTGGCACATGTAGATATGCATCTCTGATGTCTATTGATGCAAGGAAATCTCCTCCTTGAAGGGTGGAAACAACTGAACGGACAGACTCCATGCGAAAGGAGTGAATGTTCAGAAACTGATTCAGGCTTTTCAGATCTAGGATAGGTCTGACATCCCCGTTTGGTTTTGGAACCGTGAAAGGTTTGAGTAAAACCCTGATCCTCTGGGGCTAACTCAATGATTACCCCTTGGGACAGCAGGTGTTCCAAGGCCAACAGCAAAGGCCTTCTTTTTTCTGGATCTTGCAACTCTTGATCTCAGAAAACGGGGTGGCGGAATTTCTTTTAATTCTAGCTTGTAGCCTGAGGACACTGTGGAGATAACCCACTTGTCCTGAACTTCATTTGGCCAGGCGTTTGCAAATTGCAGCAGCCTTCCCCCCCACTCAGCCGAGCTGGGGCATCCCTTCATAGGGAAGTTTTGGGGTTCTGCTTAGACCAGTGGTCTCAAAGTACCGGCCCGCGGGCCATTTGCGGCCCGCGGAACAGTTATAAATGGCCCGCAGGCAGGGTGGAAGTGAGGGGAGCAAAAAAAAATATATATATATTTTTTTTTTTAGCTGGCGCCATCTGGGGGTGAGCCGTTGGTATTACAAGTTATTACCACCAGATGTGAGCTGGCGCCATCTGGTGGTGGCCGTTGGTATTACAAGTTAAGCATTACAAGTTAAACAGCAATTCTAATGTCATTTTACACTATTTTCACTGCCATATTCTTCCCTCTAATTAGAACCCCCAAACATTATATATATTTTTTATCCTAACACCCTAGAGAATAAAATAGCGATCGTTGCAATACTTTCTGTTAAGCCGTATTTGCGCAGCGGTCTTACAAGCGCACTTTTTTGGGGACAAATTACACTTTTTTTAAATTAAAAAATAAGACAACAGTAAAGTTATCCCCATTTTTTTTAATATTATGAAAGATAATGTTACGCCGAGTAAATTCATACCCAACATGTCACGCTTCAAAATTGTGTCCGCTTGTGGAATGCCGACAAACTTTTTTACCCTTTAAAATCTTCATAGGCGACGTTTAAAAAAATCTACAGGTTGCATGTTTTAAGTTACAGAGGAGCTAGAATTATTGCTCTCACTCTACCAATCGCGGCGATACCTCACATGTGTGGTTTGAACACCGTTTACATATGCGGGCGCTGCTCACGTATGTGTTCGCTTCTGCGCGCAAGCTCGTCGGGACGGGGTGCGTTTTCTGGCTCCTAACTTTTTTAGCTGGCTCCTAGATTCCAAGCAAATTTGTCAAACCCTGACTTACACCAGTGCTGGTGGTAATAATGCGCTCGCTGACACCAGTGCTGGTGGTAATAATGCGCTCGCTGACACTAGTGCTGGGGGTTAATAATGTGTTCGCTGAATGAATGAATGAATGAAGAATTTATATAGCGCGACGCATGCAAACTAAATCGCCTCTGGTTCGCTGACACCAGTACTGTTGTTTTTGAAGTTTGAAAGTTTGCATGCGGCCCCCCATGGCATATGAAAACTTGTCTTGTGGCCCTCAGGTAATTTGAGTTTGAGACCCCTGTCTTAAACTTTGGACCCCCAAGTCCTTTTCTGCCCTTGGGCTTGGCTCTGAGCCTTTCCCCTAGTGTTAGACAGGGGAGGCCGTCGCCACTGCCTGGAGAATGAGGTTTCAGGGGCTGGAGAAAGAAACGCTTAAATGAAGGACATTTATTTTTCTTTATAACCGGTAACAGAGTAGACTTGCATAATATTGCACCTGCGTCTTTAACGACTGAGAGGAAGCAGGAATCCTCTCATCCTCTGAGTCCTCAGACTGCACATGCTCCTCATCTCCAGAGAGGGATTTTTTACCCTCAGAAGGCTCATCTGATAAGAGAGCCAGAGCAGATGAAGGGGATCTACCCCGTTCTCTGCTATCTTTCAAGGAGGTTGTGATAATAGTAGCAATCCTTCCTTCTAAGCCATCCAAAGCAACTCTTAAAGCATCCTAAGTGACGTATACAGGAGCTGCCATAGGAGAAACTGCAGAATCAGACAGGGGCTCATCCTGTGAGGCTGCTATCAGGCTGACAGAGGGGGATGGTAAACTGCAGGCAAGCTTAGATTCCTTAGCCATAAGCGGAGATCTTCTGATGCCTCTTTACCAGCCCTTGTACCTCTTCTCGGGAACATAGTCCTTACTGTAAAGCAAAGGTACTATTCACAAAAAAATGCAATCACTTTTGTGTTATAGTCTTACAATACACATATATTAGCTTACTGCCCAACCTGATGCCGAGTAGAAGTCTTGGTTTGCCTAGTTCAAATCCACAGGGATGCTTACAGCCCACAGCTCTGTGTCCATGCCGCTTACAGAAGGCTTCTGGCGTGCTGGGCTTTAAATCAGCCTTTTGGCACCTGCACACAGGTGCGCCATGTCTGCGCACAGGCACATATAAACACGCCCCCCTCTCCATCTTCCCATTAGACAGCTCAAAGCGCACTCCCGGCACGCGCCACTGTCATGGTGGCGCCCAGGGCGACGAGGAGAAGGGGGAGAGATTACTGGGGGCATCATTGGGGGACCCCTGTATGCGTTTTGTGGCAGAGCCTGCAGCGGAGGAGGTGAGTGGCATTTTTTATTTGACCGACTTCACTGAGCTTGTTCCTGGATGGCTATGTAAGAATACACCAGGTATGCACTTAATCCCTCCAGTGGTGAAAAACAGGAAAGTTTGGTGCAACTATTTATAAAGTGTTGGAGTTCAGCTAACACTTTATAAGCAGTCTGCTAGTGACAATGCCGCTGTCCAAAGATGTCTGCTTTTCTACTTCATCCAGAAAGAAGACTCCGTAAGACAGGAAGGCTCGGTTCACACTGTCATACCCTGAAAGTCGTGTGACTTTGCCAGGCAACTTTAGTGCCACTTTGGTGCGACTTGAAATGACTTTGAAGTAACTTTGAAGCAACTTCAGGGAATGCCTTGGTGATCTTCCTGTAATGTTAGACCCAATATACATCAATTAGGATGAGGATCTGACTTGGAGGTGACTTCCATTAAACTCTATGGGCACACGTCAGACAGAAGACGCCTTGAAGTAGTACAGGAACCTTTTATAAAGTCAGAGTGACTTTAGTAGTGCTAATTAAAACAGCTCTCATTGACTAACATAGGATTTCACATATCATGCAACTTGGGCTCTCACAAGTCGGATCCCAAGTCGCGGCAGTGTGAACCGAGCCAAAGTGTGTTACTGGCTGCATCCAGCCAGTAACACACTTTGGCTCGGTTCACACTGCCGCAGGTTAAATAAAGGAAAAAAAGCCTAGGTTTAATACAACTTTAAGATATTTTAGATGTCTTCTCAACACCAGTTTTACAACAAAAAAGAAAGGATATAACTGAATGAAGAATCTAAAAATATGTATGATGTACAATTAAATGTTTTAAATATAAATATATAATATAAAATAAAATATAACATATATAAAATATGTAATATTTAAATGTACAGTGGAACCTTGGATTACGAGCATAATCCATTCCAGGAGAATGTTCGTAATCCAAAGAACTCGCAAATCAAAGAAAGTTTCCCCATCAAAGTTAATAGAAACGAAAATAATTTGTTCCACTTTGACTTCAATGGCATGCAATACTGCACGTGGCCAGAGGTGGGGGGCGCCAGAAAGCCTCGGAAACATCCAGAAAGGGCCGAGGACACCTCGGCTGAACCCGGAAAACCTTGGAAAGGCTTGGGAACGAAGTATTTCTGAGACTTTCCGAGCGTTTCCGAACTGCGCCGTTCGGCTATACTTGGCTCCGGCGCCCCCCACCTTGCGCCAAACGTGGTATTGCACACCGCTTTGGCTTGAATCCTGCTCGTGTTGCGAGACAACACTCGCAAACCGAGTCAGGATTTTTTTTAAATACAGTGTTCATATTGCGAAACGCTCGTGCGTAACCGTGTTACTTACAATCCGAGGTTCCACTGTAAAGATACATCTAAGCTAATATGTGAAAATGTTTTTTTTCTGCTTTATAGGTAAAAGAGATAACATTTTTGAAAAACACAGTAATGGAATGTGATGCTTGTGGTAAGTGAATGCTCATAATTTGACATGAAAGTATACTTACACAATTAAGTTTACTGATGAGAAATATAACATATTAACATATGTGAACTGGTTGGTCAATGGTGTTGAAATGGTTAGCAACTGGAACTAAAATAAGTATTTGAAGGAAAAGCAAATTTTTGAAAAAGTATTTGGATTCAATGAGCCAGGTGTTCTAACTACATTAGGAGTAGGTATTAAAAGGGGGAAATGGTACGTGACATGGTAAGAAACTTTACTCTGATCTCTGTTGCCATCCCAAGCCCCTGCGTAGGCAGATTGGATGCTCTGTTTTTTTCTCCAAAATTGATTTTAAAAAATTATACCAAAAAGGGGGAAATGGGGTTCCCTTCTTACACTGTAAAGATATGCAGCTATGAAGATAAGACTTCTCAACTGTAGAAGAAGCATTGAGCAACATTGGGCCTTCTGCTTCTACGTGGACAGTTAATAGAATCATTTGTGTTCATTAGTACTTGCTAATGATCATACAGAAATTGGTATAATCAATAACACACATGAATCTTGCTTGGGTACATTTAGTATGTCTTGATTTATATTATTCTTAGCTGTTAGCAGCTCTATGTTTGGTTTTATTCCACATTAAACTACAGGAACAACTAAACCAGAGATTAAGACAGCTATGAAATGTGTATGGAAAACAAGCCATATTTCTAAAGGTGATACCAAATAGGAAATAATAAGTGGTTGTGAACTGTCCAGAAGTGATGTAGGTTGGCATTTAGCTAGCTTGTGGAGTTGTTCTGCCTTGGCAGAAGACGCTCATTCCTTCCCTTAGAGGAATATCTTTAGTTTTCCTTTGACTGCAAATTATGCCAAGACAAAGTAATGTTACTGTCTCATTCAGTCTCTGATGCCAAAAAGGGAAAACAGAAAACTAGTTATTTCCCCTGATACCCATATATAATGGAGCCAAAAAGACAGACGGAAGGCAGACTAAAATAAAACAAAAAACAAGACATGTTATTACACAGAACATTAGTGACATAATAAAAGGAATTACAAGAAATGGGTACTATGTTCTGTTGACTTTTAACAGACTTAATTTTCTGTACTGAATTAACATTTGATAAATTCTGCATATGTATTAAACGGGCTAATCAAAATATTTTTGTAAGAATGATAAAGATGACAAAATAAATACATACATTATGTGGATCTCACGTAATATATTTACAAACTTTATTAACTTAACATTGAGTCATGCTATAATAGAAACTCAAGATGTCAAGATTAGGGTTGAGTAAACTTTATCCAAAGCTGTCAAAGCCACAGATTTAAAACACATCATATATCTGCATATACAACATGTTAACACTTAACCATGCATAAAAAAGTTGTACTTAGTAGTAGTCAGGAACACAGCAAAGATCAAGACATGCAGAGTACCAGATGTCAGCCAGGACACAGTTACAATGACACAGTTAGACGAGCGTCAGAGGTAAGTACACCCTGGTTACCACTATATGAACCATACAACAGCCTAGCAGAGTATGTGGCCTTCTACATAGTTATGAACACATTAGGAGGTATGCACTTGGCTATGCCCATTCACGTACCTGAATTAATAACTAGGGTAGGTAGTCTTGCACTGGGACACAGGAGGAAATTTTGGAGTACAGGAAAAAGCCAGAGAGGACTGCAGGAGAGTTAAAAGGACACTGAAAAAACATATGGATCAGCAGCAATTGCAACAGAAAGCAGATAAGAAAGCAGGAAACAAAATACTCAGGAGGAGAAAAAAGAGAGAAAAGCCTATCACTAGCCAAGTGTCCTAGTCCTGATCAAGCCAAAAAAATCAGGATCAGGTCACAGACAGCCCTAGAGAACACAAGATAGCCAGGCCTAGCAATCTTACCATAGACAGCTTTCTGATATATACAGTAATGTGCAAACATTTAAGGCAGATGTGAAGAAATGCTATAAAGTAAGAATGCTTTCAAAAATATATATGTTACCTGTTTATTTACATCAATCTACAAAATGCAAAGTGAATAATCTAAATCAAATCAATATTTGGTGTCTACCCTTTGGTTTTAAACCAGCATCGATTCTTAAACCTGCACACTTTGTACAGTTGCACAAAGTCCGGGATTTTGTAGGATTAGAGTCAGGTGTATGATTAACCAGTTATATCAAGCAGGTGCTAATGATCATTAATTTCATGTGTAGGTTAAAACACAGACATTAACTGAACAGAAACAGCTGTGTAGGAGGCTTATAACCGGGTGAGGAACAGCCAAACTCTGCTACTAAGCTGAGGTTGTGGAAGACAGTTTCATGTCACAGGTCATACACCATGACAAGACCAATCACAGCTAGACAATGATTTCAAAGCAGACTACGGTTTTCAAGATGTGCTGTTCAAGTTCTTTTGAAGAAGCACAAAATTGGGCAACGTTGAGGACCATAGATGCAGTGGTCAGCCAATGAAACCTAATGCAGCAGATGAAAGACACATTCATGCTTACTTCCCTTTGAAAGCGGAAAATGTCCAGCACAGAACTGGCAGAAACCAGTGGGACCCATGGTACACCCTAGGTACATCCATCTCCAGTCCAGGGAAGTCTGGCCCGAAAAGAACTTCATGAAAAAATTGTAGCCAAAAAGCCATACCTCTATCTATCAATACAAACGTAGCTGGGGTCATAAAAATGGCAGCAGGTGCAAGGGCTGGAAGACGGTACAATGATGAGAGTCTGCAGGCAAGAGTGAATCATGGCGGAGGCTGTTTGCAGGTTTGGGGCTACATTTCTGCAAACTGAGTTGGAGATTTGGTCAGGATCGATGATATCCTCAATGCGGATAAATGCAGGCAGATATTTATCCATCATGCCATACAATCAAGGAGGAGTGTGATTGGCCCCAAATTTCTTCTGCGGCCTCAACCTCAAACATACAGTCAATGTCATTAAGAACTCTCTTCAGCATTAAGAAGAACAAGGAGAAGGAAGTGATGGTTTGGCCCCTGCAGAGCCCTGGTCTCAACATCATCAAGTGTGTCTGGGATTGAAGGATTTGAGGCAGCCTACACCCACAGAGGATCTGTGGTTAGTTCTCCATGATATTTGGAACAACATACCTGCCGAGTTCCTTCAAAAACGGTGTGCAAGTTTACATAGAAGAATTGGTGCTGTTTTGAATCTCACCAAATATTGATTTGGATTTCTCTTTTGTTCATTAGTTTCCATTTTGTTAATTGAAAAAAAAAATATTAACACTTCTCTAGCACTACCCCCAAAGGATCTGCTGGTTTGTTTTGGGTGGCATGTTACCTCATGGCTCCTCCGCCGTCTAAGGGTCTATGGTGGATGTAACATTAACGGAATGTCCACGACAGGTGTCTTTTTCTGTGCTCTTTATTACCCAGCTGGATAAAAACAATAAAACTTTGTGGTGATAGAACTGTTGAAGTAGAAGGAGAAATAGCAGATTCAGGCGTATCAAAAGGGAAACAGTCCAGCAACACATCTTCTTCACCACTCCAGCCGGAGTGGGTATAGCCTACCTGGACAGGCCTCTCTCACTGACCTGGTAGCCAGAGTATCACTCGGAACTTAGAGGAAAAGTCTCTGCCACAGACCCTCCTTAGGATTGAGGTAGCGGAGGTAATTCTCCTTAAAAGACATTGGCCTGGATCTCCTTCAGGTAGTTTACAGGTGACCGACTGACAGGTGACCAACGTCCATCCTTTCAGTATTCGGTTCCCTTGATTCCCGGGGGATTGTCAAGACCCTATTGGATTGCTTGCCTCTCTTGGCTCTCCTCAGATGGAGTCCCCACCGAACAGCTATCTTGCTTGGGGTCTTCTCAGGATTGGGGACCCAATTGATTACTGGAGCCCTGCCACAGCTTTAAAATTTTCTGGGCCAACATGGTCCCGGAACCAAGAACACCGCGTGGCACGTGCACCCTGGCCTGGTAGGCCATTTCGCTGGGGCGCCGTGATACAGTCACCCTGAAGGTGGGTGCCGCACTCGAAGAAGAAGAACCCAGACCAATGGCGTCTATCTCATAAATACCCCCCCCCCCCAGCATGCACAGCGAGGAGAAACCCTCCTGATAAGCTTCCAGGGAAAAGCACCCAAACCTCGACTCCACTGCTGCCACCTATCGTCCTGGGGTGGGAATAGCACCCCAGGAACAACAGAGTAAGCCCACAGCACAGCCAAGCTGAGACAGAGACCCAATTTGAACAGATTAACTGGATCAGAGCTACTTAACTCTCTGATCCCCCTCTAAATTTAACAAAGCACCGGTACTTGGAAGTAACCAGGTGCTACACTTCTATTTCTGAAAGCATTCCTACTTTACAGCATTTTTTTCACACCTAAAACTTTTTCACAGTAGTGTATATCACCTTGGCCATGTTGTTACACCCATCATTGGTAAAATCACACTGGGAGATTTTCTGCACAAGCATGGGCTTTCTAGATCTAGCTTCAGTAAGTGTTTCATTGCCTGGCTTTACTGCCTTTTTGACTACATTTAACGAATGATGTTTTCCTTTAACAGGACAGAGAGCGTTTGTGATCTGACCTTAAAGTTTAGCTTGCTTGTTACCTAGCAAGTGTGGGTAGAACAGCAGGAAATGGGACTAATATATAACATTTCCTAGAATGTTTCTTGGGCATCCTACACTGAAGTTATTAAAGCTGTGTTTACATATGCGTTGGACATAAGTTAAGTTTAAATAGACTGGAGTTTCTCATGAAATAAGCAGGTTGCAAGTGAGAAACAACCCCACATCTGTTTGCCTTTTCTGCATTTGAAAATTAGCAGTCACTATCTGATTCCTATAAAAATGCACAAGTAAAACTGCAGCTTAGCAGTTTTAGAAAGTGAAAAGTTCACCAAACAAAAGTGTCCAAATAAGCACTCTGTAGAAAAGATTCTGGTCGGAGCTTAAAGTGATTTTGAACAGAGTGGTCCCAAATGTCCTCTTCTGGGATCCCAATGGCGGCTCTCGCAGCTCCTCCCCGCAAGAGCTAACCCCCTTTGGGAAGCTCTCTCCCGAGTGGGTTACCTTGTGGGAGCACTCCCATGTGATACAGTCGGTGGCCATAGCCATAACAAACTTGTTTGAGGTCATTGACATGGAAAACATCTGATTTAAGGTGTAGTACCCTTATTTATTACTCCTAATATAGAAAATGTTAGGAGTTATCAATGCACTTCCCCTGATTTGTTTACAATTAAGGAAAGTACAGTTAAAGTGGTTCTAAAGGCAGATTTATGTATTTTTTCATTCTATGCATTGAGGTAAAACACTTTCTTCATGCAAAGCTCTGGTAACCAAATATTTACATATGTGCATTTTGATTTTTTAAGTGTTTATAGCACTTTTTCTTTCACTATTTCCACAGGACTTCACACAAAAGCCTCTGGCCTACAAATTGCTGTTACAGCTCTAGAAAAAAATGGATGTGTACCTAATCCCTGCTTTGCTGGAGTTACCTGCACAAAAACAGGATCTGGATTTTCATGTGGCCCATGTCCACTTGGCTATTCTGGAAATGGCACACACTGCACTGATATTAATGAGGTAATCACAGTTCACTACATATACTCATAAAATAATTATTTAAAAAATCATGTAAATAAATAATATTCCAATTCAAAATATGTTAAATGTATTACTACAGTAATCTAAAATCACATAACAAAAATCACACAAATGTATTCTTCACACAAACATATATCACAAACATCGATTAAGTCCTAGGACATTATCCTTGAAATAGTAAATTGTAATTAAATAGTCTTAATGGGAATATGATTGCTATTGTAATATTAGAAAGATCATAATCAAACAACATAATTTCAAGTACAAAATAAATGTTAAGAACTACAGATGGTTGGGGGTTACACTAAGGTCATTGATACCAGCAGTGGCATAGCTAGACTTTCTTTCGCGCAGGGCAAAGACTCAGTTCGGCACCCCCCACCCTGAAAGAGGAATTATTTTTTTACAATTGTATTTATTTATTTTAACAATATTATTAGGTTGCATCAGTGTACCCCCCCCCCTTACATCAGTGTCTCAACTTGCTTCAGAGTCCCCCATTACTTTAGAATCACCCCTAACATCAGTGCCCCCCTTACATTAGTGTCCCCTTATATCAGTTTCTCCCATTACCTTAGAATCACCCCTAACATCAGAGTTCCTCCTATCATCAGCATCCCCTCCCCTTATATCAATGCTCCATCCTTATATTAGTATCCCTCTTTACAATCGTGCCCTCCCTTACATTAATGTCCCATCTTACATCAGTGTCCCACTTTAATTCTAAGCCCCCCTTACTTCTTTACATTAGTGTTCCTGCTTACTTTAGAGCCCCTCCTTACATCAGTTCCTTCCTTTATATCGATGTCCCCTCTTACATCAATTCCCGCTACATCGCACTACACCCTTTTACAATAGAGCCTTACTTGCATCAGAGTCCCCCCTTACATAAGTGTCCCCTCTTAATTCAGAGTCACCACTTACATCAGTGCCCCACATTACATTACAATCCTTCCTTAAATCAGAGCCCCTCCTTATATCAGTTCCATCTTGTATATCAATGTCCCCTCTAACATCAATTTACCCCTTACAATAGTGCTCTCCTTACATCCATTCCCCCCTTTACATCAGTCTGCCCCTTTATATCAATGTCCCCTCTTACATCAATTCCCACTCACACCAGTGTCCCCTCTTACTTTAAAACCCCCTACACCAATTCCCCTCTTATATCAATTCCTCATCTTACATCAGTGTCCCTCTTTACAATAGTGCCTTCTTTGCATTAGAGCTTCCCCTTACATCTGTGCCCCCTTACATACTAGTTCCCCTCCCTTGCATCAATGTGACCAAGTTTCTGCTAAAGAAATCTGCCAGGGATCTAAAATATTCAAAGGACAGTTAAAAAAAGAGTTGAGATTTTTTACATTAAGATTTTATCCGCTCCTTATTTACTGCATTAGTCTGGAGGAGGGTGTGCTTAGCTGAAAAATCCCCTCCTTCCCACTTCAAGATGAAAGAAGAAAGTGAAGAAAGAGCAGTATGTGGACACAAATGATTTCTTTCTTTAGGAAGGGAGAATATCTAAATGCCAATGTACGCTTATTGGGGAAGGGGGAGGATCCTTAACTTGTGCTGTTTAGGTGAAGCACCTTGGTTGTAGGAAATCAATGGACTTTGTTCTCCTGGAGGCTGCTTTGGGAAGATCAAGGAAGGAGCAGGTTTCAAGTTGGAGCCCTGTCAGGTAACTTGGCATCTCATCCAGAGATGTACCTGAGTATTGCTTGTTCAAAAAAGTGAAGGTGAGCTAGAATCGGAACCCTTATCTACAGTATACAGTATGTGATTTGATGTTTCTGCACAATTTGGAGTACTGGCTCCAGGGCTCTCCAATTAGATAATGTCCAGGGTGCAAGATCTGAAAATATTTTACGGATGATCCTGGAAGCACTGTTGCTGTTGTTCACATGATTTCGGCAGGAAAGTTTCCTTTGTGTGGAAATAAAAGATCTTCAGAATTGTATTCCTTGGGGGCTCCCTTGCCATCCTATGGTGATGGTCTTGTGGGCCCTTTTGATCCATGCCGCGTACACACGATCAGACATTCCAACAACAAAACATGGATTTTTTTTCGGATGGATTGTTTGCTCAAACTTGTGTTGCATACACACGGTCACACAAATGTTGTCGGAAATTCCAAACGTCAAGAACGCGGTCACGTACAACACTAAGACGAGCCGAGAAAAATGAAGTTGAATGATTCTGAGCATGCGTCGAATTGATTCTGAGCATGCGTAGGATTTTTTTGTGATCGGAATTTCCGACAAGAACTCTTGTTGTCAGAAAAATTGAGAAAAAATCAATTTTCTCTGTCACAATTGCACTAATACGGCTACAATCACCTCAAGAACTAGCTCTTAAACATTTGTTGTCGGAAATTCCGTCAGCAAATGTCTGATGGAGCATACACAAGATCGGATTTTCTGACAACAAACTCATATCGAACATTTGTTGTCGGAAATTCCGACCCTGTGTGCGCAGCATTATAGTATAACTGATAGGCGCTCTAATAGTATAAATGGGATCAGCTTCTGAAACAAAGATGTTGTATTAGCACTAAGGTTGGTAATGTTCTCAGGTAGGCCCCTATTGTGCAAATTGATGCTCCTGAAACAGTTTCAGCATTCTTAGTTTTTTAAGGAACACAATGATTTTAATCATTAAGGGATGCAATTTCACAGTTATGAAAACTGATCCCGGCATTAGGAACATCCATGTGAGCTCATAGATCAGTAGTTATCATGCCAATCTTATGTATCGCCCAAGAGAGTTTGCTATCTGTTTAGAAGTGGCATTCAGTGCCCATTGTAAGGCCCCTTACACACGTCCGAGGAACTCGACGTGCCAAACACATCGAGTTCCTCGTCGAGTTCAGTGTTGAAGCCGCCGAGGATCTCGACGGGCCGACTTTCCTCATTGAACAACGAGGAAATAAAGAACATGTTCTCTTTTCGGCCCGACGAGTTCCTCGTCGGCTTCCTCGCTGAAAAGTGTACACACGACCGAGTTTCTCGGCAGAATCCAGCTCCGACCGAGTTTCTGGCTGAATTCTGACGAGAAACTTGGTCGTGTGTATGGGGCCTCACATATGATCAATCTTTTCCAGAAGATCTGACTGAGCAACAGAGTCCTGAGAGGGAGTATTTTGGGAATGCATTGCCATTGCATTCTTAGTGTCAGGTGGAGTCTGAGAGGTGTTGTCAGTCCCAGGGCCTGTCAACTCCATCTTGCCTGCAGCTTTAAAAAAGGGCATTCTTGTTCAACCTGCTGCAGTGTTTACTGTGGGCATTTAGTAGCACAATTGCAGCAATTAAAGTTACCAGGATATGACTGAAGTGCTTCCAGATAAGAGGATCTGATATTGTGGGGATGCTGATGACAGGAAAGTGTACAACTCGTTTCGATTGCATTAGTCGTCAGGTGGCTTTGCATGTGCACCAAATCTAGGTGTTTTAATTGCTTAGGCTTTTTATTTTCTACAAAGGCAGCGCAAATAATCAGGTTACTGTTTCCTGGGATACATGTCACAAGGAAAAAAAAAAAATTACGTGAAATATAAAGATGAATCATATGTGATAAACAATGAGTTATACGGAACATTATGTTGTTGGCATTTGGTTCTTACTACCTGAATACACAAAAATCAAATGGTACATTGCCTTCATTACAAAGCTCTATGTAGAGAGAAAAGACCTAACCAGCAGAAGAACTACATGTTTGTGGGCTCTTTAAAAACAGTTTCCCCCTTCATTCTAAATGTAAGGTAAGGCAGCAAGCATGCAGTTCCCCCTTTCTAAACCATACCAGGCCATATGCCTTTAGAAGCCCTCTTTATAGTAATGGGGTAGCCTGATATCCACTCCCTCCCAGTGAAAAGAGCACAAGCGTGCATTAGTGACCTTTCCCGATTCCCATAGGAGACTTAAAAGAAAGAAAAAAAAACACCACCAATTAATAAAATTCCTTTCAGAAAAACACAAACACATACCGTACTTACCAGCTTTTAAAATAAAGTTTGTTATTGTCCCCAAAAGCAAATCCAGCATCAATCATGGTATTCAGCAATTTATATATTAATCAAGTCATTTAGTAATCTAATTGATGCCAATTACGATGACCCATCGGCTGTCGATCTGCACATGGCGCTCTTCTACCACTAAATGATGGGCTCCAGGATGTGGTAATTTAAAATCAGGAAAATAAGCAGCAGTACCCTCTTCAAGCTGGGTGATGGCCATAATGCAGTCATTGGGCTCCTTTTTTGCCACGTCAACCCTAGGGGTGGGCCTTCAGATGTAAACAAAGCCTATGATAGCCTACCTTGTTCACAGCAAATTCACTGATTAGCCAGGGCATCCTGGTCAATTAGTGACTTAGCTGTCAAGTAGGTGGCCAATCATGGCTTTGTTTTCCTCTAAAAGACCACCTCTAAGCTTAGAATAGTTGTAAAAGCACCAAAAATCACCATTATGGTTGCTGGCAAAATGGAGGATGGACAGGAAGTGCTTTGGAGATCCTTAGGATCACCATAGATCCTGTATAAGCCCCCATACAGGGCTGTGGCAGTCTTCATCATTAATGTCAATAGTGTTTGGAGTCGGGTTTAGGGTTTGCTGATTTTTAGCCTGTTTGGACAAACTGCTGACAAAATCAAACAGGCTTCAATCAAAAAGGGAGTTGAACTATAAATGCAAGGCATTTACAACATTTTCAGTACATTGAATTTTGCCTTTATAACTATCTTCTGTAGTAGATGTAAAGGTAAACATTTAGTTATACTTGCACCAATATTAACGATTTGTCTTTCCAGTGCTCTGTGAATCCATGCTTTCCCCGTGTTCGCTGTGTCAACACATCTCCTGGATTCCACTGTGACCCATGTCCTATTGGCTATATTGGAAAGAGGGTACAAGGAATTGGCCTGGAGTTTGCTAGAGCGAATAAGCAGGTAATTATTGCTGAAGATTTTCCAGAAATATATGTTGTTCATAATATACATGTAAAGGGGAGCACAATAATCATAGGGACTTAACTAGAGCACGGCACACAGTACATACATGTTAATGGTATTGAAGTAAAGCTAATTTTTTTTAATTATATGTTTGAATTATATCCAGCAGAGGAAATAAAAGGCTGTCCTGATACATTAAAAAAGAGAGACTACACTCATGTATGTCATTGAAATTTACAAAGCCCAGTGAGCACAATTAAAATTTATGAATTGGCACCAATGATGACTCAGAAAATCATTGCTGGCACAGAGCAAAATATGCACTTTATGGAGCTTTTTATATTAATTTAAAAAACAGGGTTGTTTAGGGTTTAGCAGCTCACAGTACCACATCTGTAATATTCATAAGAAAAAATATTAATTTTCATAATACCGATGTGTATATTTTTAAAACCATGATGGGTAAGAGCATCCAAAATAATAGATCAAATAATCAGAAAACTGTCTAGTGCTGTCTGCTTCTCTTTACTATAAAAACAGAACATTTTAAGATTACAATGTGTTTGTGTGCACTAAAATTAGATGTATTTTTTCTGAAAATACAGATTTGATAAGCACTTGAGCAAAATAGGATGCCACATAACAAAAAAAAAAAAAAAAATGCAACTACCATCATTTTATTCTACAGGTCCTTTGCTTTCAGGAAATATACAGTATTTTATTTTGGAGTTTTTCAGGTATATTTTATGTAAAAAAACACTCATATTTGAATGTGTATGTAAAAAAACAAAAATAGTGGTCTGGCAGAAAATAGGTTAATGCGATGGTCAGATTCAGCAGCTCCTTGGTAAAACAGTGTTGTATGAAGGATGGTATAGACCACAGATGCTATGTATAACCATGGAAAACTTTACACATACATTCACAATGCAAGTATTCTGCAGGTATAGGGCCGGATTCTCGTAGAGCGGCGAATCTTTGTGCGGGCGTAGCGCATCTCATATGCACTACGCTGACGTAAGCCCGCCTAATTCAAAGTAGGTGGATGGTGGGCGTGTTCCATTTAAATGAACCGTGACCCCATGCAAATGATGGTCCGAACGAATGGCGCATGCGCACGCATGCTCAGAATCACTTCGAAGATACTCCCTAAGATATGACGGCTCAATGCCTACGACGTGAATGTAGCCTACGCCCAGCCCCATTCACGTACTACTGCGTAAACGACGTAAAAAAACGTCAGCTGTTCTGTCGTCCATACCTTTGCATGGTATGCGCCTCCTATAGGTGGAATAACTTTACGCCGGACGTAAGCCTTACGTAAACGGCGTATATTACTGTGACGGGCGCAAGTACGTTCGTGAATCGGCGTATCTCGGTCATTTACATATTCGACGCGTAATTCAATGGAAGCGCCCCTTGCGGCCAGCGTAAATATGCGCCCAAGATACGACGGCGTAGGAAACTTACGTCGGTCGGAGGAAGCCTATTTTCAGGCGTATCTAGTTGTATGGGTACGGCGCATAGATACGACGGCGCACATTGACACTTACGCGGCGTATCTGTAGATACGTCGGCGTAAGTGTTTCAAGAATCCGGCCCATAGTGCCTAAATCTTGGACACAATTAAAACAGAAGTAGCTGATTGTGCCTAATCTAAATCAGATAACGTTTACATCATATCAAATGTAAATACATGGTAAAAACGTGAATTTGATTTATAAAAACATGATCACCCACATCATAAATATAATTCTAATTATGGAAAAATATATCGTCTGATTGATAATAAATTTTAAAAGAAAAAAAATCATCATAATTTTCATAAATAATAAACAAGCTTTCAAAAATAAAGTGGGAATCAATGGCTGAAACACGATGTGGGTGAAAAATCCATGTGCCTGCTGCCTAACAGAGGAATTTTATGTTAATTTAAATTGATGTACAGTATATGAACAATTCCTAAAGTAATACATAATGCATGACCATTCATAAATAATATATATTATCTAGTGAGTGTTTTTCACATTCCCCACTGGTTAACCACTCTTTGAATATGTATTTCCATAAGATTTTTGCATTATTTAATTTTTTTACAGGATGGTCTATAATCTCAGGTAGCCAATTAATTTAGAGATTTGAGATCCTCCCTCTGGTTTTGATAAATAACTGCTCATAACCAGTAAGAAAAATCCATCTGGAGATATTTTTGACCATCAATCTGATTTGCCTTGCATTTCAAAATAATAACTGCATCACAATTTTGTATTAACTCCCTTAAGGCCTCGTACACATGATAGGTTAAACAGAGGACAACGGTCTGATGGACCATTTTTATCGGTCAAAACCGATCGTGTGTGGGCCCCATAGGTTATTTAACCATCGGTTAAAAAAAAGCCAACTTGCTTTAAATTTAACAGATGGATTCCTAACCAATGGGAAAAAAACGATCGTTAGTAGACACAACCATCGGTTAAAAATCCATGCATGCTCAGAATCAAGTCGACGCATGCTTGGGAGCATTGAACTTTGTTTTTTTCAGCACGTCGTTGTGTTTTACGTCACCGCGTTCTGACACGATCGTTTTTTTAACCGATGGTGTGTAGGCGCGACGGACCATCAGTCAGCTTCATCGGTTAACTGATGAAAACGGTACATCAGACCGTTCTCATCGGATGGACTGATCGTGTGTACGAGGCTTTATGCTCTGAAGTGTCCTTAAGGGTGGTATACAACAGCTTTTACTTTAAGGAGTTTATTAACCACTTGCTTACCGGGCACTTCCTGCCCAGACCAATTTTCAGCTTTCAGTGCTCTCACACTTTGAATGACAATTGCGCGGTCATACAACACTGTACCTAAATGTTTTTTTTTTGTTTTAATTTTTCCCACAAATAGAGCTTTCTTTTGGTGGTATTTAATCACTGCTGTTTTTTTTGTTAAAAAAACTAAAAAAAAATATGAAAAATTTGAAAACAAAACCAAAACAGTTTTCTATTTTGTTAAAATTTTTGCAAACAGGTATTTTTTTCCTTCATTGATGTACGCTGATAGGCTGCACTAATGGCCACTGATAAGACGGCACTGGTGGAGACTGATGAGGCGACACTGGTGTGCATTGAGAGGTGGCACTTAGAGGTGGCACTGATGGGCACTACTGAAGGGCACTGATGGGCACTGGTAGATGACACTGATAGGCAGCACTTCTAGGTGGCACTGGTGATAAGGCACTGATTGGCACAACTTTTGGGCATTGATAGGTGGCATGGTGGGCATTGATAGGTGGCACCAATTGGTGGCACTGATATGCACTGCTGGGCACTGGAAGGTGGCACAGACAGGTGGCACTGGTGGGCACAGATGACGTGACTGTGCCTCTTCTCTTGGGGACCAATGTCTCTTTTACAGAAGCCGGTGATTGGCTTTTTATATTTTAAAACAGATTACTGATCTTCTGTTTACATCACGTGATCAGCTGTCATTGTCTGATCGCTGATCACGTGGTAAGGGTCTCATTGAATCAGTGATCATAGAGCGCACCACGCACGACCTGCAGGGGTCGGTCGGGGAGCGTGCAAAGGGACAGACGTCATATGACAGCGTCCTGGGAAAGTAGCTCCGTCATTCGACTATAGCGTGGACAGGAAGGAGTTAACTAAAGGCAAAAAGGCTGTTAACGGTGCAAGGGAATTTTGCCTTACCATGGTGAATCGGGTGACGTTTTGCTGACTTCCATCATCCAATCATGAACAAACAAAAATATTGTTTTTGTTTTTTCCTTGCAGATTATTGGGTGTTTTTGCACCACTTTAAATTAGGAAAACTCCTTTGCAAAGTGAACATAATATTTGCCTATGTTAAATAAACTACTAAATATGTAAAATATCCAGCTTATAATAAATAAACAACTTTAAATAATGCACAGCGTGAAAGTGTAAGAAGCAAATATGGCTTCCTTGTTCTTTAGGTAGCACTGCACCCATAGGAGTCACTAGTGCATGGGTGCTCAACCTGTGACTCTCCAGCTGTTGCGGAACTACAATTTCCATGAGGCATTGCAAGCCGCTGACAGGTACAAGCATGTCTCCCAAAGGCTGAGGCATTATGGGAATTGTAGTTTTGCAACAGCTGGAGAGCCACAGGTTGAGCACCCATGCACTAGTGCCTTGGGTCCCCACTGCTGCGCAGCCAGTCACATAGTATTTCCTTCACACACAGTTTTCAATGCAGAAAGCAGTCCTTGGCTTGTTATTGATGTTTTATTAGGGGTTGATAACTTGGATGGGGAAGAGAATTATGAAAATTGGAAAATGTCCACAACTATAAACAAAGGGACACTTACTACCTATTTACAAAAAGTCCTCCTCTACCTTCCCCATGTACAAACTTGGTTTTCACAGCACAGCACCTGCTGATCACTCCTGTGGGAACTAGTAGGATGTTACTAGTTCAGCAATGGCCCATTATAGGCAGGAACTCTCAGTCCCTTGACAAAATAGTGCAATGTGAGTGAATAGCATTCACTCAGCGTCCCTGTGGCCACTAATCACAGCTCTACTTGCTTGCGCAAACTGCTAGCCTATTAGCTGCCACCGGCCACACCTGGTCGATTTTCCTTACAGTCCTCCTGGCTGACTTCCTGTCCCAGTGCTGCCTGATTGGCACACACACATGGAGACCTCCCAGGGCAAGGTTAGATAAAGACTTGGCACTGCACGGTCTTCAAGAGAAGCCTGCTGTAAATGGCAGTCTCTGCCCTTGTCTGTCCCTGCACCATGATGATGTAATCACTGTCTCTCCTTGCCTCCTTGCTCTTTCCTGTTGTCTCTCTGGCATGGATCCTTCCACTGCTTCCTGTGTTAGAATCCTTTCAGGCCAGCATTCCTGAGCACTTTGCCCGGGGCAACAACCCACTCACACCCCCCCCCCCCCATGGTAAGGGGTCCCTCCAGAGCCACCAACAGCCTCTCATCAGCACTGCTTCTCCATCTTCCACCTGACCCTCCTGCTGGAAAAACCTATGTCTATTTATGGAGTTATCACAGCCTCATGCCAGCCCACTTCTGGGGATTGGCTGAGGACCTATAAATATTCCTGGCAGCTCCTCCTAATCCCTGCCCTCAAGTTCTAGAAGTTCTCCAACCTTCCAGGCACCAGGGGGAGGCACACAATGCTGCCAGGATGAGAAGCCCTCTGGTAACCCTGACCCAATTCAATGACGCAGGTTGGCTGGCATGTATCCTCGTTTGCTTTCCTTCCAAATATACAGCTGTGGCAGTAGTCAGGAGCATTTGGTAGGGTCCTGTAAACTTTGGTCCCAAAGATACTTTCTCATGTTCTTTTGCTAGGACCCAATCACCTGGTTGTAAATCATGTGTTCCAGGTACCTAATCTGGATCTAGAATCGAATCAAAAACAAGCTTGTGCATCGTAGTTAGTTGCTTGTATTAGACAATTACATAAAAAACAAAATCATTATACATTACAGCAGTCTGATGTGGAAAATACAACCCTGTCTAGACAGGCCCCTAAATAAAATTTCATAAGGGGTCACATTTTCTGTCTTATAATTAGGGGTAGTCCTGATGCTGTAAAGAACAAGAGACAACAGTTCTGGCCATTGTTTCTACTGACCCTTCCTCCCTTTCCTGCATTATTTAGCTAACCTGTCTTTAATGATTCCATTATATATACTTTCTACCTTCCATGAACTCTGAGGATGATGGGGATATGAAAGGCTTGCTCAATTGCCAAGTCCTTGCATATTATTTGCATGATCTGTCCAGTAAAATGTGTTCTCCGGTCACTCTCAATGGTTTCAGGGACTCCAAAACAACATATTTTGGAAAGCAGCTTCCTTGCTGTTGTCTTGGCATTTGCTTTAGTCAGGCTTCTATCCAGCCCAAAAACGTGTCTACGCACACAAAAACATATTGGTACTGGCCTGATTTGGGCAATTGGATGTTGGCCAAATGTCTTTGTGTTACTCTGGCCGGTTTTCCTGGGTAAGTTTTAGCTCAAATAATGCATCCCTCAACAAAGTCTTGACATGCGTTTCTGGAATATTTAATAAACCAACCAGCCTTTTTTATGCTTCTCTCCATTGCCTTAGGTCATACATGAACTGGCCCATGGGCTAGTTGCATGATCATCTTCTACGTTTGAGGTGGGACACATATTGCATTTTCCTGTACAAGACCCCAACTTGGTCTTTCTTTGCTCCGTCCCTTTCCATGATTTCATTCCAATCAGTGGCGTTGCTAGGGGGGTGCGGGGGGTGCGGTCCGCACCCGGGTGACACCCGCTAGAGGGGTGACACCATCCCGACATTGAGGCAACTTTTTTTTTTTTTAATGCCCAGCGCCGCCGCATGTGTGTCTTTCTCCGCTCCCCTACTGAGCCAGCCACCTGCGAGCGGCGAGGCGAGCCTCAGCAGAGCTCAGCCTGTGTGCCTGTCACACTGCACTGTGTGTGATGTGACGTCAGTCACATCACACACAGTACTTTCAGTTTCTCCGCGCGGGAGACCTGCTGCACCCGTGACCTGCTGCCCACATCCACATCAGTCCCCACTCTGTCTCCAGACGTCGGGCGCGCCGCACGGCATAGAAACAGGTGCGGGGGGGGGTGTCCACCGAGTCCACCGAGTCCACCGAGTCCACCGCATAATAGTAACAACAGGTGCGGGGGTGCCCACCGCTGGCCGCGTCAGGCATAATAGGAACAGGTGCGGGGGGGGGGGTATCCACTGTGCCACAAGTGAGAAGAATGTCTCACCCCCCACCCCCTCCATCTCTGTCTCACCCCTACCTCCTCCATCTCTGTCTCACCCCTACCTCCTCCATCTCTGTCTCACCCCCACCCCCTCCATCTCTGTCTCACCCCTACCTCCTCCATCTCTGTTCCACCCCTAGCTCCTCCATCTCTGTCTCACCCCCGCCCCCTCCATCTCTGTCAGACCCCCACCCCCTCCATCTCTGTCTCACCCCTACCTCCTCCATCTCTGTCTCACCCCCTCCATCTCTGTCTCACCCCCACCCCCTCCATCTCTGCCTCACCCCCTCCATCTCTGTCTCACCCCTACCTCCTCCATCTCTGTCTCACCACCACCCCCTCCATCTCTGTCTCACCCCCACCCCCTCCATCTCTGTCAGACCCTCACCCCCTCCATCTCTGTCTCACCCCTACCTCCTCCATCTCTGTCTCACCCCCTCCATCTCTGTCTCACCCCTACCTCCTTCATTTCTGTCTCACCCCCTCCATCTCTGTCTCACCCCCTCCATCTCTGTCTCACCCCCACCCCCTCCATCTCTGTCTCACCCCTACCTCTTCCATCCCTGTCTCACCACCACCCCTCCATCTCTGTCTCACCCCCTCCATCTCTGTCTCACCCCATCCATCTCTGTCTCACCCCCTCCATCTCTGTCTCACCCCCTCCATCTCTGTCTCACCCCCACCGCCTCCATCTCTGTCTCACCCCCTCCATCTCTGTCTCACCACCACCCCCTCCATCTCTGTCTCACCCCACCCCCTTTATCTCTGTCTCTCCCCCACCCCCTTTATCTCTGTCTCACCACCACCCCCTCCATCTCTGTCTCACCCCCACCATCTCTGTCTCACCCCCACCATCTCTCTCACCCCCTCCATCTCTGTCTCACCCCCTCCATCTCTGTCTCACCCCTACCTCCTCCATCTCTGTCTCACCCACACCTCCTCCATCTCTGTCTCACCCCCACCCCCTCCATCTGTGTCTCGTCCCCTCCATCGCTGTCTCACCCCCACCCCCTCCATCTCTGTCTCACCACCACCCCCTCCATCTCTGTCTCACCCCCACCCTCTCCATCTCTGTCTCACCCCCACCATCTCTGTCTCACCCCCTCCATCTCTGTCTCACCCCCACCCCCTCCATCTCTGTCTCACCCCACCCCTCCATCTCTGTCTCACCCCCACCTCCTCCATCTCTGTCTCACACCCACCCAATCCATCTCTCACCCCACCCCCTCCATCTCTGTCTCACCCCCACCTCCTCCATCTCTGTCTCACCCCCCCTCCATCTCTGTCTCACCCCCCCTCCATCTCTGTCCCGCCCCCACCCTTTCTCTCTCTCATCCCCCTCTCTATCACCCCCACCCTCCTCTCTCTCTCCCCCCTTCTGTCTCCAACCTTCCACCCCCTCTTTCCCTTTTAGGGCAAATTCCCACTAAATCAGCATGACATCAAAGAGCAGCCGGAGCAATTTGACACTCCAGCCACTCTGCATTGCAGGCTGCTAGGGGGCAATATGATTAACAGTTTGGTGCATCATACTTTGTAGTGTATATAATGTAAATTTTGTTCTCCAAAATGTCAGGCAGCACGCTGTCTTTTCAGGTTCTCAAAGAAATGCATTATGTTAGTATATTTTTCATGTTTTCTCAGTGTATAAAAAAAGTTGTAGGGGGCAGGCAACGCTGTTTAGGGGAGGGAGGCGCTTCAGAGTCCAGTGCCTACAGGCTCCTGAGATGTGAATTCTGGTCCTGGAGAAAGAGAGGTGGGGGGAGGGGACAAAGAAAAATGGAGAGAAAGAAGAAGGGATAGAACGAACAAGAAAGATGGATAGGGAGAGAGAGAAAAGGGGAAGAAAGGAACAGAGAGCAAACAGTGGGGTAAAAAATATTTGGAAAAGGTTATTGGGGGGGGGGGGGGGTGACACCATATTTTACCGTACCAGGTGACACCAACCCTAGTGACGCCACTGATTCCAATCATCAGGTGCAGATTCTTGCAACTTCTTAAACAGTTATTTCACTTTATTTATTTGTTCTCTTCTTTCCTCCAATCTTTTACGGTCTTCTTCTTCTTCCTTTCCAAAATCATCATTGATGTTTCAGCAGTCTTCCTGGAAGTATGATCATCAGTGCAGATGTTGGCTGTTTGATTCTTTGCGGCCTCACAAGCCCTGGTGAGTGCTACCACTTTGGAAACCTGCTTTGAAACTGATGAAGGGAGTGGTTGGGTCTCAATCACTTCCTCCAATGTTGTCACTGCATATGCCGTTCTTGGGACTCCATCTTTGTACAGGCCTAAACTGTCTACAAACAGGATCAGATCAGGATTTTCCAGAGGAGTGTCCTTTACTGTGGAGATTTTCTGCATTTCTTCTTCCATACGTTTTTAAACAGTTGTGGTCACCCCCCTCTTCGAGGTCTTCCTTCCTCTCTGAGAGAAAGCTTGCAGGATTGATTGTAGTACTGGTACACCTTTCACTTCTATTTCTCTGGATTCAAGCAGAATTGCTTCATACTTGCTCAGCCTTGCCGATGAAAAATGTTTTGTCCTTTGCTATTTTCAATGTCAATGTGTTTGGTTCCAAGGCCTAGACAGTGACCAAGGAATTTCACATGGGGTCTGCATCATTGTACCTTGTCCTTTGACACCCTGCAATTCTGTTCACTGAGATATTTCAACAGAGAAAGGGAATCGTGTTTACAATATTCCTTTGCATTAGCACCCCTTGGCAAAATGACCAATTTTACAACAATTTAAACATTTCCTGGTTTCTCTTTGAAAAACATAAACCTCCTTGAACATCATCCTGAGCTATAAAAGCACTAAGCCTTTTGTCTTCTCTTCTCTGTTTTTTCTGTCAGTAAATCACTTACTTGTGAAGGTAACATACTTACTGTATTTCCTCTCCTAAATAAACTTGCCTTTCTGCCAGTAGTCTTTTAGTTACAGTTGATTCCTCGACTAAAGACTATACAATTTATAGTTTTAAATATGCATAAGATATGGGTGTGTGTTAAGCGTATTCTAGGTGTGATGGTAAACTTAGTCTAATCGGGGTCCATATCTTCTTAGTAGCAAGTTAACAGTTAAATGGGTAGTTACATCATGTGACTGGCAAAAAAAGAGATTTAAGCAGTATTTGGTCAGTTCAGACTGGTTTGATACCAAAGCCTATTTTTGAGCAGCCTTTCGAGCTCTTATCAACAGTTCATGTCCTCACATATCCAACTGTTTCGTTTTCTCAGGAATAGATAAAAAAAAAACGCCTAAGGAAAGTAAGAAACAAGTGTATTACAAATTCTTAAAGTGACAGTCTATATATATGTATATCAAAATTATCAGACCCCTATAATTCTACTCAGCATATACTAGTGGATGCTACATTTATATTCCCTAAAAGAAGAAATGTTAGGGTTCCAAGAAGAACAAGAATCGTAATTGTTCAGATCATACAAATCTAGATCCTAGATTTGTATTGACTACTTATTTCAACAATCCCACTGACCTGTAAAGTGCTAAACAATTATATTTTGACCCAAATCCATCTCAATGAACTCCCCTACCCCCATTGCTATACCTTAGCTTCAAGAAAAACACAATAGTTCTGTAGAAATGTATTTCATTTCAGCTTGCTCTCTTACCTTAACTAACATGCATGTATAGCTACTTTACCTGTATGTGAAAGGTGCATAGAACAAATGCTTAAGGATAACATTCTTATTAGCAGGGTATCAGATGTGCAGTGATTGTGTGAGGCAGGGAGCATGTGGGACTGAGCACAGCAGATTCTCCCTATGAATCAATATTGAGTCATTAATAACATCAGTGTTTGGCATCGCAAGGCGAGTGAATGAGAATGAAAAGCTTGAGGCCAAGTCGCCTTTTGGCACATAAATATTTTACTGAGAGTTCAATTTTAACTTGAAGAACACAAAGTCTAGATATTCAGTCAACAGGAATTGATGCGATGGATGCGTAAGCAGTGAACACACTTATAACTTTAGAGAACGACCAAAAGGAGCCTTAGATCAATGGTCATCAACTCCTGTCCTCAGGGCCCACTAACAGGCCAGGTTTGCAAGATAACTGAAATACATCACAGGTGATATAATTTGCTGCTCAGGGATTGTAGTATTGTAGTCTGCATCTCCCCAAGGTAATACTTAAAACATGGCCTGTTAGTGGGTCCTGAGGACAAGGTTGATGACCACTGCCTTAGATGACAAATGAGCAGTAAATGATAAGCAAATAATTTAACACATAATAAATAGACCCCAGACATGAAATTTAACCCCATGAACACTTTCCTATTTTGTGTATTTTTTTTTTTTTACAGTCATTTTTATAATGTACAACTCTTCCAAAGTTTTGTATATTTTATCATATGTTCTGTCCACTAGATGTCAGGGTATAGAAACATTTGTATGCTACAGTTTTGTCATTTTCAAAATGACCTAGCTAAACCTAAATACAAATCACTGTACATATAGCCATGTGAAAAAGTATGTACACCCCATCAAAATTGTTGACATTTTAATATATTTGAATCAATAATTGGTTCACCAAAATATGGAATATGGTGTACTGTACCATATACTCACAGATCTCTCCCATTTGCTAATAGCATTTAAACAGTGAGCTCGCCTTTATAGGTTCAGGGAAAAGAATTAGATATAGAGAAGTCAAGGTTGATTTAATATATCATGACATATAGTGATTGTAACGAGACCCTTGCTTGCTCGGTTCCGCTCTCCCAACACTCCTCTGCTACTATTGAATCAGATTGCGGATTGCAACGTCTGATGGTTCGGCCATCCGATGCTCCAGGATTTGAACTACAGCTATGTGCCCTTTCGAAATCCATCAGAACAAACACCAGGCAGGCTGTATGTAAGTTCAAACAGGAGACCCTTTTATTGGATGCACACACACTTTTATACAGCAGTTTGAACACCCTGCCCCCAACAACCACTTTCCTATTGGTCAATTGTAAAGTACATTGTAGTTCTCAATTAGGTCCCCTTGGCCATCCAAATGAGGACTTGAAACAGGGTCAGCAGGGATTGGTCCGATAGCTTGAATAGGAGGACTGATATGTGTAATGAGACACAGGGGGCAATCACAGTACACAAACAGCCAAACACAGAACAATGCTTTTCCTCCAGACCATGGAGACGTCTGGAGGGAGGGGGGGGGGTTATCCTTAAGACAGGGCAGAACACCCCCCACTGTGTAACAGATTTCAAGTAGAAACACTTCAGCATTCCAAGGTCCATGACAGTGATATCATATTAATTGCAGCATTCATTTAAGTGCACCAGCTGGGATTAGATGTCGCTCAGCAATCCAGCATATAGCAACATTTACATTCATTATATCATCTGTGCAAACCAAGCACTCGCAAATGATATGTCCAGAGCAAAATATAAAGACCAAACATGCTGAGACAAGCTGACTCATCAGGTTAGTAATCAATTAGAAGTAAGATTGTGCCATTAAAGATGATAAGTAACATCATTGTGTTTGACCACAGTGGGGATTAATTAAAGCTCAGTCTTTATATAGTTACACTGTAGCAGATACAATATATACAATATCAACCACTCAAATTGAAAAAATAAACAAAACAAAGCCACTTGTTGCAAAGTATCCTCAGATAGGCTATTAAAGGGACACTAACGCTTCAGTTTTTTTTTTTTAAATAACAAACATGTCATACTTACCTCCACTGTGCAGTTGGTTTTGCACAGAGTAGCCCCAATCCTCCTCTTCTGGGGTCCCTAAACGGCGCTCGTGGCTCCTCCTCTTCTCCAGTCCCCCGTCGGGAAGCGCTCTCCTTCGGGACGCCCATGCAGGTGCGCTCCCGTGTCCTGCTGCTGTGTCTATTGACACAGACAGCAGGACTCAGCCCCACCCCCAGCCGCCACATCATTGGATTTTATGACAGCAACCGGAGCCAATGGCTGCGCTATCCAATCAGGATCCGAGACACCACCTAGAGATGGTGACATTAACCACTTGGGATCCGCGCTATGGACGAAAGACGTCCACAGCGCGGCTCTCAAGTGCCGAGTGGACGTCTTTGGACGTCCTATTGTTGTCATTCCCCATGCGCGCCGCTGGGGGCGCGCAGCGGGGAAACAACGTGCCCGGCGCATCGCTCGGGAGCCAATGCATGTGCCTGGTGGCCGTGATGTCCGCCAGACACCCGCGATCGTCGGTGACATAGCAGGGATATGGAGCTCTGTGTGTAAACACAGAGCTCCACGTGCTGTCAGGGAGAGAGGAGACCGATTTGTGTCCCTTTACATAGGGACACAGCATTGGTCACCTCCCCCAGTCACCCCCCTCCCCTCACACAGTAAGAACACACCCAGGGAATACATTTAACCCATTCCTTACCCCCTAGTGTTAACCCCTTCACTGCCAGTAACATTTATACAGTAATTAGTGCATTTTTATAGCACTGATCGCTGTATAAATGTGAATGGTCCCAAAATTGTCAAAAGTGTCTGATACGTCCGCCGCAATATCGCAGGCTTGACAAAAAAATCGCAGCGCGCCGCCATTACTAGTAAGTAAAAAAAAAAAAAAATCATAAATCTATCCCCTATTTTGTAGGCGCTATAACTTTTGCGCAAACCAATCAATATACGCTTATTGCAATTTTTTTAACAAAAATATGTAGAAGAATACGTATCGCCCTAAACCGAGGGAAATTTTTTATTTGTGGTGATCAAATACCACCAAAAGAAAGCTCTATTTGTGGGAAAAAAATGATAAAAATATAATTTGGGTACAGTGTTGTATGACCGCACAATTGTCATTCAAAATGCGTCAGTGCTGAAAGCTGAAAATTGGTCTGGGCACGAAGGGGGTTTAAGTGCCCAGTAATGAAGTGGTTAAGAAGGCACTGTGACAGCCCAGACATCAGTGATTGATATTAACCATGCCGATCACTGGAGACACACATGGGAGAGATAAAGAGTTTTAGGGTCTCTCTGTATAAGCAGAGCAGGACAGTAGTACTAGTAAAATCTGTACCCCCTGCCTGCCTGTGTGGGTGGATAGCATGTATGGGGTTTAATGATTTGAAGGAACTGGTCAATTCTAACTCGGCTTGTCACTGTGTGAGTGAAGAAAGCTGGCATTCCCTTGGGTTTTTCTCCTATTCAGTGGGGGTGAGGAAGAAAAAGTAATGGGGCAAAAAAGACGAACAGTTTTATTTATTTAGTCCTGCTTTGTGGCAGTGAGGCTGGAAAATATGGGGGCGTGATTTCATTGTACAAGTGGGTAAGTACACAGGGCCGTAGATATTTTTTTTCCTGGGGGGGGGGGGGGTTCAGGTCTTTCAAACTTAAAGGCATCATTTATACTTTTATGTTGTTGGAGGTTTTTGACGTTTTTTTTGAACGGCGCAATGCGCCGTCCGTAAAATATCCCAGTGTGCATTGCGCCAAAGTACGCCGCAAGGACGTATTGGATTCGACGTGAACGTAAATGACGTACAGCCCTATTCGCGAACGACTTACGCAAACAACGTAAAATTTCAAAACTCAGTGCTGGAACGACGGCCATACTTAACATTAGCTACGCCTCATATAGCAGGGGTAACTATACGCCGAAAAAAGCCTAACGTAAACGACGTAAAAAAATGCGCCGGCGGGAGGTACGTTTCTAAATCGGCGTAAATACCTAGTGGCCAGCGTGAATATGCAGCCTAAGACACTTACACCAGTCGGATCTTAGGGATATCTATGCGTAACTGATTCTCTGAATCAGGCGCATAGATACGACCGACCGCACTCAGAGATACGACGGCGTATCAGGAGATACGCCGTCGTATCTTGTATCTGAATCTGGCCCAGTGTAAACATAAAATGGTCAGAACAATAGCAAGCCATTTTTAATAGTCTCTGCCCCCTTGTTGTAGCTAACAATGTATAGTCTTAAATTGTTGTATATGTATATATGTGCATTATCAGACTATACTGAAGGTGTTTTGAAATGTACAAAATATTGATAGTAGTTATCATTCACAGATGTGTCAGGATATAGATGAGTGTGGAAGCGGAAGCAAAGTGTGTCCTGCCAACACTGTCTGCACAAACACTAAAGTAAGTATGCTAATATTAATTTTACTTGCAGCATGTTCTTCAGTCACTCAAATCGCAGGCAAGTAGCAGATGTTAAAATATAAAAAATACAGATTGTGAAGTTGGAGGTAGAATTGAAAATGAAAGACGTCAGACAGACTGATTTTTGATGTGACCAATATAAGGCTACTTTTTCACTAGCCTACCCTGACCGTTGCCACGGGAAAATGCAAAACGCTTCAAAAATACAAAACATATTTTTGCCATGGGCAAACCCCAAAATAGGGTTAATTATGGCCTCCGGCTAACGAGATAACGTTTTGCCAAGATTAACAGTTGTCAAAAATGACGGATCATGCGATAATGAGAAATAAAGGTGTGCATGGATGACCATGTTGACTATTTTCATATTGACCTGATTGAGTCTATACAGGTGGCTGCCCAGGAGGTTGAGACGCACTGTTATTCCTTCCAAAAGGGGCAACCTTCTATACGTACAGTATATGAGAGGCTGATCACTTTCACAATCCAAGAATCAATCACTCTGCTCGAAGCTCTGGCCCCCTTGCGTGAACCTCTGGGAGACACAAACAGGCAATCTGATTACCTCAATGCCAGGCTAGCATGGCTATACGTCTTTAGTGTCTCCCCGACATCCAAAGGACTAACATTTTGTCCATCTTCCAGATGAAAAGTGGGCAACATGGTTTCTTGACTTAAATGGAACCCTGAGGCCACTTTTGGAATATAATGCAGAATAACTCTGTCTGCCAGGAAGGTTCTTTATACCCTAGAGCTGCCAACTCAGAAACCCTCCTAGCTGAGGCTACTGTCACCAGGAAAGCTGGTGATTCCCATAGCGACAACCCCATCAACTACGAGATGAGGAGAAAAAAAGGAATGTGGCCTGAGGGAGGGAGTCAAATGTATAAATTAGGTTCTGCAGGTGGGGGTATACTCAGTGGTATTCTTCACTTTAACATACTCAGTGGTAGGCTGACATGGAGCTGTCAGGAAAATAAATGTTGGGGTTGTAATAAAAAATAGTCCACATTGCTGATAAATCTATTCAACTGATGGATGTCATTCTGCCCTTTTACTAGAAAATAATTTTTCTTAGAGAATCATGTAGGTGAATGTGGAGAATGAGAACCTGTACAGATAAAGAGATGTCTTAGAGATTTGGCTCAGTGAAAACTAAAATAATACAGAATAGTGTGAGTGGAAGGCAAAGGAAGGTAATAGAAGAAAGTTTAAAAGTGGCAAGATAAAGGAAGACATCTGCACTTATGCAATCCCCCTAAATTCTGCAAATTACATTTATTGTTGTATTTTTCTTTTTTTCTCTAGGGTTCATACAAATGTACAGCCTGTAAAACAGGGTCAGGAAATGATAAGAATCCTGCTTGTAAAACAGAAAGAAGGTGCCCAAATGGAGAGATTAGCAAGTGTCATGAAAATGCAGATTGTATTATGGACAGTGATGGAACCATAGCATGCGTGGTAAGAAATGTGTTCCTATAACTTAGCAGAAATCGGCATGGTTAACAAGTACAAAAACAGAACCAATTCAACCAATAGGCATTTATAACCATCCTACTAAAGTACCCCTCTATAATTTTGACAAATTCACAATTTGATCATGATGAAAGTGTATAGTTGCAGCAAGCAAGCACTGACCATGGAGGAGTTTCTGTCTATACATACATACTCTGTTGACATTTTTCTTTCAAAAGTGCCATGCACCTCAATATTGCTAAGGATTCAATATTTAGATGGCTACTACAGTTACATGGAAAACTATTGGTACCCAAAGAATATTAACTTACAATGAAATATGTTAAGGCTAAACAAGTAAATGTCATCCACCATTTATTTATTTTTGGTTCAAAGCCCACAGAGTAGACACTGAATTGTTAATTTATGAGTTAGCATATTCTTCTAAATATATGCAAGTGGCACGGACAAATCTATTGAAAACCCTTATATTTCAGATGTAATGTAATTTCCAGTGAGCATTTGTTATCTGATATATACAGTGCTCAGTATAATGAGTACACCCCAACAGATTTGTCAGAAAACCTTTACTTTCCTTTCAGAATCAACATTTTCTATGGGACACTATACTACAAAAAATTCCACAAATGCAGGGCTATTGATTGCAACCAAGATTTGTTCATTTGCACTCACAAAAACAAATTTATTTAAGACCATGTTGCAAAAATGATTACACCCCAATAAAAGTCTAAGGCCTCGTACAGACGAGACGATATCCGCTGGAAACGGTCCGCCAGACCATTTCCAGTGGATAAATCCTCTGGCGGATTTGGATCTGATGGCTGTACACACCATCAGATCGGAATCCCCGCGGTGACGTGGCCGCGCCGTCGCCGCGACAATGACGAGGCGACGTGCGCGACCCTGGAAGGTAAATACTTCCACGCATGCGTCGAATCATTACGACGCATGCGAGGGATGGGAGCGGACGGACTGATCCGGTGAGTCTGTACAGACGACCGGATCAGTCCGCTGGACTGGATTCCAGCGGATAGATTTCTTAGCATGCTAAGAAATTTTTATCCGCTGGGAATCCATCGGCTGGATTTTTATCCGCTGGGAAATGTCCGCTAGGCCGTACACACGACCGGATCTATCTGCTGGAACTGATCCGCGGATCAATCCCAGCGGATAGATCCGGTCGTGTGTACGGGGCCTTAGGAGCAAAGCTAAATTTTAGACAACATAATCCTAATTAACCACTTCCATACAGGGCAGTTATACATACCAGGCCTATTCTGGCACCTCTCTCCTACATGTACAAATCATATTTTTTTTGCTAGAAAATTACACAGAACCCCCAAACATTATATATGTTTTTTTAGCAGACACCCTAGGGAATAAAACGACGGTCATTGAAACGTTTTATCTTGCACGCCATTTGCGCAATAATTTTTCAAACGCCTTTTTTTTGGAAAAAAATTGTTTCATGAATTAAAAAAATAACAAAACAGTAAAGTTAGCCCAATTTTTTTGTAAAATATGAAAGATGATGTTACACCGAGTAAATAGATACCTAACATGTCACGCTTTAAAATTGCGCACACTCATGGAATGGCGCCAAACTTCGGTACTTAAAAATCTCCATAGGCAACGCTTTGAAATTTTTTACAGGTTACCAGTTTAGATTTACAGAGGAGATCTAGTGCTAGAATTGTTGCTGGCACTCTAACGCACACGGCGATACCTCACATATGTGGTTTTAACTGCGTTTACATATGTCGGCGGGACTTGCGTGTGCGTTCGCTTCTGCACACGAGCTACTGGGGACAGGGGCGTTAAAAAAAAAATGTATTTCTTTTTTTTTTTTTACATATTTATTTATTTTTTTACACTTTTTTTTTTATTTTATTTTTTTTATTATCACTTTTAAACATCCCTTGTATTAGGAATGTGTGTGACAGGTCCTCTTTATGGAGAGATGCTGGAAAGCATGAAATCGGTGAAAAAAAATTCACCGATCTCATGCTTACGGTTGCTTAGCAGCCGCAATTGCGGCTTTGTTTACTTACGGGGACCCGGGCGTGACGTCATCACATCGCGCCCGGGTCCTCCGACGGTCATAGAGATGACTGGTGACCATCTGGTCACCAGTCATCTCTATGCTTCCTGCCAGCGCCGGACGATTCGTTCTCCGGGCCCCCGATGGCACGGGAGAGCCCGGAGAAGCACCGGATGGCGGCGGGAGGGGGGGGATGTCCCCTCCCGCCACCAGTAAGAACGATCTAGCGGCGGAATCACCGCTATGATCGTTCTTATGTTGTGCAGAATCGCGGCAGGAGAGAACGATATCTGAATGATGCCTCTAGCTGCAGGCATCATTCAGATATCCACCCGCAAAGCCCAGGATGTCATATGACGTCCTCCTGGATCGAGGAGGGGTTCCTGCCGCCATCATTTCACAATGACGCGGTAAGGAAGTGGTTAACAAGAATAAAACTACAGGAAGATCAGCAAAGCTTTATTCATCAGTCAGAATATTGTAGCAAAAGTGTTACAAAAATGTAACAAAGATCAAACTGCAACCATCTGAGAGACATCTAGGCCGTCCACCAATGTTAACACCTTGTCAGGAGTGTCTTCTGATGAGAAGGGTTGAAGAAAACCACCATGCAAGTTCACTGCAGTTAGCTAAAGAAGTAGAAAGTCAAACCGGGTGATTGTTTCCCATGATACAATATGGCATACACTGCAGAGGAAAGGCATGCACTGCAGAGGAAGCCTCTCCTAAAGCCCATGCAAAAAATGCCTGCCTAGAATTTGCCAGGGCCTATGCTGTAAAATAAGAAGATTACTGGGACTCTGTACTCTGCAGTGATGAGACCAAGATGAATGTTTTTAGAACTGATGGCTTCAAAACTGTATGCCGTCGCAAAGGTGAGGAGTACAAAGAAAAATGCATGGTGCCTACAGTGAAACATGGTGGTGGCAGTGTCCTCCTGTGGGACTGCATTAGTGCTGCTGGTGTTGGGGAGCTGCATTTACCGTATTTATCGGAACTTGAAGGAAAATTCCTGCAAAAAAAAAAAAAATACTTACAGTTTGGATGCCCCTCGTCTGTGTCTTGCCCGTCGTCCATCGTGTCCTGCCCGTCGTCCATCGCGGCCTCGTCCGGTCCGGCGTCCTTCTGCGGCCATCGTGGTGTCCTCCCCGCTCGATCCCCGCTTCCCGCGCTGTGTTCGAACCACTGCGCCGACATATACCGAGCGGAGTACACTCGGGTATAGTCGGGCGGGCTCGGCTCCTCTCGCGTAAAGGACGTACAGGACGTGACCGCGAGAGGAGCCGAGCCTGCCCGACTATACCCGAGTGTACTGCGCTCGGTATATGTCGGTGCAGTGGTTCAAACACAGCGCGGGAAGCAGGTATCGGCGTATATCGTGCACCCACGATTTTGCCCTGATTTTCATGGGCAAAAAAGTGTGCGGTATACGCCGATAAATACGGTAGTATTTATTGATAGTATTATGGTATCACAGATGTACTGTTCTATACAAATGGGGAATTCTGAAGAGACAAGTTGAGCATCACTCTCCATCCAACATCCAGGCTCTAAAAGAGGTCATTCTTGACAAATAGAAAATATGTCACCAACTTATTCATATCATGCCTAGAAGCCTTGGTGCTGTCCTTACAAATCATGAAGGTCATACAAAATACTAGATGTAGGCGTTTTTGTTGTATGTAGGGTGTATTCATTTTTTCATCGAATAATTTGAGTAAAACTGAGGATTTTGTAATCTAAGTTATATTATTAACCTTCCTTTCATGTAATCAAATGTTCTATAAAACTCACTTTTGTCAACATTTTACAAATTGTTCTTGTGGTCATTGAGATATTGATTCAAATCTTAGGGGTGTACTCATTTATGTTGATCACTGATTATACATAAATACTACGGCCCGGATTCACAAAGCACTTACGCCGACGTATCTCGACATACGCCGCGTAAGTGCAAATATGCGCCGTCGTATATATCCGCCATACTCTGAAACCAAGATACGCCTGAAAATATGCTTCATCCGACCGACGTAACTTTCCTACGCCGGCGTATCGTGGGCGCATATTTAGGCTGGCCGCAAGGGGTGCTCCCATTGATTTCCTATTCAAATATGGAAATGAGGGAGATACGTCAATTCACGAACGTAGTTGCGCCCGGCGCATATTATACGCAGTTTGCGTAAGTCGTACGTCCGGCGTAAAGTTCTTCCCCATATAGGAGGCGCAACTTATGCAAAGGTATGGACCAGGGAACACAGCCGTCGTATTTTACGTCGTTTACGTAGTACGTGAATATGGCTAGGCGTAGGTTACGTTCACGTCGTAGGCAGTGATTCGACGTATCTTAGGCAGTTGTTTCGACGTGATTCTGAGCATGCGCACTGGGATACGTCCACGGGACGGCGCATGTGCTGTTCGTTTTAAGTACTCGTATGGCACTCGGCCCATCATTTGCATGGGGTCATGCCTCATTAGCATGGCTCATGCCCACTTCCACCTATGACGGCTTACGCCGAGGGAACCCAGCGCAGTTTGGGAGGCAAGTGCTTGGTGAATTCGGTGCTTGCCTCTCTGCGCTACGTCGGCGTAGCGTATATTAGATACGCTACGCCGGCATAAATATGCGCCAATGTATGTGAATCCGGGCCTATGTATATACAGTGTAGATCAAAATAATAGTATGCACAGAATATGTAGACATAAATATAGTAAAATACTTTGCCAACCCCAAATGTGAGCAGCCAACACAACAATAAGACTAATTGTGAACAGGTATATAAGTGAAAAGTGTAGCGCTGAAAATGTGCAAAGTATGTCAACCTGGCAGAACCTTAAGAAAAGGCTAGATAGTCAATACAACAAAAGTGTGTAAAATCTATTTATAATAAAGAGTGTAACATATGCATATCACACAATGATTATATGAAAATTACCTTGTGCGATGTGAGTCGCAAGAAGGTCTTAAACGTTGAACCAAAAAAAAAAATTGCTAACAATGGTCATATGGTAAGTAACTATGAAAACCACAATATCATAGACAATTAAATAAACTCAATAGAACATCAGAAATAGAATGCAAAAAATATAAATATTCTGATATTAGTGACTGTGTTCAATAACACAAACCCATGTGTGACCATAGATATGTAAAAAAAGGCAAAAGCAAACACAATGCTAATTCAAATGGTAATAAAAACTGAAAACGTGATAGTCCATGAGGTTAGGGTATCACAGTTAAACAGTGACATATGAGGAAACCACACTGTTGCTGCAGATGACTGTCATGCCGCATACACACCATCACTTTATGTGATGAAAAAAAACGACACTTTCTGTGAAGTAAAAAATGACGTTTTTGAAACTTCAATTTTCAAAGACGAAGTTGCCTACACACCATCGTTTTTCTCACAATGTTCTTGCAAAGTGAGGTTACGTTCCACCACGTTTTACCATTGAAGCTTGCTTCATAAGTAGCTTCTGGGCATGCGTGGATGAAAAAACGTCTTAGAAAACGACGTTTTTTGCTACACACGGTCAATTTCTGTGAAGTAAAAAGTGCACTTTTGAAAAACGACACATAAAATTGAAGCATGCTTCAATTTTTTTTGGTCGTTTTTTAGAAGACATAAAACGACGTTTTCCCCCACACACAGTTCAAATAAAGTGACGTTTTTAAAAACGTCATTTTTTTTCATCACATAAAGTGATGGTGTGTACGCGGCATTAGTCTCTTGGATAGATGTTACGAACAGTGGATAAGTACACCCGGGAGTGCCTTCACCAAGAATGAGGGAGAGAAGATGGTACTCTTACCCGAATTCGTGGACTCAACTCACCATACGGCGGTGGATCTGTCAGGCATGAAACCGGAGATGTTAAGTCTCGCTCCACGATCGTGGAGAGAAACTCAACATCTCCGGTTCTGCCACGCTGACATACTTTGCACATTTTCAGCGCTACACTTTTCACTTATATGCACAGAATATGTGAAACATATTTGTTCACATTAGAGATGTGTATTTTCTCACACATTGAAGATAGCAATCGTAACTACCAGTATATTGTTTTCTTGAGTTTTATTGTGCTAAATTATATTCATCTTTTTCACAGTGTAAAGTTGGATGGGCAGGAAATGGACTGATGTGCGCCAAGGATACAGACATTGATGGATTCCCGGATGAGAAGCTGAGATGCTCTGACTTGAGATGCAAAAAGGTAAGAGACAAAAACATAACTACAGCCATAGTATCCCAGGGAGTTTCACATTGCTACATCACTATTTGTACCTATAGGGCCAGATTCACAGAAGAAGTACGCCGGCGTATCTACTGATACACCGGCGTACTTTCAAATTTGCCGCGTCGTATCTTTAGTTTGAATCCTCAAACCAAGATACGACGGCTTCTGGCTTCGATCTGACAGGCGTACGGCTTCATACGCCTTCGGATCGTAGGTGTAATACTTCAGCGCCCGCTGGGTGGAGTTTGCGTAGTTTTCCGCGTTGGGTATGTTAATTAGCTTTTTCCGGCGATTCACGAAGGTACGCCCGGCCGTTGCATTTTCTTACGTCGTCGCTAGTCGGCTTTTCCCGGCGTATAGTTAAAGCTGCTGTTTGGTGGCGTATAGATAGACTTGCCATGTTAAAGTATGGCCGTCGTTCCCGCATCGAATTTAATTTTTTACATTTTTTTGCGTAAGTAGTCTGTGAATAGTAAAGGACGTAACGCACGTCGAAGTTCAAAAAATGACGTCGATGCAACGTCATTTTGCGCAAAGCACGGCGGGAAATTTCAAAACGGAGCATGCGCATTTCAATGGGCGCGGGGACGCGCTTCATTTAAATGAATCACGCCCCCTACCCGCCCAATTTGAAATACGTGCCGAGAAGTACACTACGCCACAAAATCTTCCTGGATTCGAAATTCCGCCAGGTAAGATACGGCGGCGTAGCGTATCTCTGATACGATGCGCCAGGGCAAATGTCTCTGAATCTGGCCCATAGAGTGCTACTAATATAGCAGCCGGCAGGTGACAACCACAGTGTGTAGCTGGCGTCGCAGGCAAAAGTGACCATCGAGGTGGAGATCGTGACGTTACTGCCCTACCTCTCCACTTTGTCCAATCAGAGAGCACTTTGCACTCACTGAGAAAATGCAAAGCATTCTCTGAATGAGGCCCATGCTAAGCAGTCTCCTTCTGTGTTTACTAAGCAGTAGGGTAGTTAATCAGCACTGCCCCAAAGCTAGCGGAAATCACTGTAGTAGCAATGACTACTCCACTGATTTCCAGCTTCAGCTGGCATCAGCCAGGTATGGCACATGCATTCTTTAGCAGTGCATAATAGCAGTGATTTTTTTAAGTAGCTTACATGCAGTAGTGCCCCAATCTGATGCATTCCAGTTACAAAAGGCAGGTAGGTAGTTTTTATCAGTAAAGTCTTGAACCAGCTGACTTTTGGCCCATGTGTACACCTGTCTGTTCTACAGAGGCTGGTCTCATGACCAGCCTCTGACAAATGGAAATGCTGGAAAACCAGCATCTGATCAGCACTGGCAGCCAATGGCTGTACGTGCTAATTGGTGTGTTCTGGAAGGGGGGCAGCCCACCTATCAGAACACAAAGGCACAGTGGGGGAGATCGCTGTACTAATAAAGCTTGTATTAGTATGGCCATCTCTCAGGGTTTTTTTTTTCGTTCAGTCTGCTGGGTTGAATGAAAAAAAAACATCTGGGGCCGGATTCAGAAAGAGATACGCCGTCGTATCTCTGAGTTCCGACGGTCGTATCTATGCGACTGATTCATAGAATCAGGTTACGCATAGATATCCCTAAGATCCGACAGGTGTAAGTGTCTTACACCGTTGGATCTTAGGCTGCAATTCCCGGCTGGCCGCTAGGTGGCGCTTCCGTATTTTTACGCAACGAATATGCAAATGAGGATCTAAAAAAACGCGGGGTCAACCAAAATTTAATTTAATAAAACACGCCCCCTACATCCCCATTTGAATTACGCGGCCTTACGCCGCAACACATACGCTACGCCGCTCTAACTAAGGGCGCAAGTTCTTTGTGAATAAAGAACTCGCGCCCAAAGTTAGAGCAGCATAACGTATCAGAGATACGTTACGCGGGCCGGACAGATACGCCATTGTATCTGAATCCGGCCCCTAGTGTGCACTTGGTTTTACTCGTGTCACTGAAACAACAATGTCTTCCAACTGCTCATACCACATATGTGTGATGCATAGGATTCAGAAAAGTTTAAATTGTGTATTTTTTTCAAACCCACATTTCAGTGCGAGTTCGGGGGCAATTTGAAAGACATCTGTGCAGGTTCATGCACAAAAGTCTATTGAAATCGCCCAGTCGCCAAAAGTGCAGGAACTACTTTTGGAAATCGGTGTGGCACAGCATAGTCGCGTTGCACTGATTGGCATAGTGCCGTTGCCGGTAATAGGCCGCAATTTGGCATTCTTGTGTGTTCGTGTGTAGATTCTGTGGGTCAGATTCATCTCCTGATCCGCCGTCGTATCTCTGAGATCCGCCGTCGTATCTGTGAGAGCCGACGGTCGGATCTATGAGGCTGATTCATAGAATCAGATTCCTCATAGATCTCCCTTAGATCCGACTGGTGTAAGTGACTTACACCAGTCGAATCTTAGGCTGCAATCTACCGCCGGCCGCTAGGTGTCGTCGCTTTTTTTTACGCGTCGGATATGCAAATGAGTAGAACCGCCGATTCAAGTCCGTACGCCCGCCCGTCGCTTTTTTTTAACGTCGTTTGCGTTCTGCTTTTTCCGGCGGATAGCTACCCCTGCTATATGAGGGGTAGCTAATGTTAAGTATGGCCGTCGTTCCCGCGCCGAGATTCAAATTTTTACGTTGTTTGCGTAAGTCGATCGGGAATACGGATGGCCGCAATTGACGTACCCGCCGCTAACAATGACGTCCTAGCGACGTCATTTGGAGCATGCGCACTGGGAAATTTCGCCGGCGGCGCATGCGCAGTTAAATCGGCGCGGGAACGCGCCTGATTTAAATTGTACACTCCCCCTAGCCGCTGATCTACATGAATCTGGCCCTGTGTGTTCAAGTTTTAGTGAAACTCCCTCATTGTATTATCTTTTTTGGCAGTGAAAATAATGCCTTATATAAAAATTATGACAATAAACTATGGCAAAGCGATGAGAAGCTGTACACAAAGGACAGTTCCAACAGCATGCTGCACACTTTTTTTTTCAAAATATTTTTATTGAGAGTTTTACAGGTTTATAAAAAGCCACAATACAAACAAAAAAGGAAAAAAATAAAAACATAAAAGTAAAAAAATTTAATCAGCAGTGGTCATGTTGCCCCTCAGTATAGGTATCTAGAGTAGCAACCACACTACAATCAAATATACATGCTGCACTCTTTAACCACTTGCCTACAAGGCACTTTCACCCCCTCCCTGCCCAGGCCAATTTTCAGCTTTCAGCGCTGTCGCACTTTGAATGACAATTGCGGGTCATGCTACATTGGAACCATGTGAAATGTTTATAATTTTCTTCACACAAATAGAGCTTTCTTTTGATGGTGTTTAATCACTGCTGGGTTTTTTATTTTTTACAAAAAAAGACAGAAAAATTTGAAAAAATAAAAAGTTTTTCTTAGTTTCTGTCAGTAAATTTTGTAAATAAGTAATTTTTCTCCTTCACTGATGTGCGCTGATGAGGCCACACTGATAGGCTGTACTGATGGGCACTGATGAGGTGGCACTTATGGGCACTGATGAGGAGGCACTAATATGCCACACTTATGGGCACTGATAGGTGGCACTGATGAGCACTGATGGGTCGCACTGGTGGACACGGATAGGCGGTATTGATGGGCAGCACTGATAGGTGGCACTAATAGCTAGCACTGACTGACATCATTAATGGGCACTGACTGGTGGTACTTGTGGGCACTAATTGCTAGCACTGGTGGGCACTGATTTCTGGCACTGGTGGTGCTGTATTGTAATCAGAGCATTGATAATCAGTGCCCTGATTACATGTCTGGATGTCCCCTGGAAGGAGATTCTGCTCTCCTCACCACACACTCTGTCAGTGGGAGGCGATGAAAGGCAATTACCAGAATTTCCATGTTTACATGTGACTGGCTGTGATTGGACACAGCCAATCACATGGTTAAAGAGACGCGGCCATGGCTCTTTACAGATATCGGGGTCACGCTGTGTACTAGCAAAACAGCGATTGCCGCACTGTGCTCCACCATGGGCGCACAGGAGCAGCCGTTTGGGTGCGTCGTCATATGACGACCACCCAGAACGTGAGCTGCACAGTCCCTCCGTCATTTGACGAGTGGCAAGCGGTTTAACTTAAAAAACATCCTAGCAAGACAAAATCCAAGAGAAATCCAATATATATGTAAACCCTAAAAGATTAACCACCAAAAGCAAAAGCACACTTGTTGCTGATGCTGAAAATATAGGCTCCTGAAAAGGACAGTTAAGTCTATGGAACGGAAAGCGTAGGGGGGTACATCAGGTTATGTAGGCCACCACACTGCACGCTACAGAATAACAGTGTATTGCACTGTATATCTCCCTACACTTTAAGCAATTCTGTACATTTTCTATATTCTCACCTAACCTAATTGCTATCCTGATTTTGATCTGAATTGCGTTGGATTATGGCTTGATCGTCTCTCCTTGATAACAATCTTGCTGTAATTGACTCTGCAAGCATGTGTATCTGCTAAATAGGTTGGTTTATTTAGGCCTCTTTGACATGGGGCATATCAGGGGTCAAGTCCTGGGGAAAAAAGTTTGGGAACTCCCACCCAACATCCACTCCCCCACCAAAGAAATAAATAAAAATGATACGCTCATATGCATAGTTACTAAACGTATGTTTTTTTTTTTTCGATCCACTGTACCTTAGTAATCCTTTATGTTACTGGCCGCTTCCTGTATATGGATTCATCGGGTAGTGTGCGGGTATTCCGTCACTTCCTCGATGCCGCAATTTCTCCTGGGAGCTTTTGTCAATGTCAAGCAAGTTCTTTCTAAATCCCGCGATAACTCGCGGCAGACCTCCGCAATGTCTCCTGGGAACAATGACAAAAGCTCCCAGGAGACATTGCGGCATCGAGGAAGTGACGGAATACCCGCACACTACCCGATTAATCCATATACAGGAAGCGGCCAGTAACAAAGAATTACTAAGGTTCGCCTGCCCCTGACAGTGACTCGAGCTGGGCATCGCCGCTTAGTGAAGGATTGGCTCGGGCGGCTCGGCTGCTCTCAGCTGCTCTAGTCCTGCAAAGGGAACTGTGTTCCTGCTGTGAAAAAAGTGCAGGAACTCCGTTCCCACGCGACTTGAGCCCTGGGGCATATCAATACATACACCGTAGGAGGGCCACATTTACTCACATGGGGAGTCACAGCTGTAATTTGCATCCCCACGCAGGCGGCCTGCAGGGGCAAGGTCGCATCTTCAAATCTAACATCCCCATTCACAGACAGTGTCCATTCGAGACCGTGCACTTGCACGGGTGTCAAATTGGGAGCAGAAGCTTTGTATGTGAAGCTACTGCATCTCAATAGACATCAGTGGGATGGCCTGCATGGGAATGGGCAAAACACCATGTAAGAATATGCATTGATACACAATGGGGCTGATTTACTATGCTCTGTGCGCTGCGCTGGTTCATGCCTTAATTAGTGCGCCGGGTGGAGGCTTAATTAGGCGCATGAACCAGCGTAGCAGCCGGCGCATTGAAAGTAATATGTAAAGCCGCGCCGAACTCCCTATAGAAGTCTATGGGAGAAATCAAAAGTGTTCATTTTAAAGGCAAATCTGCAAGTTTTGTCCTAAAAAGTGTTTGGGGACCTCAGTCCTGCCCCAGGGGACATGTATCAATGTTTTTTTTATTTTTTAAAACGGACGTTTTTTCGGGAGCAGTGAAATTAATAATTCTTAAAGTGAAACAATAAAAGTGAAATATTTCTTTAAATTTCGTACCTAGGGGGGGTGTAATGTCAGCATGTGAAATAGCACATTTTTCCCGCACTTAGAACTGCCCCTGCACAAAATGACATTCAGAAGGAAAAAAGTCATTTAAAAATTCACACGCGGCTATAATGAATTGTCGGCTCTGACAATTCTAAAGGGATTCATTCATAAAACAAAAACAAAAAATGTGTAGGGGTTCCCCCAAATTAAATTACCAGGCCCTTCAGGTCTGGAATGGATATTAAGGGGAACCCCGCCGTAAAAACCAAAAAAAAAGACGTGCGGTTCCCGGCAAATATCCATTCCAGGCCCTTCAGGTCTGGTGTGGATTTTAAGGGGAACTCCACCCCAAATTGAAAAAAATGGCGTGGAGTCCCCCTAAAAATCCACACCAGACCCTTATCCGAGCACGTTGACCTGGCCGGCTGCAGAAAAGAGGGGGGGACAGAGTGCGCCCCCCCCTCTCCTGAACCGCACCAGGCCACATGCCCTCAACATGGGGAGGATGTCCCCATGTTGATGGGGACAAGGGCCTCATCCCCACAACCCTTGCCCGGTGGTTGTGGGGGTCTGCGGGCGGGGGGCTTATCAGAATCTGGAAGACCCCTTTAACAAAGGGGACCCCCAGATCCTGCCCCTCCCCCTATGTGAAATGGTAATGGGGTACATTGTACCTCTACCATTTCACCCAAAAAAAAATTCAAAAGTGTTAAAAATGACAGTAGCCGGTTTTTGACAAATCTTTTAATAAAATCTTCTTTTCTTCTTTCCTTCGGGTTTCTTCCGCTGCTTCTTTCTTGGGTCTTCTCGTCCACATCTTGCCTGACGTGTTCTTCTATCTTCTCCGTCCGTCCTTCAGCCTTCTGGTCCCGCATCTTGCCCGTTGTCTTCTCCTGTCTTCTTCTCCGTCCGTCCGCCAGCCTCCTCGTCCGCATCTTGTGTCTTCTCCGGTCTTCTTCTCGGTCCGCCAGCCTTCTCGTCCACATCTTTTTCTTCCCCGGACCCAGCGTTTGAATTTGATTTGGCCGCCGTGTTGCGCTCCTGGGACCCGCCCCCCTCTGACGCCACAAGTAAACTCTTTAGAAGGTCATGTGCGTCAGAGGGGGGCGGGGTCACAGAGCGTCACACGGCGGGGGAATTCAATTTCAAACGCGCCACCCGGAGAAGATGCCGCCGCTTCCAATTGAAGTTCCCGCCGTGTCACACTCATGTGACCCCGCCCCCCTCTGACGCACATATGCCACACGCGGACTTTCATATGAGTTTACCTGTGGCGTCAGAGGGGGGCGGGTCCCAGGAGCGGGAACACGGCGGCCAAATCAAATTCAAACGCTGGATCCGGGGAAGAAAAAGATGCGGACGAGAAGGCTGGCGGACGGACGGAGAAGAAGACAGGAGAAGACAACGGGCAAGATGCGGGACCAGAAGGCTGAAGGACGGACGGAGAAGATAGAAGAACACGTCGGGCAAGATGTGGACGAGAAGACCCAAGAAAGAAGCAGCGGAAGAAACCCGAAGGAAAGAAGAAAGAAGATTTTATTAAAAGATTTGTCAAAAACCGGCTACTGTCATTTTTAACACTTTTGACATTTTTTTGGGGGTGAAATGGTAGAGGTACAATGTACCCCATTACCATTTCACATAGGGGGGGCCAGGATCTGGGGGTCCCCTTTGTTAAAGGGGTCTTCCAGATTCTGATAAGCCCCCCGCCCGCAGACCCCCACAACCACCGGGCAAGGGTTGTGGGGATGAGGCCCTTGTCCCCATCAACATGGGGACATCCTCCCCATGTTGAGGGCATGTGGCCTGGTGCGGTTCAGGAGAGGGGGGGGGCCGCACTCTGTCCCCCCCTCTTTTCTGCGGCCGGCCAGGTCAACGTGCTCGGATAAGGGTCTGGTGTGGATTTTTAGGGGGACTCCACGCCATTTTTTTTCAATTTGGGGTGGAGTTCCCCTTAAAATCCACACCAGACCTGAAGGGTCTGTATGGATATTTGGGGGGACCCCACGCCATTTTTTTGGGGTTTTTTTACGGCGGGGTTCCCCTTAATATCCATTCCAGACCTGAAGGGCCTGGTAATTTAATTTGGAGGGACCCCCATTTTTTTTTTTTTTTTTTTATTATTTTTAATGAGCAATGACTGTATTCTTTATAGCCATGAATACTTTAAACTTCCTTTTTTTTGTTTCACTTCAGAAATGACATCTTGTACAGGGACAGTTCTAAGCACGGGAAACATGCGTGTACCCCCCCTCCCCCCCTGTATGAAATTTAAAGGAATATTTCACTTTTATTATTTCACTTTAACCACTTCCATACCGCGCCTATTCTGGCACTTCTCTCCTTCATGTAAAAATTATATTTTGTTCCTGGGAAATTAATCAGGACCCCCAAACATTATATATAATTTTTTAGCAGACACCCTAGGGAATAAAGTGGCGGTCATTTTTTATTTGATTTCCAACGGTATTTGTGCAATAATTTTTCTAACGCCTTTTTTTTTTGGCCCAAAAAAAAACACGGTTCATGAATTTAAAAAAAAAAAACCAGTAAAGTTAGCCCAATTTTTATGGATAATGTTAAAGATGATGTTACATCGAGTAAATAGATACCTAACTTGTCACGCTTTAATATTGTACACACTCATGGAATGGCGCCAAACTTCGGGACATAAAAATATCCATAGGCGATGCTTGTTTTTTTTTTTAAAGGTGACCAGTTCAGAGTTACAGAGGAGGTCTAGGGCTAAAATTATTGCTCTCGCTCTAACGCACATGTTAGATGTGTGGTTTGAATGGTGTTTACATATGTGGGCGGGACTTACATGCATATTCGCTTCTGAGTGCGAGCTTCTAGGGACAGGGGCGTTATTTTATTTTTTTGTGTTTTATGTTTGTTTTTTTTACCTCATATTTTTCTTCTTGCACTTTTTTGACACTTTTTTTGATTTTGGATCACTTTTCTTCCTATTACAAGGAATGTAAACATCCTTTGTAATAGGACTAGTGTGTGACAGGTCCTCTTTATGGAGAGAGGCGGGGTCAATAAGGCTGGAAAGCATGGTATTGAAAAAAAAAATAAAAGATCTCATGCTTTCAGCTGCAATCATGTTCGTTCAGCACAGTGGTGTAGTGTATAGCACTTTGACCTAGCAGCAAAAGGGTCGCTGGTTCGAATCCAGCCCGTGACACCATCTGCATGGAGTTTGCATGTTCTCCCTGTGCCTGCGTGGGTTTCCTCCCACAATATAAAAACACGCTGTAAATCGGATCCGGTCTAAATAAGCCCTAATATGCAGTAGTATATTTAGGTTTTGTTCTGCCCTTGGCCTGACTACATATCTGCACCTCCTAATAGAAAAATGACCCACCCCTTCCTGTCAAGGTCACACCCTGTTTTTGTATGACCCGCCCAGGAATTTTCAGGGGACCCACACACTATTTCTGGGGGGAGGGGGGCACTGGATTCCCTTAACCACTTCCATACCAGGCACTTACGCACCTTCCCGCCCAAGCCAATTTTCAGCTTTCAGCACTGTCGCACTTTGAATGGCAATTGCGCGGTCATACAACACTGTACCCAAACAAAATTGGCGTTTTTTTCCCCCACAAATAGAGCTTTCTTTTGTTGGTATTTGATCACCTCTGCAATTTTTTTTTTTGCGCAACAACTAAAAAAAGACTGCAAATTTTGAAAAAAAAAACGTTTTTATTTTTTTCTGTTAATTTTTTTGTAAATAAGTTTTTCTATTTCAATTACGGGCACTGATATGGCGGCACTGATGGGCACCGATGAGATGGCACTGATGGACATCGATGAGGTAGTACTGACGGGCACAGATGAGGTGGCATTGATTGGCGGCGCTGGTATGCGGCACTGATGGGCACTCATAGGTGGCACTGGGTGGCACTGATGGATACTTATGGGTGGCACAGGTGGGCACTGATAGGTGGGCACTGTGCATGGATGGGCACTGTGGGGTGGCACTGATGGACACTGTGGGGTGGCACTGATGGACACTGTGGGTGGCACTGATTTTCCCAGGTTGCCAGTCAGTGCCAATTTGTGGGCACTGATTGGCATCTTTTTTCTTTTTTTTTAATGCTTTTTGTTGTTTTTTTCCATATTTTTTTTTTTTTTGCCCACCCTGGTGGTCCAGGGTGGGCATCCCTGGTGGTCCAGTGTGGTGATCCGAGGGGGGGCTGCGCTGATAAACAATCAGCGCGAACGCCCCCTGTCAGGAGAGCCGCCGATCGGCTCTCCTATACTCGCATCTGTCAGACGCGAGTGAGGAAGAGCCATCGATGGCTCTTCCTGTTTACATCGTGATCAGCCGTGATTGGACACGGCTGATCACGTGGTAAAGAGTCTCCGTCTCCGTGAGAGACTCTTTACCGAGATCGGAGATGCAGGGTGTCAGACTGACACCCCGCATCACCGATCGCCGCGCTGCGTGCCCCCACAGGCGCGCGCGGCATGAAATCCTGCAGGACGTCCTGTCAGGATTGTGTAACCACTTCCCGGACATAAATCGGCCATAGGCTGGGCGGGAAGTGGTTAATTTGCATAGTTTTTCTCTCACTTCCTGTTTGGCTATGGGGCAGGAAGTGAAGGCAAATCTCCCCAATTGGACACAGATAATACAAAATAAACTGACAGGGCCTATAACCCTCCCTCACTCTATCCAAAATTAAAGAAAATAAAACGTGTTGATTATAGTTCTAGTCAGGGGCGGACTGACCATTGAGTCACTCGGGCACTGCCCGAGGGCCCCATGCCACTAGGGGGCCCCATCAGGGTTGCCAGGCTCAGTAAAACCAGGGACAGTATGTAAAAATCTGTGTTTTTTTTAGATCTGTCCCTGATATGTCCGAAACTGACATGCTTTTAATGTGAATATCCCAAGATTTTAGCTGCCCTGCCTCTGCACTACCTCCTGGCGTGGTGGCCATCTGTAAGCCAGAGGGGCCCCATACTCTTCTATTGCCCGGGGGCCCCATGAGTTGTCAGTCCACCCCTGGTTCTAGTTTAAGCACAAATTTCATAGAGTTTTATTGAGAGGCCTAAGAAAATATAACCATGCCAATAGGCCAGGATACAGCGTGGCTAATATGTATGAATGTGTGTGTTAGAGCACCCCACCCAATGTTAACTAAAACATTATTAATTTGCAAATAAGTATTATCTGCTCATTTTTTTGGGGATGTCTGCACCCCTGATAGTGACAACATTTGTGAGGTGTCTTCACCCTTTCTAATTCAAATTCATTCACTTCCTGTCACATAGCCAAACAGGAAGTGAGGGTAAAACCTTACTAATATCTTTTCTTGGGGACACAGAGATCAATCTAAATAGTTTCCCATTATGTAAATTGCACTCTAGCATTTTGCTGTGTACACCCCAAATTATTAGGGATCTTGGACTTTGGGGTCCATTTACTAAAGGCAAATCCACTCCTACAAGTGCAAAGCAAGGAAGAAAACAAAACAACTTTGCTTCTACAGGATTGGATGTTAAAACCATCAGTGCTTCCTCTCTGATTTTCAGCAACTATGCTTGTACTGCAGAGTGGCTTTGCCTTTACTAAACCCCAAACTAAATAATCATTTGGGGCAGGGATCCTCAAACTACGGCCCTCCAGCTGTTGTAGAACTACACATCCCATGATGCGTTGTAATGCACTGACATTCACAGACATGACTAGGCATGATGGGAATTGTAGTTCCTGAACAACTGGAGGGCCGTAGTTTGAAGACCCATGATTTGGGGTGTACACAGCAGTGCTGGAGTGCAATTTGCTTAATGGGGACACTAGTTAGATTGACCTGTGTCCCCAAGAAAAGACACTGGTAGGGTTTTAACCTCACTTCCTGTTCATCTGTGTGACAGGAAGTGAAGCCAATTTTAAGAAAAGGGACACAAAGCTCAACCCAAAAAACACAAGCAGGGGTTCTAACACTCACTTGGCTTCCCTCAAACACCCACAATTTGAATAGGATTGCCTTGCGCTAGATTTAAGCACAGGGCTGTAAATCAGCACTTCAAGCCTGTCCACCAATAGCAACCCGCCCCCCCCCCCCCCCCCCCCCACAGGCCATGTTTGCAGGTTTTCCTTCATCTTGCACATGTGCTTTAAAAGACAGTCTGGACAGCAATTCTTGATAAGAGAAATCCACAAAACATGTCCTGTCAGGGGTACTTGAGGGCTGAGGACCACTACAGTTAAAAGAAAATACTTACCAGTTTTTGTCTTTAAAGTCACGGGGAATAAACATGGCAAACATTTCATGATAACACACCAGGAAAGAAGCTTAGACAAAAATCACACCTAATTTGTTAGGCCCAAACCTATTTCAGCTGCAGCTGTCAAAATATGTTGCATGAAAAAGTAACAAAAAACAAACTTCAAAATTTTAAAGTAATTTTTATTGGTCAACAAAACAAGGAAAGAAAAAAACAAACAAACACACACAAACAAAAATACATTTCAAAACTCAAAATAAACAGATTTAAAGTCGCAACATCTTCACAATTTTTTCATAAAATAAGGCAGCAGAGACAAATACATCAAAGTGAACATCATTTAAAAATAAACAAAAACCATTGGCAAAATAAAAACCCATGCAACAAACCACATTTGTGTTCCACAACAGCATTTCTGCCTGCCCCTATGAGGGCAGCTGAGGACTGATCGATGCACGGTTTTTATAACATGTGCTAGTAATGAAGCAATTGAAATCACATGAACAAATTGCAGTCTCTAGTGTGGGTGAGCTTACACCTGGTTAATTAACCCAACCCACGCTCTATGACCATCCAACTGATTTTCACCTTTTAAAAAGAAAGGATTTTTTCTAAGTGTTTGAGCATGCTCAGTTCATCACACATGTAGGAACCAAGCTGCAATGGCATGAGAGTTTTTTTTTTTTTTTTTTCCCTGATCTCATGCTTTCCAGCCTGGCCCGGTCATTGACCAGCAATATGGTCCAGGGCTCAAGTGGTTAAAAATTAACAAAACACAAAAGTTAGCCCAATTTTTGGGGATAATGTGAAAGATGATGTTACACCGAGTAAATAGATACCTTACATGTCACGCTTTACTATTGGAAACACTCCTGCAATGGGGCCAAAATTAATTCCGTGAATATCCCCATAGGCGACCTTTTTCTTTTTTTTCCAGGTTACCAGTTTATAGTTACAAAGAAGGTCTAGTGGTAAAAGTATTGCTCTCGCTCTAACGCATGAGTCAATACCTCACATGTGTGGTTTGAACGATGTTTATATATGTGGGCGGGACTTGCGTCGAATTGTGATTCGGCACGGCGTCGCTTTAACTGACAATTGCGCAGTCGTGCGACGTGGCTCCCAAACAAAATTGGCAACCTTTTTTTTTCCCCACAAAGAGAGCTTTATTTTGGTGGTATCTGATCACTTCTGCGTTTTTTTTTTTTTTTTTAGAGCTCTAACCAAAAATAGAGCGACAATTTTAAAAAATAAAGAATTATTTTTACTTTTTGCTATAATAAATATCCCCAAAAATATATATTCTAAAAAATAAAAAAACCCTCAGTTTAGGCCGATACGTATTCTACATCTTTTTGGTTCCAAAAAATCGCAAATAGCGTTTAGTGTTTGGTTTTGGCAAAAGTTATAGCGTCTACAAAATATGGCTTTTTTTTGTTTTAACTAGTTATTGCGGCGATCAGCGATTTTTATCGGTACTGCGACATTATGGCGGACACATCGAACACTTTTTTGGAACCATTGGCATTTTTCTAGCGATCAGTGCTGTAAAAATGCATTGCTTACTATAAAAATGCCACTGGCAGGGAAGGGGTTAACACTAGGTGCGAGGGAGGGGTTAAATATGTTCCCTGGGTGTGTTCTAACTGAAGGGGGGGGTGGAACTGACATGTGTAAATGACAGATCGCTGTTCATGAAGGGGAACTCCAGACCCCCAAAAAAAAATAACGTGGGTTCCCTCCAGGTGCATACCAGGCTCTTATGCTTGGTCTGGAACATAAGGGGTTGAACCCGCGCAAAAAAAAACAGCGTGGGGTCCCCCCAAGATCCAAACCAAGCCCTTATCCCAGGCACGCAGTCTGGCCAGACAGGAATGGGGGTGGGGACGAGAGAGCGCCCCCCCCCCTCCTGAGCCGTACCAGACCACATGCCCTCAACATGGGGTAGTGTGTGTTGTGGGGGAGGGGGGCACTGCCCCCCCCCCACCCCAAAGCACTCTTGTCCCCATGTCGATAGGGACAAGAGCCTCTTCCCGACAACCCTGGCCGTTGGTTGTCGGGGTATGCGGGCGGAGGGCTTATCAGAATCTGAGAGGCCCCTTTAATAAAGGGGCCCCCAGATTCCGGCCCCCCACCCTATGTGAATGAGTATGGGGTACATTGTACCCCTACCCATTCACCTGGGGGGAAAAAAATGGAAAAAAATAATACACCACACACATTTAAAAATTAATTTATTAGTCAGCCGGGGGTCTTCTGCCGGGGCCCCCCACCACCACCCCATTAGGCCCCGGGCTTCGCCATCTTCTGCCGGAACCCCCTTCACCAGTGAGGCTCCTGCCTTTGGGGGAGGGTCCCGGGCTTCTACGACGGTTTCTGCGGGGGGGGTGCACTGGCACCCCACCCCCGTCTTCAGCGCCGTAATTCACCGGGACCCCCTTCACCAGTGAGGCTCCTGCCTTTGGGGGAGGGTCCCGGGCTTCTACGACGGTTTCTGCGGGGGGGGGGTGCACTGGCACCCCACCCCCGTCTTCAGCGCCGTAATTCACCGGGACCCCCTTCACCAGTGAGGCTCCTGCCTTTGGGGGAGGGTCCCGGGCTTCTACGGTGTTTTCCGCCGGGGGGAGACACCCGCGGGCTTCTGCGATGCCTTCCGCTTCTGCCTGTCTCCTCCGCGGAGCACAGGGCTTGTCTCCGCTGTCTTCTCCCTTCTCTTCCATTCGATGTTGACACGACGAGGTCCGGCGCTGGAATGCCGTCTGAGCAGCGGGCATGGACTTATTTAGGGCAATGCCACCATGTGACCTCAACCCATGTGACATCACATTCCCATCATGCCCAGGGAATGTGATGTCACATGGGTTGAGGTCACATGGTGGCATTACCCTATATAAGTCCATGCCCGCCGCTGACACGGCATGTCAGCGCGGAACCTCGTCGTGTCAACATCCAATGGAAGAGAAGGGAGAAGACAGCGCAGACAAGCCCTGTGCTCCCGGAGGAGACAGGCAGAAGAAGGAAGAGAGAAGAAAGAAGACGGAAGAAAGCCCTGGCTCCGCGGGGGAGCCAGGCAGAAGAGGGAGCAGAGAAGACAGAAGAGAAAAGACCAGGGAGTTGGCGCACCCCCGGCAGAAGACCAGGAAGACCGGAACCCTGGCGGAAGGCACCGGAAAGACCGGGGGATAGGCGCCATCCCCCGGCAGAAGACCCCGAAGTCCGGATGCCCCCCCCTAATGTAAAAGAGCTTAAATGGGGTGGGGGCATCCGGCGGAAGGCTCCGGAGAGGACCGAGGGATGGCGCCCTCCCCCGGCAGAAATCACCGAAGCCCAGGGTCCCGGCGGAAGATCGGGAGAGAAGAAACCCCCCCTTGTAAGAGAGCTAAAGAAGAAAGGGGGGGCTCCGGAGCAGATTAATAAAATATTTTATTGTGTGTGGTGTTTTATTTTACTTTACACTTTCCCCCATGTGAATGGGTAGAGGTACGATGTACCCCATACTCATTCACATAGGGTGGGGGCCGGCATCTGGGGGCCCCCTTATTAAAGGGAGCTCGCAGATTCCGATTAGCCCCGCCCGCATACCCCGACAACCAATGGCAAGGGTTGTCGGGAAGAGGCTCTTGTCCCTATCGACATGGGGGCAAGAGTGCTGTGGGGTGGGGGGGCAGTGCCCCCTCCCCCACAGCACACACTCCCCCATGTTGAGGGCATGCGGTCTGGTACGGCTCAAGAGGGGGGGGCCACTTGCTCGTCCCCACCCCCATTCCTGTCCGGGCCAGACTGCTTGCTTGGGATGAGGGCTTGGTTTGGATCTGGGGGGGGACCCCCGCGCCGAATCGGCGCGGGTTTAACCCCTCACGTTCCGGACCAAGCCTAAGAGCCTAATGTAGCCCTGAAGGGGGACCCGCGCCGATTTAAAGTTTGAAATTTGTCGCGGAGTTCCCCTTCATGGCTGAAAACAGCTCGGAGATTCCCGTGCACCGCGTCACGCAGCGCATTCACGGGTACGCCGCTTGGTATTTACCAAGATTTTCACGGCGTACTGACAAGGCGCACGGGAAGCGCCGAAATTTCTCTCTGCGCATGCCCAGTATGCAAATGAACCTCCCGAGGTTCAGGCGCACTGTGCAAGCGTACGGGGATCTGTTTTCAAAAAACACTTTCCCTTTCAATTCGGCCCGCCAAACACTTCAAAACACATGTCACTTCACTTCCCCTGCATCCCCCCACCTCCCCCCTAATAAACTCCCGCCCAAACCCCCGCAATTTACATTTCAATGTGCCGTGCGCCAGGTCTGTACTGGTGCACAATGCACCCTCTCCTGGGCGCACGGAGCACATTAGTAACTAGGGAAATACACTGCACTAGCAGCGTATTTCTTTAGTAAATCACCAAACGGCTGCTACTCCTGCTTTTACTCCATGAGTCATGGAGTAAAGGCTTGGTAAATCAGCCCCAATGCGTAAATGAGGTCTTTACTGAACTATTTTTCTGCTTGCCAATTTTACCCTGCTTATTAAACTTGATTTATCTCTGTTTTGTTCATTGTACTACGATTGTGTTTTGATTTTTTTCTCTTCTGTCCTAAAGTGTAACTGACCTTTGGCTTGTTCTTCTAAGGGCACTTTCATCTGACCTCTTTTCCTGTTCTGCTTTACTTAAATTGCTGATGCCTAGGTCATTTTCCTATGGTTTCTATTGCCTGGTACTGTGCAACAATCTGTCTGCTGCTAAAATGTTTGACTGCCTGTAGGTCACCTTTCAGCTCATCACCCTGCCATCTAGCTACATGATATGCTGTGCTGTGGCAATGACCTAATTAAAAGCAACTGTATCTAAATAAGATACAATAACCATTAAATTACCGGCTTTAGTAAATGAGGATGAATGTCATCTGAGTCAGATGCTTTATCTATTTGACTCTTGCTTATGCGTAATTTCACCTGTAGACCAGTAATATTAAACAGAGAGCACTGGCCACTCTGTTTGACCTCATTACATTGCATTGGCAGACAGATACAAACGCATTTCAGTCTTCAGTATTTGCTCTGTCCTCTACAGTTTTATTTTCAAATATAATTTTAAGAGGGTTTGCACTAGCAAACTTTATTTTTCTTAGAGTTTATGCACTCAAAGTAGAACTAAAGGTAAAACTTTTTTTTACATTTTGGAAAGATTAAAAGAAAGGTTATAAGCCCTGTGATTTATTTTTTATTTTTGTTTGCCCTCTGTGTCCTATTGGAAAGATTTCCCTTCACTTCCCATCTTATGGCCAAAATAGAAAGTGAGGAGAACTAATGACCCCTCTATGAATTTTCTGGCAACAACTTAAAATATGGGATTCTTATTTTCTTTCATATTCACTGATAACAGTAAAACGGGCAAATAGGGAGAGTAAATCTTTGGGGTACAGACAACAATAAGAACCTGACAGGTGTTCCAATCCCTCCCCACTCTAACCAAAAAAAAAAATGCCTTTAGGTAGACTTACATTTTAAAATCTCAAGCTAAAATATTAGGGTTGCTCTAACAATTACATGCAAAGCAAGATAGTTCAAGCTGTGATTTGTCATAATTGTGATGATTATGGCTTACAGCTCATAAAAACCCCAAATCCACAATCTCAGAAAATTAGAATATTGTGAAAAGGTGCAATATTCTAGGCTCATGGGCCAGATCCACAAAGAACTTACGGCGGCGTATCTATTGATACGCCGCGTAAGTTCTACGATGCGCCGTCGTATCTTTGTTTTGTATCCACAAAACAAGATACGCTTGAATGTGGGCTAGATCCGACTGACGTACGTCTTAGTACGCCGTCGGATCTTAGGGGCATATTTACGCTGGCCGCTAGGTGGCGCTTCCGTTGATTTCCGTGTAGAGTATGCAAATTAGCTAGATATGCCGATTCTCAAACGTACGTCCGCCCGGGGCATTTTTTTACGTCGTTTACGTAAGGCTTTTTTTCGGCGTAACGTTACCCCTGCCTCTATGAGGTGTACGCAATGTTAGGTGTGGACGTCGGGACAGCGTCAAATTTTACGGCGTTTACGTCGTTTGCGTAAATCGTTAGCGAATAGGGTTTTGCGTAAGTTACGTTCACGTCGAAAGCATTGACTATTTGCGACGTGATTTCGCGCATGTGCACTGGGATACGTCCACAGACGGCGCATGCGCCGTTCGTAAAAGCATCAATTACGTGGGGTCATACCAGATTACCATACAACACGCCCACTCCAAGCCTACTTTGAATTACGCGGGCTTACGCCGGCAGATTTACGTTATGCCGGCCCGCATATGGGAGCAAGTTCTTTGTGGATACCCTAGGAGCCACTCTGATTTACGGCGGCGTAGCGCATATGAGATGCGCTACGCCCGCCTAAATATACGCCCGTTTTTTTGGATCTGGCCCATAGTGTCCCACTCTAATCAGCTAATTAAGCCATAACACCTGCAAAGGGTTTCTGAGCCTTTAAATGGTCTCTCAGTCTGGTTCAGTAGGAATCACAATCATGGCAAATGCTGCTGACCTGACAGTTGTGCAGAAAACCATCATTGACACCCTCCATAAGGAGGGAAAGCCTAAATAAGGTAATTGCAAAAAAGTCGGATGTTCCCAAAGTGCTGTATCAAAGCACATTAATAGAAAGTTATGTGGACGGGAAAAGTGTGGAAGAAAAAGGAGTACAAGCAGCAGGGATGACCGCAGCCTGGAGAGGATTGTCAGGAAAAGGCCATTCAAAAGTGTTGGGGACTTTAACAAGGAATGGACTGAGGCTGGAGTCAGTGCATCAAGAGCCACCACACACAGACGGATCCTGGACATGGGCTTCAAATGTCGTATTCCTCTTGTCAAACGGCTTGCTGCTCAGTGGTCCAAAGTCCTCTTTTCTGATGAGAGCAAACTTTGTATCTCATTTGGAAACCAAGGACCCAGAGTATGGAGGAAGAATAGAGAGGCACACACTGCAAGATGCTTGAAGTCCAGTGTGAAGTTTCCCCAGTCTGTGTTGATTTGGGGAGCCATGTCATCTGCTGGTGTTGGTCCACTGTGCTTCATTTAGTCCGGGGTCAACGCAGCCGTCTATCAGGAGATTTTGGAGCACTTCATGCTTCCTTCTGCAGACGAGCTCTATGGAGATGTTGACTTCATTTTCCAGCAGGACTTGGCACCTGCCCATACTGCCAAAAGCACCAAAGCCTGGTTCAATGAACATGGGATTACTGTGGCCTTTAAAACTCACCTGACCTGAACCCCATAGAGAACCTATGGGGCATTGCCAGGAGAAAAATGAGAGACATGAGACCGAACAATGCAGAAGAGCTGAAAGCTGCTATTGAAGCATCCTGGTCTTCCATAACACCTCAGCAGTGCCACCGGCTGATGGCTTCCATGCCACATTGAGGCAGTATTTGCTGCAAAAGGGGTCCAAACCAAGTACTGAGTACATATGCATGCTTATACTTTTCAGAGGTCCGATATTGTTATATGTACAATCCTTGTTTTATTGATTGCATGTAATATTCAAATTTTCTGAGATTGTGGATTTGGGGTTTTCATGAGCTGTAAGCCATAATCATCACAATTATGACAAAACACGGGTTGAACTATCTTGCTTTGCATGTAAATTAGTCTATCTCATATATTAGTTTCACCTTTTAAGTTGCATTAGTGAAATAAATTGACTTTTGCACGATATTCAATTTTTTTTTCGAGTATCACCTGAATATTGGAATTTTGGGTTTAAATTGAATATGTGAAAATTGTTAATTGCATGGAAATAGCCATGCCTTCCCAGCACCCAGGTAACAAAGTGACCAGGTGATTGGTTTGGGACAGAGTTCTGTATTGTAAAGGGAAAGGGGGAGTAATTTATGCTGTAGAGATTCAGGGTTGCTTTGCTGATTTAGTCAGTAGATACTCTTCACTATCACCAATGTAAATATTACATTGGTGGAATCACTGGTATGTTAACAAACTCCCAGCCCCATGAAAGTGTGTGTTTGCCTTTTCTCTGCAGGCTGTTGCCTTCTAGTAGCAGTCATTGGCTATCCTGCCTGATCTCCCTGACATGTTTCCTATACTCACCTTTCCCATCTGACTGCGTAGGACCTTTGAGGAGGGTGTTAGGATGGAAAGCATAAAAGGATCAGCGAACATCCATTTGCTGATTTTCCCTGGGTAGTAGGAACCCAGAAGTGTTCATTTCTAAGCACTTCCAGGTTCAGAGCTGTTAAGCTTGAATGAACTGGCAGGGGAAGAAGCTGATCAAGCACAGTCTGTTTTTAATCAGCCTCATCTGAGTACAAATTATCTTCAAATGATGTCTACATATAGAGAACCCATCACCTGCACTATGCCTTCAAATAGGTGCCATGCAATCTATTTTCTAAGTGCAACATCAACTTTTATACTTTAACAACAATTCTGAATTATATTGTTTTTGTGTTCACTAAAATTAATTTGCGTGTACGTTTTTCTAAAAATATGAATTTGATAAACAGGACAGCAATTATTATGTGGCATACAAAATTGCAACTACTATAATTTTATTCTACAGGATCTCTGTTTGCAAGAGTAATATAGAGGGGGATTTATTAAAACTAAAGTATAGCCAGCTTCTGGTCTAATTTTCACAGCTAACTTAAACCAGCTGAAGTTAGAAGATAATTGGTTACTATTCACTTCACTTCAGTTTTAGTAAATTCTCTCCCCCACCCCATTATGTTTTCTGTGTTTAAAGTAATCTTTGGGCATAAAATGTGTATTTTAACAAGTGTTCGGAAAATGTATTATTTTAGAGGTCTTTGGTGAACTTAATTTCTATAACATAAACTTTAATATCTATGTAAAAAAAAAAAAGAAAATTGCCTTTTCCAGAAAAAAAGTGTTTATTAATTTTACTTACCTTGTAAAATGTAAACGCTTTCCTTGAGTGGTTTATCACATTCAAAACCATTTAAATATATTGAGCTATTTTATTTAAAAAAAAGTTGTGTGTCTATTGGGGTATTTTTAATTGACTAAATGTTCTTGCTTACAGGACAACTGCGTAACTGTGCCTAATTCTGGCCAGGAAGATGCTGACAGGGATGGAATTGGAGATGCATGTGATGATGATGCTGATGGAGATGGGATACCAAATATTCAGGTTCAAAAGATTGTCTTCTAAAGGATTATTGTTGCCAAAGTTGTTATCAAAGTTGAACAAAGAAATTCAATCTGTCTGTTTTTTCCCCTTGTAATTGTATTATATTTTCAGCAAAGTTATCATATGTTTAATTGATAATTGGTATCTGTTAAATAAGTGAATCATTCTGCACACAATGTACCAAGCCCCTTCTGCAGAATGCACATAACCAACACTCTGTTGATTTGACTGGAAGATGAAGGGAGTATAACTAAGTAAAACTAATAACAAGGCTTTTTTTTTAAGTTTTGAATAGTGTGGAAATTAGAAAACCTGCCAGTTCTTTTTCCTTTTTTGCTGTCTGGGTGCCTGTTCCAGAAACTCTCCCTCACCTTTAGTCCTGTTTATCAATATCAATGAGAGTGAACGTGAAAGAAAATTCCACATTTTGGGTTGTCAAAGGATCAGGTTTAGAGGGGAAAAATTGAGACGTGAGTTGTTTTGTCCATAGTGACAACCAGGGATTCCCTCATTTTGGAAGGATCTCCTCCAACCTCTTATTTTGGCTATGGGACAGCAAGTGAAGGGAAACCTCTATAATGGGACGCAGAGGGCAAAAAAAAAAAAAAAACTTGACGGGTTATAACCCTCCCTTAAGATAGCCTAAGAAAAAGAAAAAAAAAGACAACAGGTAAATTGTTCAACACTTTCTCAAACATTTTTTTATATACCAAGCTTGCTTACATGTAAAGTTTTATTGGATTATGAATATAATTTTTCTTTAGGCAATTTTTTTGTTAATATCTCTCAAGCCCTGTACACACAGCCCAGAATCTCGTCAGGAAAAAAACGCCGGCCGAGTGTCCACACACTCTCCTCAAAAGAACCGCAGTTCCTTTGAATGGCAAGAACGCGGTGACGTCATCGACTACGACGAGCATGCGCTCGTCACATTCGATGCCGTTGCCGCCATCTTGCTACAACCTACCTATACCTTGGAAGCTACCACGCATGCGTCAAAGTCATTTCGAGCATGCGTGGGTTTCCACGGCGACAGGTAAGTATACAGACGCTCGGGTTTCTCGGCAGGAAAACACTGCCGAGAATCACAACGAGAAAATAGAGAGAAGGTTCTCTATTTTTCTTGTCTAGATTCTGGGCAGTTTTCTTGACGATAAACCTCAAAGCCTCGTACACACGCACGATTTACTCTTGCTGGTTCTTGCCGAGAAAACCGAGCATGTGTACGAGGCTTGAGTGTTACAACTGAGATCAGAAATTGCACACTTTTGGTCTCATAATTATTGTAATAAAATTGAAGAAAATTAATTATGAAGCCAGTAACCCAGATCAATGAGGGACTAGAAAGAGGATAAATTCAGTCCTACTGCGTCCACAAAAATAAAGTTCATATAGGAGTAAACAAATGTTGAAGAGCAAATAAAAACACCTTGACCAGTAAGAATTGGAGGCTTACCGAATGGCAAGCAATGTGTGCTTGCGGCTGCAAACCCCAGCCAGGGCCTTTAAGGTGATCCTCGCAGGGGGAGGTGGAAAGAGAAGAGGATTCTTGAAGTCTCCACCGAAAACCAGATTATTGAACCGTATCACAGGAAGAAAACATTCAATGGTGAAGTATGTTTGATCAGCACACACATAAGGTAAAAAGTGACTTTGAGAACCACCATCACCAGCACCCTATAAGTAGGAGGCTTACCAGAACATGTATGAACATCAGCAAGTGGCTAAAACCCTAGCCTGGGCCTTTAAACTCCTGGGCTGTATTGATAGTCCTAAGTATCCTCCGTGTTCAATGGGTACTGTGTCTCTGGCTTCACTGTGTCTCCGACTTTGTGGTGTCTCCACAAAGTCGGAGACACAGTGAAGCCAGAGACATAGTACCCATTGAACACGGAGGATACTTAGGACTATCAATACAGCCCGGGAGTTTAAAGGCCCAGGCTAGGGTTTTAGCCACTTGCTGATGTTCATACATGTTCTGGTAAGCCTCCTACTTATAGGGTGCTGGTGATGGTGGTTCTCAAAGTCACTTTTTACCTTATGTGTGTGCTGATCAAACATACTTCACCATTGAATGTTTTCTTCCTGTGACACGGTTCAATAATCTGGTTTTCGGTGGAGACTTCAAGAATCCTCTTCTCTTTCCACCTCCCCCTGCGAGGATCACCTTAAAGGCCCTGGCTGGGGTTTGCAGCCGCAAGCACACATTGCTTGCCATTCAGTAAGCCTCCAATTCTTACTGGTCACGGTGTTTTTATTTGCTCTTCAACATTTGTTTACTCCTATATGAACTTTATTTTTGTGGACGCAGTAGGACTGAATTTATCCTCTTTCTAGTCCCTCATTGATCTGGGTTACTGGCTTCATAATTAATTTTCTTCAATTTTATTGCTTAGATTTTTTATTTTAGCGCAACAACCTTTCCCCTTTGTTCTATGTTGTTGTGTTTGTATAACACTCCGTTATTGCAGCTTTACTAGCAATTTATTGTCTTTTAGCGCGGTATTTTTCTTCCTTTGTTCTCATAATTATTACCTGTAATATATGTGTAAATGTGTTACAGACTTGTAATAATAAGATCTCTTTCAATTGGTGCAGGATAACTGTGTCTATGTCCCCAATGTGGATCAGAAAAATGCAGATCAGGATAATTTTGGTGATGCTTGCGATAACTGTCGTAATGTGAAAAATGATGATCAGAAGGACACAGACAAAGATGGAAAAGGAGATATATGTGATGATGACATAGACGGAGACAGTATGTTTATACAATTTTTACAGTTGTACTTTTCTTGGTTAAACACTTCCTTCAGTGACTGCCCTGGATTATTATGATTTTAAGTATACACATTATTTGACACCCGCTTAACCCCATGCCCTGCAGTGGCACTCCTGACTAGCAAACCCATTGACTTGACCTATCGTTAATTTAATTTTCTTCTCCAAATTACTACTGCAGCAAACCAGACAATTGCTAAAGCATGGAAATCCTCCACTCGCAGTTAAACATAGAATCACACAAGCCATGATTCATGCCAAAATAGAAGCCGTATTGTTCCCAAAAAGGAAAAAAAGTCTGGAGTCCCTGGGTGACACATTACTTACTCTCCAATTTTAATGAAACCCTGCTTCTTCCTTAGCCAGTCTATCCCGTGTTAGGTATGGTTAGCCTCACTCTAGCAAATTCTTACCTTCTTCCAGGGAGTACTCCATTCCTCTCTATTTCCACCTAAAACTTTCCCCTCTCCTCTTCTATTTCTAAACTGAAACAGTTCACCTTCAAGTAGTCCTTGGACCCATTGTAGCCCTTTTTCTGTTTTTCATTTACTAGCCTGACCAGTTTTCCAAACCCTAATTGGTACACTCAGCCTGGGATTCCCTTTGCCCATTTTTAGCTTCTATAATTTCCTGGTATCTAACTTATATGCATATATTAGACTGGCATTGCCATTCTGGCCTACCTGCTTCTCATGTCATGCTTGTGACTTTGATTTTCTTGTGAGGTTTTTCAACGAAGCAGAAGTCCCTACCTCCATGCTCCTCATCACTGTTGTATATCTAATTTTGCTGATTGCTGATATACAGTTTTTTTCTTTCTGTAACGCTACTTATGTTTTGATGTAATAAAATATTTGAACAAGATTATATACACTTTGATAGGAAATATTGTTCAAAACTTTATGAATCTTGAAAAATACCTGAAGCACCCAAAAGCTGCAGAACAATTATTTCATGAATTCTGTGGTCAAAGAACCATCCTTCAGACCAGATGAAAAAAGTTAACATTAAAAAAAAAGGCAGTTTATAGATCAAAATGATTAATGAAAAATGCAACAAACTAACTTTAAAAATGCTGTCAGGTATAAAGCCAAGGTATCTAGAGATGCCTGCATACAACGATAGTAGCTATGCCCTACTGCCATACCAAATAATTTACCAAAGGTGCCAGAGGTATCTGTTATGTCATGCCCAGCACACATTCCTATTGGTCATCACTGTAGGCTTCATCAAAGGCCTATAGGAAAGGGCAGAATGCAGCGAGGGCTGGGCAACCAACAACCAGTTGGTTGAACTAGATGGACCTGTGTCTTATTTCAACTTGACTATTTAACACTTCCAAGTGTCATAACATTGCACATTACAATGGCCATAGTGGCAGGGTTTAGGTGGGTTCCATTTGAGGAGGGTTTGGTAAATCCTGCTTAAAGCGGATGTCCGCTGAAAAAAAAATATTAAAAGCCAGCAGCTACAAATACTGCAGCTGCTGACTTTTAATATTAGGACACTTACGTGTCCTGGAGTCCAGCGCCATCCGCAGCAGAGCACGAGCGATCGCTCGTCACTCTGCTGCCCCCACCATCCTCGGTGAGGGAACCAGGAAGTGAAGCGCTCCATCTTCACTGCCCGGTTCCCTACGGCGCATGCGTGAGTCGCGCTACGCCTGCCGATTGGCTCCTGCTGTGTACTGGGAGCCGAGTGTTCCCAGAACACAACGGGGGACGGGGGGACGGGAGGTGACGTCATGCCCGCAGTCTGCCCGAGACTGTTTGGCCTGAAGTGGGTGCAAATACCTGTCTTTAGACAGGTATCTGCACCCCCCTCCCCCCTGAAAGGTGTCAAATGTGACACCGGAGGGGGGAGGGTTCCGATCAGCGTGAGTTCCACTTTTGGGTGGAGCTCCGCTTTAAAGTCTGCGAAACCAGAACTTAGTATTAAATCCCACTGAATTCCACAAGAGGAAAGCCTTGTTAGTTTGTCCTGGACATTTTTTAAGGATAACAGGCTAGGTATTGTTGAAAAAAAGGGGTAAATGGGCAATGCTATAAGGATCATACTAATGCAAAAAATACTGTACAATGGAGAAAGAGGGTCTTTTCATGCAGCTTTGCGGGTAACATTGAAAACACATGTGTGGGGAATGCTTTAAAGATGTGCAGGCGCCCATAGACACACACAGCTCTGGAAAGTCATGTTCCAGCTCCCTCCTCACAGGAGTTTAACTGACTGCCACAGGAGCCTATTGCCGCGTACACACAACCGTTTTTAATGTCATGGAAAAAACAAAGTTTTTCTCGACGTAATTCTTGTCAAGCCTGCCTTGCATACACACGATCGCGAAAAAAAATGCTTGAGCAAAGCGCGGTGACGTACAACACGTACGACGGCACTATAAAGGGGAAGTTCCATTCGATTGGCTACACCCTTTGGGCTGATTATGCAAATTTCCCTTCTCATAACCTGCTTCTGAGCATGCGCGTCTTTCCCCCGTCGTTAAAGCCTACACACAGCCATTTTTCGCGCGTAAAAAACAACAAGAGAAAATAGAGCATGTTCTAAATTTGTCATGGCCATTTTTCACATCGAGAAAATACTCTGGAGCCTACACACGGTTGTTTTTAATGCCCAATTAAAAAAATTGCATTTTTCTCCTCATGAAAAATGGTCGTGTGTATGCGGCATATGGCTCAACTACCCTTAGTTTCTCCTGTAAAACTAGGAAGTTAGAGGAGCGAAACTGGAGCTGTTGTCAGTGACATCTAAAATTAGGTGTTTGGGGGGTTATTAGTGTTTTTGTTACAAAGCTTTGTAGGAAAAGTCACAACATAAAAACTCAAAAAACTCAAAAATTATGTGCTCTTTATTTTACTAACAAACTACTGTAATTTTTATGCTAGGAGTATATTTCTATACAGTTGTGCTAAAGAAATCACTGTTGATGATATGCACAAATTTTTTTCAGAAATTAGGAATCCTGTGGATAACTGTAAAACTGTCCCAAACACAGACCAGAAGGACACAGATGGTGATGGAGTAGGTGATGTATGTGACAGCTGTCCCACTATTCGCAACCCAGACCAGGTAGGCTTTAAAGATTTGGCAAAATTGAAAGTACATTGATAAAACATAATTGCAACATAAATGTTCTCAATCCTAAGCATTCCAAGTTTCATAGGAATCCAACATTTCTAGAAATCTCAAACTGCTGTCTGTGCAGACTCCAGCTTCTGCTCCCCACCTTCCCTCTTCAACTGGCTACATCACTGAATATGTATGCAGGGCAATACCTTGCAAAGACAACTGCATTATGTGTATTTGTATACATTTGTTTGGTCATGACTGAATCCCTCCACTTTCACAGCAGATCTGCCTTGGAGTGCACACTCTACTTGGGCAAAACTGTGCTGCTGGCCATCTGCCGCTGTCATCGTATCCAAGATGGCTGCAAACAGCAGCAGTCTTATGTTTGACCTCAAGCAGAAGGGAAACTTTCCTGGAAAACTTGCAACCATTTTATTGAGGGCACATACACACAATTTTGCAAAAAATATAAAAAAGTTTTTAAATGAACTATCATGGTCCTTTTAAGGAATTATAAAGACAAATGTAGCTCACTTGAATTAAATTGGAAAATCATTACTTTTTTATAATGCCTACCATTCACTGGAGTCGGTATTAGAAGTGTCCTGCACTGCTATGCGTCACCAAAGTCTTTCTGTGCTTTAAAATAGTTTGGTATATAGACTATAAATGTTACATATCACAAAGTGGTGAATGTAGAAAAGTGCTAGAAATTTTACACTACTTGGGCTTTCTATCCCTTATGTTCACCTGGTGGTCTGGCTATTTTTCCAAAGAACAAGATGACCTGCAGATGTAGCAGTTACAGAATTGAGACAAACTATTTACCACTGACAGGGGGTGCATATAATAATCAGCCTATATTTATTTATGGAAAACATTTATCACAAAAGGAAAACACTGTTGCTGTAACTGCTTATAAATTGTGAGCTGGAGTTTTTCTTAATTTTTTTTGTGTACAGTAAAACCTTGGTTTGAGAGTAACTTGGTTTGAGAGCGTTTTGCAAGACAAGTAAAACTTGATATAGAAGCGTTGTCTTGATATACAAGTAATGTCAAGTCAAAACAGAGTATACAAGAGAAGAGAGGCGCCTCTAAGTGTACCAATATGTTTACATTTAATGAAGGTACAACATTTAGCATGGTTGATTAAAAGAGGCACATCTAAGTATGCAGGCATCCGGGAAAAGCTGTCCACATCGGTGCAGGGGTGGTCTATGTGGACAGCTTTACCCCAGATGCCTGCATACTTAGATGTGCCTCTTTTAATCATCAACCATGTGAGTTGCTAAATAGACATTTTTTGACATAGAGAGAAAAGATTTGACATTATAGAGACAGTGTTGGGGTAAACAATTTGACATGAACGACGAAGATTCGACGAAGCAGCGAAAAACATACAAACGTCGAATCTGTCATTGAAGGCTTATGGTGTCTGTGGAAAGTTCTAAGAAGATTTGACAAGCGGCTAAACTGTACAATGCCACAATCGTACATTTCCAGTCAAATGCTCGGCCCATGGGTTATAGAAGAATTTGAATGTTGGTTGACTAGTAATAATAATTTATAAATATAATTATTACTAGTGTCATACAACATTATAACTCTTTTATAGCTTGTAGGCGGAAGATTGGACCGTAAATGTACGATTCGACGTACAGTTTAGCTGCTCCGTCGAATCTTCTTAGAACATTCGACAGACACCATAAGCCTTCAATGACAGATTCGAACTTAATTAATTCCAATTTTCTGACTAATGCATTTTTTAACGAAACAAAATAAATAAAAACGAATTTCGGGAGTAACTAAATAAATGTATTTTTAGGACGAAAACAAAATTCTGAAACAAAATATTTCAGTGTGCACATGTCTATTGCTAAATGTTTTACCTTCATTAAATGTAACCATATTGCTACACTAAGGCCCCGTACAGACGACCGAACATGTCTGCTGAAACTGGTCCGCTGACTTTTTTTAAAACAGCCCGCTGAAATCCTGCCCGCTCGGACATGTTCGGTCGTCTGTACAGACCTACCGTACATGTCTGAGCGCCCGCCATCCCTCGCATGCGTCGAATGACTTCGACGCATGCGTGGAAGCATTTAACTGGCAGGGCCGCCCACGTCGCCGCATCATCGTCGTATTGTTTATGCGCGAATTTCTGTATGATGGTGAGTACAGCCACCATACAGAAATCCCCGGGCATACATGTACGGTGAAAACGGTCCGGTGGACCGGTTTCATCGTACATGTATGCTCGTCTGTACGCGGCCTTAGAGACGCTTCTCTTCTCTGTTATACTCTGTAGCTCCTGCTGGATTTTACTTTGAATCCTCTTGTAGAGGCTTCCATTTGTGGATGGACATTTTATGGTTTCACAGCCTATCACATTGCTATAATCTTTTTATATGGACTAAAAACTGAAGGATGTATGAATAAATGGTTGTGGAACGAATCATCTGAGTTTCCATCATTTCTTATGGGAAAATGTACTTTGATATACAAGTGCTTTGGATTACAAGCATGTTTCTGGAACGAATTATGCTCGCAATCCAAGGTTTTACTGTATCTAAATCTGCTAGTACATTTAGCATTCCCCTCCCCAGGCTGATAATGATGTTGTCCAAAGGTGCCCCTGTGCTCCTTCATTCAGGGTGTAGGCACTCTAATACAAAAGGTGTGTTACTGGTCAGATTGCCAGGTGAAAATAAAGGCAGCCACTACATGATTGGTTTAGCTGCAATATATTACATTTTTGTTTTTGGATTAAATACTGTTTTAAGCTATAACCCAAATCTGAAGGGTTCAAAACTTTGTTACCAAATAATATTATTTGGTTGATAGCCCTGTGTTTGAGTCTGAATTTAATAATGTTTCAAGGCAATATATGGTGTGCTGCTAGAAGGAATATGTTCTTATCCTATTTTCTGTCATTCTCAGGCAGATGCTGACCATGACTTGGTGGGAGATAAATGTGATACCAATCAAGATCGGTAAGAAAACCACATATTTATTTGTTGAAATAACATTCATGTAACTTGCAACACATAAAATATATGCTTTATAACTGGTGGATTTTTTTAATGGTGTCCCATAAATGCACCCCTGAACATCATCTTTTTTTAGGAATTAGTGTCCTTCCCAAAAATTATATAGAGAATTAAGTTAACTTGTAGGATTGTCTGTAGAGAAAGAGCAGTTCACCTGTCATACTAGATTCGTAAACACAAGCTATTTACACCTCTTGCAAAAGAAAGTGCATATGTGGTTGTACACTTTGGAGGCCATTTTCCTTTTTTTTAACCACGTGCAGACTGACCACTGTATATATAAGGCAAGTTATCTGCCCTATTGTTTTGAGAGACCATACCTGTATGTCCTCTGGGAATTGTACTCCTGTGATCACACTACAATTGGTCACAACAGATTACAGGTAAAAGCTACAGTGCCAGTTAGTGTGGCTCTGTACCACATGATCACTGTGACCAATCTTGGTGTATCACAATTGTAAACATTGGCTGTGTATTGCAGACAGCTCTCCCTTGCCTCCCACACAATGATCAGCTGTGAGAGGGAAGACTGGGCTTTACACCCACATTGCGATCCACACTAGTAGAGTGAAAGCCAGCACCAGTGCCCTCATCACCAGTAAGCAACAGTACAGGCGTTATAATATCAGTGACATCTGGTGCCCTGATTGCCATCCAGCAGTGTTCTTATACCAGTGCCAGCCAGCGCCCTGATCACCGGCATTTTTGGAGCAGAGGGCAGACCATTCAAGTAAATGGTTTTACTCCAAAAACGCTGCAAAAAATGTGCACAAAAAGCAGAAAAAACACGTTGATATCTATAACAATATAGACATTGTTTATTTCCTTTGTATGTGAATCATATACTTTGCAACTTTGTATTGGCAACTTGAAAAGAAAAAAAGTTACACAATATTAAAACAAACAGCTTGATGTCTTCCCTTTTTGTTGTTCTATTTATTAACAGAGATGGTGATGGCCACCAAGATTCACGTGACAATTGCCCATCGGATATTAATAGTTCACAGCTAGACACAGATAAGGATGGTTTAGGAGATGAATGTGATGACGATGATGATAATGATGGCATCCCAGATACTGCACCACCTGGGCCAGATAATTGCAGAAAAGTACCAAATCCAGACCAGGCAGATTCTGATGGTAAACAATATGTGTTTGATTTAGTGATTTTATTATGAAACATTTGTTTGTATTGTAGCCGAATAGGGAACATGCGAACAGGCAAAAAGTTTGAGCGAACATGCAAACCTTATTAAAGTCTATGGGACACGAACATGCAAAATCAAAGGTTCTCATTTTAAAGGCTTATATGCAAGTTAGTGACATAAAATTGGGGACCCAGGGACTGCCCCAGAGGACATGTATCAATGCAAAAAAAAGTTTTTAAACAGGAGCGGTGATTTTAACAATGCCTAAAGTAAAAAAATAAAAATGAAATATTCTTTTAAATGTGGTGCCTGGGGGTCCCCTTAGTCTGCATATTAATTGGCGCATCTGTGTGATGTGTAGAACAGTGCCTCAGCAAAATTACGTTTCTAAAGGAAAAAATATCATTTAAAACGTGCTCGCAGCTGTAATGTATTGTGGCCCCCGACAATATAGATGAAAAATCAAGGAAAAATAAAGGGGGCCAGAGCATACCAGGCCGGAGGATCTTAAGGGGAACTCAACGCCAAAATTAAAAAAACAGCATGGGGTCCCCCCAAAAATCCATACCAGGCCCTTTGGGTCTAGCATAAATTTTAAGAGGAACTCCATGTCAAAATAAAAAAAAATTGCAGTGGGGGTGTCCCCCAAAATCCATACCAGACCCTTTTCTGAGCAAGAGGCCTGGCAGGCCAGGAAAGGGGGGAGAGTGAGCATCCCCCCCTCTTTAACCATACCAGGCCGCTTGCCCTCAACATGGGGAGGGTTATTTGGGGTAACCAGATGACCCCCCCCCTGACATCACATGAAGTCAGAAGGGGTAGGGTCACTCAGTTACGTCATTGGGTGACCCCACCTTTGCCTATATAACAGCTGTCACAGCCAATAGACAGCAGAAGGCCTCCCATCGAGGCAGAGCTTTCCTTTTTTTCAATTTTCCGGGTCCGTCGGGCGGTGTGATTAAATATGGATGGACATCGCGGGGCCCTTGTCCCCATCAACATGGGGTGCTCCACAGCGTTTGAATTTGCTGCGAACTCCCCATATGTTCTTCTGTTCGACTCGAACATTGGGACCATCCCTTAAGCTGAGTAAGGAGCGTATTATTTATTAAGTTGGTAAAACTTGTACAAATATTACCCCATGTGTTTTTTTTTTATATTAGGCAATGGTATAGGTGATGCTTGCGAAGGAGATTATGACAAAGACATGATTGTAGATAAAGTTGATGCTTGCCCTGAAAATGCTGAAATTACCCTAACAGACTTCAGAGCTTTCCAGACAGTTGTTTTGGACCCAGAGGGAGATGCACAAATTGATCCAAATTGGATTGTATTAAATGAGGTATGTAGTATATAAATCTCTCTCTCTCTCTCTCTCTCTCTCTCTCTCTCTCTTTATTATATATATATATCTCTATATATATCTATATATAGATATATATATATATATATATATATATATATATATATACCGGTATATATATATATATATATATATATATATATATATATATATATACACAATATGTCAGTAAATTTTCTGTCTGAATGCAAGAACATCATTTAATATGGTTGCCATGTTTAAAAGTTTCTGTATTTTCTGTAATTTTGAATTATACCTACCAAATTAATCTATAAAAGAATGCTATTAACATATATAAAGGAATGATGCTGCCCTAGAGTGAATCTAGATCAGGCCCACTGCCTATCAAGTGAAGTATGCTGTTTACACAAGGCATGCCAAGCTACAGTCCGTCGGTTTTGATAAGAACACAGGAACATAAAGGTTTCTGACACCTAGGGAGAACTGCAGAGTAGAATGAGCCTATCATTCAATCATCTTTTGAAACACCAAAACCAACCTGTCCAAATACTGACAGATAAGTGTAAAAGTATGGATCTGAGTTGTGATTCTCTGACATGTTTGATAATTCTACCTTGTAAGTTTAATAGTGTTTTGTTAAAATAATTCTGTCTTTATTACATTTGTGGCATTTAAAGAAAGAGCCGGTTCACACAGGGGCGGCCCGACATTGGGGGCAACTCGACAAGGCGATCTCAAGACGACTTCAGAGGTGACTTGCAAAATGACTTCTGTATTGAAGTCAATGCAAGTCGCCCCCAAAGTCGTACAAGAACCTTTTTCTAAGTCGGAGCGACTTGAGTCGCTTCTATTAGAACGGTTCCATTGAATAGAGCAGAGCGCGACTTGTCAGGCGACTGAGTCGGCTGATGAGTCGCCCCAGTGTGAACTGGCTCTAAATAATAAAAGTATTATATATTTAACTACTTTGTAACTGCCATATCCTTTTGAGCTACTATTAAACATTTGTAGGTTATTTTAAGTTTACAATTAAACTTGTAATGTTAATAATATAATTAATCTTTCATTAAAATAATATTGATTTTCAGATAATGTCTGATCTGTCTGCTAAAAGCAACAAGCATGCTTTGTAGAGTAAAGCTCCGTTTCCACTAGTGTGACTTGTCATGCAACTTTGGACACATAGGGCCGGATTCAGATACATTGGTGTATCTATCCACGGGGCGCAACGTATCTCAGATACGTTACGCCGCTGTAAAATTAGGGTGCAAGTTCCGTATTCAGAAAGAACTTGCGCCCTATGTTACGGCGGCGTAGCGTATGTGGTCCGGCGTAAGCCTGCCTAATTCAAATGTGGATGATGCTGGCGTGTTTTACTGAAATTTAGTGTGACCCCACGTATTTGAAGTTTTTTACAAACGGCGCATGCGCCGTTCGTGAAAGAATCCCAGTGCGCATGCTCGAAATTACACCGCAACTCGTCAATGCTTTAGACGTGAACGTAACTTACGTACAGCCCTATTCGCGAACGACTTACGCAAACTACGTAAAATTTGACGCGGGAACGACGTCCATACTTAACATAGGATACGCCTCATATAGCAGGGGTAACTTTACGCCGGAAATAGCCTAACGTAAACGACGTAAAAAAATGCGCCGGGCGGAAGTACGTTTCTGAATCGGCATAACTACCTAATTTGCATATTACTCGCGGAAATATACGGAAGCGCCACCTAGCGGCCAGTGTAAATATGCAGCCTAAGATACGACGGTGTAAGACACTTACGCCGGTCGGATCTTAGGGAAATCTATGCGTAACTGATTCTATGAATCAGTCACATAGATATGACAACGCAACTCAGAGTTATGATGGCGTATCCGGAGATACGCCGTCGTATCTCCTTTCTGAATCCGGGCCAATATGTTACATGACAAGTCACAGTCCATTGATTTCAATGGCACCTGTTCCAATGTATGCGACCTAAAGTTGCAGCGACTTTGAAAGGGTTCCTGTACTACTTTGATGTGACTTCTGATGCAACTTTGATCCAGAGACTATAAAGATGGACCAAAGCTGCACTCAAAGTCGCATCAAACTCGCACTTCAAAGTCACACTTTAAATTGCGGCTTTGGATTCGCAATAATGGAAACGTAGCCTAAGCCAAGCTTAAGTCATTCTCCAGAAAAAAACATTATTGACAATAGGGTAAAGGAATAAGATAAGCACTAGTATGCTCAAAAAAAAGTCTTTGTCCTTCTCAGGGAATGGAAATTGTCCAAACAATGAACAGTGATCCAGGACTGGCTGTTGGTAAGAAATGGTTCTTTTTTTTTGCTTTTGGTTGGTATGTGTACTTTGTATTATTGCCTAAATTATATCTTAAAGTTCTTGGAAGTTTCACTCTCTGGGCCAGATTCTCAAAGGCGTTACGACGGCGCAACACCATTAGCGCCGTCGTAACACCTCATCTGGCCCCGGGTATCTATGCGACTGATTCTCAGAATCAGTTGCGCATAGGTACCCATTAGATCTGACAAGCGTAAGGCTGTTACGCTGTCAGATCTTAAAAGTAATTTTTTTTCCCGCCGCTAGGTGTCGCATCGTCGATTTTCCCCGTCGTCTATGCAAATGAGGTAAGTACGGCGATTCCCGAACATACGCGAGGTCGACGCAGCAAATTAACGTCGTTTGCGTAGCGTACCCGACGCGTAAGGTTGCCCCTGCTAATTAGCAGGCGCAACCAATGTTAACTATGGCCGTCGTTCCCGCGTCGAATTGAATAAAAATTACGTCGTTTGCGTAAGACGTCCGTGAATGGCGCTGGACGCCATTTACGTATACATCTAGGCAAATGACGTCGGGGCGACGTCATTTAGCGCAATGCACGTCGGGTAATTTACCCGACGGAGCATGCGCAGTACGCTCGGCGCGGGAGCGCGCCTAATTTAAATGGTGCCCGCCCCATTTGAATTGGGCGGGCTTGCGCCGAGCAATCTAACGCTACACCGACGCAAGTTTACAGGTAAGTGTTCTGAGAATCAGGATGTAAACCTGTAGACCTGCGGCGGTGTAACGTAGAGCTCATATATTACGCTGCCCAGGAGCAGCGCGAATGTATGAGAATCTGGGCCTCTGTATTCTGTTTTCCGCTGCTACTGGAGTAGAAGTTGACTGGTAATCTAAAACTTTACAATTGTCACCAAACAGAAGGATAGTTTCAAACTGGGACATCCATTTCAGACAACTTTTGAAGAGAGAATTTCACCTCACTTTATGTTGCGTCTCCTGGACAGGTTAGGTAAAGAAATATATTCCAAGGATAAAGATGGCAAAAAAAAAAGTCAGGATTTTAAAAAAAAGTTTTAAAAATAAAGGTTTTGGATAGAAATCCACTTTCATTATGTTCTTGAAATGCACATAACTGAATGGATGAAAATCACCACCAACTGCTCTAGTTGCATATGGTCCAATATGGGAATAGGTCAAAATAAACTTCTGATCCACTATGTTTTGTAATGTCTATAATACTTCAATCCTGTTTATTGTCACAACCAAAGATCAAAACCTTACCATGCCCCCCAAGATCTGTTTTGAAGAATATCTAGGGCAGTGATGGCTAACCTTGGAACCCCAGTTCTTTTTGAACTACATTTCCCATGATGCTCAACTGCACTGCAGAGTGCATGAGCATCATGGGAAATGTAGTTCCAAAACATCTGGGATGCCAAGGTTCACTGGTCTAGGGCATCCTTTCTCAACCTCAACATTAATGAATCCTTGTAATATCTTTCTGGTCTCAGAAAACCCCTGCTAATAATTAACATATCTATAGCCATTGGCATGATTGTAAGAAAAACTATCTTTACATTTGTAATGAGTGCAATGAATCCCCCATTTGTACATAGTTTAAATGGTGACAATGTCAAAATTTGCATAAGAACACAAACGTATGCAAAGCCAAAATGTTGTCAATCCACCAGGCGAATATTTATTTATTTATTTATTATTTATTTATTTCAGGTCCTTGTATAACAATGTATCAATTAATATCTATATGAAGGATAGTGATACTAGTATCATACCTAAATAAAATATAAGGTGATTGACGTTTACTGTTTTAAGCATAAACATGGTGGTGATGATCAGGTGTAGTAGTAGTGTAGAGTGAAAAAGTCACTTCACTATTTGAAGTAATGAATAAGTGGCTGGTGTGTCTTCTTTCAAATGCTGTGCCACCTAAGTGCTCTAAAGCCTCTCACCTTACTGCTGTAAGGTAACAGCATAGAAAAATTGCACTCTCTGAAGGTCCATATAATGCCACCTGCCTCTGGTGGTCCCTCTAGGGTTATTTCGACTTATGCATCTCTATGGTGGTCCTAGGGTTCCTTCCTGATATCCTCCGTAATGATTGCACAAGAGGAAGAAAGCACCCAATAGTGTAATCCAGTTAAACCAAGTTTATTGTATAAAAAAAGGCTGTTTAATTATGTTTTTACAGCAAATAAAGGGCATATACTACAGGAGCAGCAAGCTCGTAGTCCCACGTCACTTCTAGTATGCCCGTCGCTCAATCCCGACGTGTAGCAAAAGCATGCTGCTGTTTATCAGAAGTGCAGGGGAGTCATTAATACTTAATGGATGGCACCCCCATGTATTGGAAAATGTGGCATGTTTTCCCCTGCGCACAAACGCATAGCACCATGGTTCAGGTACCTTTTCACTGAGTTCCAAATGAATGGGCTACCATGGCCGTGCAAATGCAGCACACTAAGGAAAGCATTATCACAAAGCAAAATCTTGTTTAAGATGACATCATCTGGCCTTTCCAATGCAAAAAATTTAAATAAATGCTAAAGGTGTTGATTTTATTGCCATAATTGATTATTTCATTTTTATTCTGCACACTTGGATCCAATTGCAGGTGTGCAGTCAGTAGCATATAATGATATATGGTGCGCAATATAATTCGAATTTGTCCTGTTTGTTGGGTGTGAGTTTGTCCTTTTTGTGCCTATATATTAGTAGCAGTTCACTATTCAGACGGTTAAGAGAGACTGTGAATTTTGCCATCTTGTAATAAAAAACTTTGGTCATAGGGTTTAGTTCTTACATGCAGTTAGCTATCGTTATTTATATTGCAGTTGGATTTACTAAATTATAGAGTGACGGATTTTTAGCTTTTCAGTTTAACAACACTGTAATTTGCTTTGTTTTTTACTGACACTATGGTATACATTTGTTAGGGTGGTGTGACAAACAGCCACTGTCAGTCCAGGGAAAAGAAGTGGATGGAGTGTACCTTCTATGGAATTGGAGTAGATAAACTGGTGGCAGTGATAGGTCTGTAGCAGTATACAGGGGGATTAATCACTGGCCACACCTTTTGGCTATCCCTGGGATGGACAGGGTGAGTGTGTTTTGTAGAAAGGATACAGGCAAGTGTTAGGCAGATGTTAAAGGCTAAGTTCACCTTTGGAACATATTACACCCGTATTTAGGGTGTAACATGTAACATATTCAAGCTTGTGTCCTGCTCACCTCTTCCCCTGTGACAGCGGGTGGAAAATCCTCTCCCCTGGCCTCACTGTCACATTTTAAAATTGGCGTGGCTGTGTGGGCGGAGCACATCAATCTGTTAATAAAGTAACTACAAATCCCCTCCTCCACCGCAGCAGACGGCCTGTGGCTCTCAGTGAACTATGAGAGAGCTAATGAGCGCCCTCTAAGTCAGTGTTTCTCAACTCCAGTCCTTAAGGCGCACCAACAGGTCATGTTTTCCGGTTTTCCATTATTTTGCACAGGTGATTTGATCAGTTTCACTGCTTTAGTAATTACCAGACTCGTTTCACCTGAGGGAAATCCTAAAAACATGACCTGTTGGGGCGCCTTGAGGACTGGAGTTGAGAAACACTGCTCTAAGTTCATTGACACTTTCTCCAGCTTTCTAACAGAGCTGTTCCAAGTAGGAAAGCTGGAGTAAGTATCTGCAGAAGCCTGACATTGCACCCACACTTCACTGACCATGGGTAAAATGTTTTGCAGGCTCCTGAGGGGAAAAAGCTTTGTGCTGCCTTGTTCTTTTTTCTTTTTTCATGTGTCAGTATGCGTTTTTTAGGTGTTTTTTTTTTTTTACTAGAATATGCTTTAATTAAAAGCAGTCTTTTGTTAAAACCATTTCTGTGAGGTCACTTACTTTTTTTTGTTGCCATTTTTTAAATTTGCAAAGCTCTGCACAGCCCTGGTGACAGACCTCTCTATCTCCAGCATATGGTGCACAGCTCATCAGAGCAGCTAAACTTATACAAGCTAGAAGTTTTGTCTTGCAGCGTGTTTTTCTGGCACACATTGACATGCTGTGCTTTTGCGTGGCGCTTTAAAGAAAAAGGATTATTTATTTTATGTGCAAAGAGACGCAGCGCTGATGTGAACTGCACCCTTTGGGAATCATTGTTGTCCTTGAATTAGAAAAACACATCCCAGCAAGTAGAGTTTAAATGGGCCCTCAAACCTGATATCTTTTGTCTGATCAGTAATGAGCTATTACTGTAAACAATATAAAACAAAAAGACCAAGTAAGTTAAATAGTACTGTAATATGAATATATAAACCTTAGAGCGCCTTTGGATATAAATAAGTACTAAAGTGACAGTTTCAGCTGCAAAATAAACTTGCTAAGAAAAAGCAAATAGTCAGAAAAGAAGATTGCACTAGAAATAGTCTGATATAAGTACTGGACAAAACAATATCATAAAACAGATATAGATATATATATATATATATATATATATATATATATATATATATATATATATATATATATATATATCATTGGAATTAGATCTTTAAATCTTTAAAGGGGTTGTAAAGGTATTTTTTTTCCCTAAATAGCTTCCTTTACCTCAGTGCAGTCCTCCTTCACTTACCTCATCCTTCGATTTTGCTTTTAAATGTCCTTATTTCTTCTGAGAAATCATCACCAGGGCCATCTTTTCCATTGGGCACGCTGGGAAGTTGCCCGGGGGCCCCTCTTACCTGGGGGGCCCCACCAGCTGCCCAGCAAGTAAAAAATTGTGGAGAGTGATGGGTTAGAACTGCCCATGCCCAGTTTGCAGAAATCACAGAGAAGATCTGATCCTCCACGAGTGCGGGGGGTTGCTGATGTAAGGGGGGAGTGAATGCAAAAATGTAAGTGGGCACTGATATAAAGGTTCCCCCTCCTATATTAGTGACCCCCCTTACCTTAGTGTATTTACTCTATGGAAGGTGGTCTCTGGTCACCAGAGTTCCCCCCACATCAGAGTTCCCCTTTACATCAGAGTCTGCAGGATTCCCCCTTACAATGCAAGGGGGAACTCAGTCTGCGGACCCTGATGTAAGTGGGAAAGAGAAAGCAGTGGACTCTTATATAAGGTGGTCTCTGGTCACCATAGCCCCCCTCCACATCAGAGTTCCCTCCTTACATCATGATCTGCAGCGTTCCCCTTTACATAAGAGTTCCCTTTCACTGTAAGGGGGAATCCTGCAGACTCTGATGTAAGAGGAAACTCTGTGCTGGCTGGGTTATAGTAACCTGACCTTCATGTCAATGAAGATATTTTTTTTTCTTTTTTTTACTTTTGTTTAACCTAAACACATTGCTAATAGCACTAGCTACTGTATATGTTTATAGTTTAAATACTGACATTTGCATTGCTCGGCACTGAAAACTGTAATTTTAGGTACTTTTTTTGCACTGGCAGTAAGACGTGGTTCTGCCAGTAAATTTTATGATTTTTGTCAGTAAATTCTAGTGCGTGATTGTGTAGACAGGGCCCCAGTGCACTGTATTGCCCGGGGGCCTATAATGCTCTTAAGATGACACTGATCATCACTTCCTGTTCTTCTGTCTGTAACTACACACAGTACTGCAAGGCTTTCTCCCTGGTGTGGAGAAAGCCTCTTGACGGAGGAGGGGGCGAGCAGGAGAGTCAGGACGCTCTCTACTTTGCAGATAGAGAAAGGAGCTGTGTGTTAGTTGGCGTCCTGACACTCCTGCTCGCCCCCTCCCCCCTCAAGAGGCTTTCTCTACACCAGGGAGAAAGCCTTGCATTACTGTGTGTAGTTACAGACAGAAGAACAGGAAGTGAGGATTTCTCAGAAGAAATAAGGACATTTAAAAGCAAAATCGAAAAATGAGGTAAGTGAAAGAGGACTGCACTAAGGTAAAGGAAGCTATTTAGGGATTTTTTTTTTACCTTTACAACCCGTTTAACAGTCCCATATGGTGCTTGTGCTCAATAGATGTATCCTATGGAGTAGTGCCCCACATAGATATACACTCACACCTGGGTGTTGATCACCTATCGCTAGTATGGTCTGGTAAGCATGTGGGGATACCCCAATATCAATTCCTTAGGATGACGTCTGGAAGTTGAGATGAGCCTCATAGGGATGGCTGGGGATGATAAGAACAGGAAAAGACCCTCATTGTGCAATGCCGTATAAAATAGTTATTTATTCCACAAATACAAAAAGTTCACACTTACATTGCTGAGTGCCTGATAGTCCTGGCACCCGGCGTGTATAGCAGGCGATTAAAATGAAGGGTAGATTGAATTGGGCGGAAGTAACGCGATGACACAATAATACCTCAACGTTTCGGCCAATCACAAAGCCATCTCCAGGAAGTGACCCAGTACTGTAAAATGTCTTATATACTGTATAAGAGATATAAAACACCTGTTAGATTTTAGTGTTTTGTGTTTATGTAGGTAGACGTATGTGCAATTATGTAATTTTAGTTTCCCTGTTGTTAGCAGCCTATATTTATTTGTGACAGATGATATGAATTTTTATTTATTTTGCAGTAAAATAATCCACCCCTTGGGGTAGATTCAGGTAAGGCTGCGCACTCTTACGGAGGCGCAGCGTTCCGTTTTTACGCTATGCCTCCGTAAATTACTTGCGCTACGCTTCATTCACGAAGCAGTAGCTCCGTAATTTGCGGGGGCGTTCCGTAAAAGGGGCTGGCGTAAGCGCGCGTAATTTAAATGATCCCGTAGGGGGCGTGGATCATTTAAATTAGGCGCGTTCCCGCGCCGAACGTACTGCGCATGCTCCGTCGGGAAACTTTCCCGACGTGCATTGCGGTAAATGACGTCTCAAGGACGTCATTTGCTTCAATGTGAACGTAAATGGCGTCCAGCGCCATTCACGATTCCCTTACGCAAACAACGTAATTTTCAAAAATCGCGATGCGAGAACGACGGGTATACTTAGCATTGGCTGCACCTGCTAATAGCATGAGCAGCCTTACGCAGAAACCGACGAACGCAAACGACGTAAAATTCGAACGCAGGGCTCGCGTACGGTTGTGAATCAGCATGAGTATGCAATTTGCATACTCTATGCTGACCACTACGGGAACGCCACCTAGCGGCCAGTGTAAGAATGCAGCCTACGATACGACGGCATAAGAGCCTTATGCCAGTAATATCTTAGGCTACAGTCGGCGTATCAAGCTTTCTGAATACAGAAAGTCGATACGCAGGCGCTACTTAGCAATTACGCTGCGTATCTATGGATACGCAGGCGTAATTGCTACCTGAATCTACCCCCTTATTTATATTATCATAATTTTTTTATTTTTTTCACAGCACATGTTCTATTCCTATAATATCCAAAAAGCGATATAATTGCGTTATGTGTATTGCAAAATCTGAACATTGCCCTTTTCCTTTTTTTCAAACTTACCAAAGCTATCTGACACATGCTTTGTATTGGTCTTTTCTGTTTAGGTTACACTGCATTTAATGGAGTAGACTTTGAAGGAACATTTCATGTTAACACAGAAACAGATGATGATTACGCTGGTTTTATATTTGGATACCAGGACAGCTCCAGCTTCTATGCAGTTATGTGGAAACAGATGGAACAAACATATTGGCAAGCAAATCCCTTTCGAGCTGTGGCTGAACCTGGTATTCAGCTAAAGGTAAAAAAAAAAAAAAAGAACATACACGTGGATTTTCCTGTTAAATGTCTTTGGGGGAGATGCAAAACAGAATATTAAATAAAAAAAAAAGCAAAAAGACTTCAAAGGAAACTGGACAAGAAAAGAATATTGCAGCTGTCTATGCTGCCTTGTTTTTAGAAAGGCCTCATGCACACTGTCATATGAATTTTTGCTCCATATATGCTGGATTTTTTTTTGCCAGAACTTGGCAGAGAAATATGCCTCTGATGCTGCATATGTATGAGTGTTTATGCATGTAAATGCATTCTACTGGCCAGAATGTTAATGTATTCTGGCTATTTAAATAAATGTGTGCTTATGCACATTTGCACGCATATGAGTGTAAATCTTGCTGATAAACTGCACACTGACTACAGGCTTGGCACATTTTTTTTGTAAGCCCCTGAAAGCTGGTACAACATATACACAATACATGATCTAGCGCTGTATTCAGAGAAGTAAAAAAAAAAAAACGCCAAATGTCCTTAGCAGCAGCATTTTATCTGCCCATGTGCATGCAGCCTAAGGTTTAGGACTATCATTCGTGTTCTTGCCCTCCTACTTTGTGAACTGGAAACCCCAAAAAATTCTAAGCCAAACTCCTGCCCTGCACACTTTTGGGTTCCTAATTTATAAAAAGAATATAGAACATTCACTTTTAAAAAGTATTAAATATAGGAAGGGTAAATTTAAAAAACAAAAACAACTTGCACACATTTGGATGATTGACTACCTTCACAAAGCTAGGATGCATAAGGTTTCCATTGCGGTGCAGGCAGTCCCATTCAAGTCAATTGGTACACAGCGGCTGCATGGACACAGTCACTGTTTCCAATTTTGCCTCTGTGCGGGTGCAGGGACCCGCACCCATATGGCTGGGACACAAACATTTGTGCATTCCTGTGCGGGCCCTCGCACAGGGATACGCTTAAGTACCATATAGAATGAGTTCAGGTTGCCATATTGTATTGAATTTTACAGCAAATTACAGCACTGCAGATTGCGAATAAAAGATAATTTTTATTATTTTAATTATTATTATACACGATTTATATAGCGCCAACAGTTTACGCAACGCTTTACAATGTATATATTAAATTACACTGATATATGCTACTACTATTTTTTATTTGCTATATTTTGTCCTACAAAAGTGGAGTTACCCTTTAAACTTTCCAGATGTCTTCTCCTGGGTTCAGAAAAGGTAAAACACAGGAAATCCAGTGTGAATGAGACCCTAAAGTAAATTTAATTATGCCTATTGTTTCCCTTGAAATAAATTGTATTCCTATGGACAATTGAGCTTTGTGTCAGCCACTCTGACTCACTCTTTGGATCTGCCACCTATCTCTGTTTGTCTGTATACAGCCTGCTGGCATTACTGTCCTGTTGGCCTCCCATTATTTTCCTGCTGTAGGACAGTTACAAAAATAACAGGAACTCTTAAGCTAACATACTTCTATATAATTTTAGGTTCTTTACAACAAAAGATATTGGTACGTTAGCTTTCTGCTTCCATTAAAAGGAGAAAAATTTGAGCAGTCACCCTACAACTTCTAATTTAACTTTTATTTTATTAATGCAGTGCCTAAAATTCACAATCGCTACATCATTACAACATTGTGGAGAACAAAGCCCCAGAAACTATATTTTATTTCAAAAGCCTACCCCAATAGATATGAAACCAACAAAAAAAAAAACATAAAAACACAACGAATCTAATGCCGCGTACACACGATCGGTTTGTCTGATAAGAACGGTCTGATGGACCGTTTTCATCGGACTAACCGATCGTGTGTGGGCCCCATCGGTTATTTATCCATCCGTTAAAAAAATAGGAACTTGTTTTAAAATTATCTGATAGTTAACTAACCGATAGAAAAAAACGATCGTCCGTGGGTACTTCCATCGGTTAAAAATCCATGCATGCTCAGAATCAAGTCGACGCATGCTCGGAAGCATTGAACTTCATTTTTCTCAGCACTTCGTTGTGTTTTACGTCACCGCGTTCTGAAACAATCGTTTTTTTAACCGATGGTGTGTAGGCACCACTGATGAAAGTCAGCTTCATCGGATATTTGATGAAAAAATCCATCAGACCGTTTTCATCAGATGAACCGATCATGTGTACAGGGCATAACAAGAGTGTACTGCAATGTAAAGTCACATACATTCTCTGCTTAAAGTCAACTTGTGCTCAGACTATATACAATTAAAGTATACAAACACGTTATTTCATTATCTTTTATTGTTTTATTATGTGTAACGACAACCGAAAAAAAATATGTACAGAAAAAGGATTGCACAGATAATCACTCAGCGCTCCATCATACTACCTATGCCATATGATAATATAGAAGTCCAATATTGCAGTCTCTGAAGCACAATGATAAATGAAAAGAAGATCCTGCAGCTCTTTATTAACAGATCTTAGGTCCGATCCAGTAAATCCTGTTAAAAGATAAAAAGAGCAAAGGCATTTGTAAGCATTTGTTAAAAAAATTGTATCAGTCACATGGTAATTGCCTTTGAGTTAGAGAAAGAGGGTGTTGCCCTGGAAATACGTCACCCCCACCCACCTTTCCCCTTGCGACGTTGAACTGTCAGTGAGGTGCAGGAGATGCAACCATAGGTGCTGCCTGCTTACATCCTTTAATGTGGGTCTGGCATCAATAGTACTGAAGCTTACCGAACACTACTGTACATCAGTGTTTTCCACATGGGGCCCCTGGTTTTGTTCCATATTCTCTCTGCACCCTAAGCTGGGCATAGGTAATTACCATGTGACAGATACTATTTGTTCAATAAATGATTTACATGTTTAAAGATCCTGCGTCCTTGCTTTTTTATCTTTTAACAAATTAGATGTGTAATTGAAAAGGAGAAATGTCAAAATATTGATTACCGTATTTATCGCGATATAACGCGCTCCCGCGTATACCGCGCACCCCTAAAGTGGCCCCCAATCCTGTGGAAAAAACGTTTTTTTTGTACTTACAGTTTTGGTGTCTTGCGCGGCGTCCATCGGCGGCCTCGTCGGGTCCGGCGTCCGTCTGCGGCTTCGGGTGTCCTCTTCGTCGGGTCCGGCGTCCTTCTGCGGCTTCGGGTGTGCTCTTCGTCGGGTCCGGGGTCCGTCTGCGGGCTTCGGGTGTCCTCTTCGTCGGGTCCGGCGTCCTTCTGCGGCGTCCTCGCGTCCTCCCTGCTCGTTTACCGCGCCGAGTTTGAATACTGCGCCGACATATACAGAGCGCAGTACACTCGTGTATTGTCGGGCAGGCTCTGCAACACTCGTGCTCACATCCTGTACGTCCAGGACGTGAGCGCGGAAGGAGCCGAGACTGGCCGACTATACCCGAGTGTACTGCGCTCTGTATATGTCGGCGCAGTATTCAAAACTCGGCGCGGGAAAGCGGGTATTGGCGTATACCGCGCACCCACGATTTTGCCCTGATTTTCAGGGCAAAAAAGTGCGCGGTATACGCTGATAAATACGGTACATGTAATGAAACAGTATAGTTGGGGTAATCTTGACCAAATATGTAATGTTAACCTCTTGTCGCCCGTGCTATAGCTGAAAGAGGGCCTGAGGAGAAAAAAAAAGCCGATTACCGTCTGGAGTATAGGTAGACATGTGCACTGCCAAAAATTTCGTTTTTTTCGTTTGTTATTTTCGTTTTTTGTTTTTTTCGGAAATTCGTGAATTCGGGAAATTAAAAAAATATATATTTTCGTTTTTGTTTCATTCGTTTTTTTATTTTTTTTCGTAAATTCGTAAATTCGGGAAAATCGAAAAATATTTTTTTCCGCTTTTTTTCTTTTTTCGTAAATTCTTAAATTCGGGAAATTCGAAAATTCGGAATTTCGGAAATTCGAAAATTCGGAATTCCGAATTTTCGGATTTCCGAAAAAGCAAAAAAATAATAAAACGGAAAAAACGAAATTTCCGAAAAAAAAACGAATGAAACGAAAATGAAAAAAAAACAAATTTTCGGAAATTCGTAAATTCTAAATATTCGGAAAATTTCGAAAATGAAAAATTCGAAAATTCAAAAATAAAAAAAATCGAAAATTAAAAATTCGAAAATTTAAAATTCGAAATTTCGAAAATGAAAAATTCGAAAATGAAATATTCGAAAAATAAAAAATTCGAAAATTCGAAAATGAAAGATTCGAAAATTCGAAATTGAAAAATACGGAAATGAAAAATTCGAAATTCGAAATTGAAAAATACGAAAATGAAAAATTCGAAAATTCGAAATTTCGAAAATTAAAAATTTCGAAATTCGAAATTGAAAAATACGAAAATGAAATTAAAAATTTCGAAATTAGAAAGTAAAAAATTGAAAATTTCGAAATTAGAAAGTAAAAAATTCGAAATTTCGAAAATTCGAAAATGAAAAATTCGAAAATTCGAAATTTCGAAAATTGAAAATTTCGAAATTAGAAAGTTGAACATTTTGAAATTCGAAAGTAAAAAATTTGAAAATTCGAAATTTGAAAGTTCGAGATTTCGAATATTCGAAAAATTCAAAAATGAACTATTCGAAAATACGAAAATGAACTATTCGAAAATTCTAAATGGAACAATTCGAAAATGAAAAATGAAAAATTCTAAATTTTGAAAATCGAAAATGAAAAATTCGAAAATTCGAAAAATAAAACATTCGAATATTCGAAAATTTAAAAATCGAATATTCGAAAATTCAAAAAAGAAAAATTTGAAATTTCCAAAATTTAAAAATTCGAAAATAAAAAATGAAAAATTCGAAATTTCGAAAATTCGGAATTTCGAAAATAAAAGAAAAAACTAAAAAATTTCGTATTTCCGAATTTCCGAAAATCTGAATTTCCGAAATTCGGAAATACGAAAATTCGGGATTTCTAAAACTTAAAAACAAAAAATGTTCGTATTTCCGAAAATCTGAATTTCCGAAATTCGGAAATACGAAAATTCGGAAATTAAAAAAATCGGAAATATGAAAATTCGGAAATTAAAAATTCGGAATTTCGGAAATTAAAAAATTCGGAAATTCGAATTTTCGTAAATCCGGAAATTCGAATTTTCGTAAATCCGAAAATTCGGAAATTCGATATTTTCAGATGTCCGAAAATTCGGAAATAAAAAATTCGTTAATACGAAAATTCGGAATTAACGAATTTCCGAATTTTCGTTAAAAAACGAATTAGAAACTAAACGAATTGCACATGTCTATTTATAGGTGCCCATCAGTTCTGCCAATCAGTACCACCTATCAGTGTCACTTACCAGTACCGCCTATTAGTGCCCATCAATGCCACCTATCAGTGCAGCCTTATCAGTGCCACCTCATCAGTGCCTATCAGTGCAGTCTATCAGTGCCCATCAATGAAGGAGAACAATTACCTGTTTGCAAAATTATATAACAAACTATTTTTTTTTTATTCGGCTTTTCTTGTTTGTTTAGCAAAAAATAAAAACCCCAGTGGTGATTAAATACTACCAAAAGAAAGCTCTATTTATGGGGGGGAAATTATACAAATTCAATTTGGGTATAGTGCAGAATGACGGTGCAATAGTCATTCAAACAATGACAGCACTGAAAGCTTAAAATTGGCCTGGGCAGGAAGGGGGTTTAAGTGCCTAGTAATCAAGTGGTTAACTAATGTGACCAGAAACCTAAAGAAGAAATAAAATGTAAAAGCAAGCTTTTGTTAAAAGTATATTAAGCTTTTTAAAGAGAAAAGGGGAAAGAATCACATTTGTTTTTCAAGCTATGGTCATATCAAAGTTTCCATTTATTTTGGAATAGTTCCTCCTTTTTAATGTGAGCATATCATTTTTTCCCCAAATTAATGAAAGTAAAATGTTTTGTTCCATTCTCTGATTGATTTGCCTATAATTATCATTGGATTTATAAAAGTTTCAGATGGTAAATATTTATTAACTGTGATATTGAAACAACATTCTCTCTATCATTGGGTCTTTTTTATAGGTATAAAGATTTTGAGAAAATCTTACATTTGGAGCATGTTACCACATATGGGTGTATGTGGCCTGACTTGCCTATTCTCTCTCATATTTAGTAGTATTTTGAATTGAGCTGAATTTTAAAATTTGAGTGGGTGGTAAATGCTATCTGTCTATCATTAAACGGTGACTTTAACTTGTGTTCCCAAAAATAAAAGTCAACAGTTACAAGTACTGTAGCTGCTGAGTTTAATAAAACACATAATTACCATTCTATGAAGTCTAGCACTGTCTTCCTCACAAAAGCAATCTTCACAGCTCTCTTTTTTCCAATCTTGGACTTGGGAGTGTGTTGTCACTTCCTTACCACCCAACCCTTACTGCTTCACACGTGTGAGATTGGCCACCCGGGGAGAATGTCCTCAAGTGTCCTGGGGTGTGTGATGTGTATCTAAAGAGGCTGTAGGTCGGGATGGGGGTGGGAGTCAAGGAATGATGCAGTAGAATTGATTGCCTGTCGAAAAAGGTACTTGCAAATGCGTAACAGGGTAGGGGGAGGATTAGAATGATGCTATGTGTAAATTGTGACTGAAAGTCTGCCTTAAAGCGGAAGGTTCACACAAAAAGTGAACCTCCGCTTTTCGGAAACCCTCCCCCCTCCGGTGTCACATCTGGCACCTTTCATGGGGGAGGGGGTGCAGATATTTGCACCCACTTCCGGGAATAGACTCCCACAGGAGTCACGCCCCTTCCCCCCCCTGCTGTCTTCTGGGAAACACACTCGTCCCAGGAGACAGGTCAGTGAAGCCGCAATGCTTCACTTACTGATTCCCTCACGGAGGATGTCGACGGCTGCTGATATTGCGGGCGTGCTGGACAGGTAAGTGTCCATTTATTAAAAATCAGCAGTATTTGTAGCTGCTGGCTTTTAATATATTTTTTTTCGCTTTAAGAAATTACTTAACAACAAGCAGAAAAGGCACTCTATAACAAGGCATCATTCACCTGTAGCTATAACAATTGTGGAGAAACTCACTTTCAAAATTCACAACAGAGGCACTAAAATCATAACTTCTTTCTCTTTAAAGTGGTTGTAAACCCTGTTACACTTCTTTTACCTACAGGTAAGCTTAAAACAAGGCTTTCCTGTAGGTACCTTGAATATCTCCTAAACAATTTAGGAGATATTCAGTATATGCGCTGCTACCGACGTCATCCGCGCATGCGCACTGAAGAAACGGGCTGCTGTACCATTTATTCAGGAGTCGTGCCATGACCGGGGGAGTGACATCATCACGGTTTCAGCCAATCCCAGCCTAGTGAACCCAGAAGTAACTCCGGTGGAAGATGTCCGCACTGTACTTGGAGAGCCGACGCCAATCCAGGGCATCATTCTAAGGTAAGTATTTCATAATGAGCTACAAGCTCATTATGCCTTTGTCCTGCAGGTTTTTTTTTTGTTTTGGTTTGTTTTTCCCCGAGATTTACAACCTCTTTAAAGCCTCGTACACACGATCAGTTCATCCGATGAGAACGGTCCGAAGGACCGTTGTCATCAGTTAACCGATGAAGCTGAATGATGGTCTGATGTGCCTACACACCATCGATTAAAAAAACGATTGTGTCAGAACGCGGTGACGTAAAAACACAACGACGTACTGAAAAAACAAAGTTCAATGCTTCCAAGCATGCGTCGACTTGATTCTGCGCATGCGCGGGTCTTTAACCGATGCTTTTGCATACTAACGATCGGTTTTGACCTATCGGTTAGGCGTCCATCGGTTCAATTTTAAAGCAAGTTCCTATTTTTTTGATCAAAGGTTAACTAACCGATGGGGCCCACACATGATCGGTTTGGACTGATCGTGTGTACGCAGCCTAAGGCCCCATTCATAATGGAATGATTTGAAGCATGATTTGATGCATCACCAGAAGAGCTTCAATGATTGACATTATTACTTCCATTATATTACATGGTGCTTGTTCACACCTGAATGCTTGTTGCTCATTTAGGTATATGGGCTTTTTTTGGGGCAATCACATATTTTGGCCTCAACAAATATCAATAGGAACACCTGAAAAATGCATTGGAAATGCTTGTAATGACAGAGTAAACTGACAGGAGTTTTAACCCAAACTTACTCTATCCAAAATTAAAAAAGACATTTTCCTTTACACACATTTCTATCACCTATTCCTATGAAAAACAGCTAAAAGTCTTATATTTTGAGGTGAACCAAAAACGATCCAAGCAAATCATTTGATTTCAGTTACACTATGACATTTTGATAACAGTCTAAGTTTAGTTGATACAACCACTACATTGTTGCCTAATAGTATTGACACTGGGGGATCTTTACTAAAACTGGGGCATGCAAAATCTGGGGCAAATCTGCATAGAAACCAATCGGCTTCCAGGTTTTATTGCCAAAGCTCAATTGAACAAGTTGAAGATAGAAACTGATAGGCTACCATGCACAGCTGCACCAGTTTTAGTAAATCTCCCCCAGTGTACCTAGTTACTTTTAATATAGTTAGTAAAATGTCAATTTCATCAACTGTTTTGCAACAGGCTGTCAAGTCCACTACAGGGCCTGGGGAACAGCTTAGGAATTCCTTGTGGCATACAGGAGACTCATCAAACCAAGTCAGACTACTATGGAAAGATCCCCGAAATGTGGGCTGGAAAGATAAAACATCATACCGCTGGCTCTTGCAACATAGACCTCCAGTAGGATATATTAGGTATGTACAAAGCAGAGTTGGTAAAGCATATGTTTATCTATAGAATACATTTACAACACACAGAACAGTATATTGATTAATATGTATTTTTGCATTGCCTTTGTGCCACATAATATTTTAAAATAGATAGGCAAATCCCTTGCTCACAATCCCATGCCTCCTGCACTTTATTGTGGTACTCAGATGTGTAAGGCACGTAATTCCTTGTTCAAAACTTTGCTTCCCTCTCACGACTGGGGTAGTCTGGACAAAGTTCAACCATTAATAGATAGAGGGAGCACCAGCCTAGTGCAATATCCTTTAGATTACTTTTATTAATACAAATAGAAAATGTATAATATACTCACAAACCAATGTGTATACAAGCTCACCAGAATAGATCAAGGTACTGAACGCCAGGGTTCTTGCATATCATCTCAACATATCAGAAGGAGAAAGTCCAGAAAGCCAATGTGATTCGAGGGACTTGCCCTCTTCATCAGAGTCACCATCAGGCTCTGATGAACAGGGAACCAGGGGTACATTGCTGGCAAATCGATAAGTGGGAATATTGTTTTAACTAAGGGGTCACTAATTGATGGCTACATTGATTAAGGTTTAACATAGTTGGGGAATTATATGGCCTTTCTATGAATGTGTATACCCACCTTATTGTTGGGATCCATCTAGGCCTCCTGATTGACCTAAATTGCCCTCCCCCTCCTATCTTTACTCTTGTGAGCTAGATGGTGTAATATGTAGATGAAACACTGGGATAGTCTTACCTTTACCCTGTCGGGAATTGATGACCCAGGTCTAAATTTTACTCAATGAGCAGACTCCATGAGATTTGAAAATTATTAGCCAGTACTGAGAAAGTAAGAAATCTTTGTGAGACGTGTTGACTTTTCAGAATGGAATAATTTTGGACATTTATCTAATGGATTTAAGCTGATATTGCACTAATTAGCATGTTACATGTGATACACGTGTATGAAGGAACATTGTTCTAGATTTAATGCTTGTTTTGAATCTCCATCTCTGGGTTGGGTATTTGTTGGTATCAGACATATTGTGGATAGAAGGTGCTGCACTTGCTTTTTTTTTCATGTTTTACCTTATGGAGAAAAAATATTGGATTTTTTAATCAAGCTGACTCGTGTTTTGCTGACAAAATCCGCCTTTTTTGGCAACTATGTTTCCAAATAAATTTTCATATATATTGGATGTGGCACGGTGAGGGTCTATACTTTTTACTTAAAGCGGTAGTAAACACTACTTTTTATCTTGTACCTACAGATAAGCTTATAATAAGGGTTACCTGTAGGTACAGTAAATATCTCCAGCAGCTGGTGATGTCACAAGCGCATAAGCACTGAGCTCCCTATGCACTGCATGCCGTCTATTGCAGAGCTATGTGCGGGCGTGACTTCATCATGCCCTGCAAACCCAGGATCTGTTTTTTAGGTAAGTCTATCATAATGTGCTAGTATACAGTGCATACTAGCACATTATGATTTGAGACTGCGGGGGGGGGGGGGTAAGTTTGTTTGTTGTTAAACACAGTTTACTATTGCTTTACATATTCTTCATGGTTAAGCTAATACAACATGTACAACACAAGTAAATAAAATCCCAGCGCACAGTTAGCAATACATTTTTGAATTCCTAAGCTTTCGTGTTTAACCACTTTAATACAGGGCATTTTCACCCCCTTCCTGCCCAGACCAATTTTTAGTTTTCAGCACTGTCGAACTTTGAATGACAATTGCGCAGTTGTGCGATGTGGCTCCCAAACAAAATTGACGTCCTTTTTTCCCCACAAATAGAGCTTTTGTTTGGTGGTATTTGATCACCTCTGCGGTTTTAATTTTTTGCGCTACAAACAAAAGAAGAGCGACAATTTTGAAAAAGACACAATATTTTTAAATTTTTGATTTAATAAATATCACAATTAAAAAAAAAAAATACATTTTTTCCTCAGTTTAAGCCAATACGTATTCTTCTACATATTTTTGGTAAAAAATCGCAATAAGCATATATTGATTGGCTTGCGCAAAAGTTATAGGTCTACAAAATAGGGGATAGATTTATTCGATTTTTTTTTACTAGGAATGGCGGCAATCTACGATTTTTATTGTGACCGTGACATTGCGACGGACATATGGGACACTTTTGACACATTTTTGGGACTATTCACATTTATACAGCGTTTAGTGCTATAAAACTGCACCGATTACTGTGTAAATGTGACTGGCAGGGAAGGGGTTAACACTAGGGGCCTAGGGAGTGATTCTAGCTGTAGGGGGAGGGGGACTCACAAGGAGAGGAGACCGATCTGTGTTCCTCTGTACTGGGAACACACATCGGTCTCCTCACCTCTGACAGAACGTGGATCTGTGTGTTTACACACACAGATCCACGGTCCTGCCATGATTGCGGGCAATCGTGGGTGCCCAGCGTACATTGCGGCCGCCAGGCACGCACACCGCGTCCCGAGCGCTGCCGCGGACGCGCGCCCCCTGGACGGTCGGGAAGCCCAGGACGTCATATGTTGTCCACCCAGAACGGGAGATCCCATCTGTGGACGTCATTTGACTTTGGGCGGGAACTGAAGTGGTTAATTACATTTTTCAATAATGCAAAAGGTAAAGTGCATTAACATACAGCAGCCCTTTACAAATACTCTATGACTGTTCCCACAGTCTGTCACTGTGGGTTACTGCACTTTCCCTATCATCGATATTCTTCACTGTCTTAAAGCGGTTATAACCCTAAAAGGGAACTACTGTTCCTTTAAAGCATGTTACACAGCATATTACTTCTGCAGTGTCATTTGTCTCTTTCTATGCTGTTAAATACCTTAGTTGATACAAGCTATACTACACATTGTGCCTGTTTTATTCTTTATTTTTATTATGCCTTATACTTTATTTCATGGCGCTGATGTGCGGTCATGTGACCTCCCAGCTGAATTCAGAGGGAAATCTCAGCCCTTCCTACCGTAGTCCTCATATCAGGGAAGGAGAGCAGTGGCATGTCACATGACCACACAGCGGCGCTGTCAAATAAGGTACTTAGTTGCATAATTACAAAAAAAAAACAGACACTGTGTAGTATAGCTTGTTATGACAGAAAGGCTGCCAGTAATTGTCATCATTGATTTTAAAACCATGTTACAACCACTTTATTAAATGCATAAAATTTACAGTGCATCCAGAAAGCATTCACAGCGCTTCACTTTTTTCAAATGTTGTTATGGTACAGCCTTATTCCAAAATGGATTACATTCATTATTTTCCTCAAAATCCTGCAAACAATATCCCATAATGACAATGTGAAAGAAGTTTGTTTGAAATCCTTGCAATTTATTAAAAAGAAAAAAAATCACATGTACATAAGAATTTACAGACTTTGCCATGACACTCAAAATTGAGCTCAGGGGAATCTGGTTTCCATGGATCATCCTCGAGATGTTTCTACAACTTAATTGGAGTCCACCTCTGGTAAATTCAGTTGATTGGACATGATTTGGAAAGGCACACAGCTGTCTATATAAGGTCCTCCTAGTGCATGTCAGAACACAAACCAAACCATGAAGTCCAAGGAATTGTCTGTAGACCTCCGAGACAAGATTGTATCAAGGCACAGATCTGGGGAAGGGTACAGAAACATTTCTGCAGTATTAAAGGTCCCAATGAGCACAGTGACCCCCATCATCTGTAAATGGAAGAAGTTTGGAATCACCAGGACTCTTCTAGAGTGGGCCGCCCGGCCAAACTGAGTGATCAGGGGGGAAGGGCATTAGTCAGGGAGGTGGCCAAGAATCCGATGGTTTACTTCTGACAGATTTTCAGTGTTTCTCTGTGGAGAGAGGAGAACTTTCCAGAAAAACAACCATCTCTGTATCACTCCACCAATCAGGCCTGTATGGTAGAGTGGCCAGATGTAAGCCACTCCTCAGTAAAAGGCACATGACAGCCCATATGCAGTTTGCCAAAAGGCACCTAAAGGACTCTCAGAACATGAGAAACACAAGACTCTCAGACCATGATGAAACAAAGATTGAACTCTTTGGCCTAAATGGCAAGTGTCATGTCTGGAGGAAACCGGGCACCGCTCACCTGGCCAATGTCATCCCTATGTGAAGCATGGTGGTGGCAGCGTCATGCTGTGGGGATGTTTTTCAGTTGCAGGAACTGGGGGACTAGTCAGGATCGAGGGAAAGATGAATGCAGCAATGTACAGAGACATCATTGATGAAAACCTGATCATGAGCGCTCTGGACCTCAGACTGGGGAAAAGGTTCATCTTCCAACAGGACAACAACTCTAAGCACCCAGCCAAGATAACAAAAGAGTGGCTACGGGACAACTCTGTGAATGTCCTTGAGCAGCCCAGCCAGTGCCCAGACTTGAACCCGATTGAACATCTCTGGTGGGATCTGAAAATGGCTGTGCACTGATGCTCCCCATCCAACCTGATAGAGCTTGAGAGGTCCTGCAAAGAAGAATGGGATAAACTTCACAAAATAGGTGTGCCAAGCTTGTAGCATCATACACAAAAAAAACTTGAGGCTGCAATCGGTGCCAAAGGTGCTTCAACAAAGTATTGAGCAAAGGCTGTGAATACCTATGTACATGAAATTATTTTCATTTTTTATTTTTAATAAATTTGCAAAGCCTTCTTTCACACTGTCATTATGGGGAATTGTTTGTATAATTTTGAGGAAAAGAATGAATTTAATACATTTTGGAATAAGGTTGTAACATAACAAAATGTGGAAAGAGCAAAGAGCTGTGAAAACTTTCTGGATGCACTGTAGTTGAGTTGTCTGTCCTTTATAACTGTGTTATGCGAGTTAATTGCCTGTCATTGTACGTGTGAATTTTTGTTTTTCAGAGTCAAGTTTTTCGAGGGCCCTGAGCTGGTAGCAGACTCTGGGGTCATAATTGACACAACAATGAGGGGAGGACGACTTGGAGTCTTCTGTTTCTCTCAGGAGAATATCATTTGGTCTGACCTTAAATATCGTTGTAATGGTAAGTTTGATTTGTTTTGGATGGGATGTGTGCAGAGGTTTTAAAAGCTCAGGCCATGGTGTTGAATAATAAATACTGAAGAGCAATGAACAATTCTGAAAAGATGTAGAAGTGAAGTAATTGCAGCCCCCCTTTTTATTACAGAATACTTTTTACTTAAAGTAAACATAAAATCAAATCCTCTTTTTTAGTATGTTTGGCATCATGTGTTAATGTATAAAGTCTTCTTAAGCAAACAGTTTTTTTATGAATTTGTTTCAAAATGTGTTACCTAGAGATTCTGCCAGTGACAGCATTATTGTTAGCCTGTCACTTTCAGTTAGGCATAAGATTGCCTATCTGATAGGTCTGACGCAGTGCCGGGACAAGTTAATTTGGTGCCCAGGGCGAACATGGCAAACTGCGCCCCCCCCACACACACACAATATTTTCGGGCCAGCAGCACAGCATTGGAGCTCATTGTGGCAGTCAACAATTGCTTAACCTGCTATCCTCTAGCCTGCAGAGGCTGTATTAGGTCTAGAGGATAGCAGCTTAGGCAGTTCCTAATGGCTCAGTCCCTAGGATCAGTAAAGGATAATTGCCTACAGGCCCTCTTACCAGACCCAGCGAAACTTCTGCAGTAGTGTAGCATGTCTGTACCCTGGTAGTGGCTCAGCGTGGCTCTCTCTGGTGGTGCTGGTTAGCAGCGTGGCTCTCTCTGGTGGTGCTGGTTAGCAGCGTGGCTCTCTCTGGTGGTGCTGGTTAGCAGTGTGGCTCTCTCTGGTGGTGCTGGTTAGCAGCGTGGCTCTCTCTGGTGGTTCTGGTTAGCAGCGTGGCTCTCTCTGGTGGTTCTGGTTAGCAGCGTGGCTCTCTCTGGTGATTCTGGTTAGCAGCGTGGCTCTCTCTGGTGGTGCTGGTTAGCAGCGTGGCTCTCTCTGGTGGTGCTGGTTAGCAGCGTGGCTCTCTCTGGTGGTGCTGGTTAGCAGCGTGGCTCTCTCTGGTGGTGCTGGTTAGCAGCGTGGCTCTCTCTGGTGGTTCTGGTTAGCAGCGTGGCTCTCTCTGGTGGTTCTGGTTAGCAGCGTTCTGGTTAGCAGCGTGGCTCTCTCTGGTGGTTCTGGTTAGCAACGTGGCTCTCTCTGGTGATTCTGGTTAGCAGCGTGGCTCTCTCTGGTGATTCTGGTTAGCAGCGTGGCTCTCTCTGGTGGTTCTGGTTAGCAGCGTGGCTCTCTCTGGTGGTTCTGGTTAGCAGCGTGGCTCTCTCTGGTGGTGCTGGTTAGCAGCGTGGCTCTCTCTGGTGGTTCTGGTTAGCAGCGTGGCTCTCTCTGGTGGTTCTGGTTAGCAGCGTGGCTCTCTCTGGTGGTGCTGGTTAGCAGCGTGGCTCTCTCTGGTGGTTCTGGTTAGCAGCGTGGCTCTCTCTGGTGGTTCTGGTTAGCAGCGTGGCTCTCTCTGGTGGTTCTGGTTAGCAGCGTGGCTCTCTCTGGTGATTCTGGTTAGCAGCGTGGCTCTCTCTGGTGGTTCTGGTTAGCAACGTGGCTCTCTCTGGTGATTCTGGTTAGCAACGTGGCTCTCTCTGGTGATTCTGGTTAGCAGCGTGGCTCTCTCTGGTGGTTCTGGTTAGCAGCGTGGCTCTCTCTGGTGGTGCTGGTTAGCAGTGTGGCTCTCTCTGGTGGTTCTGGTTAGCAGCGTGGCTCTCTCTGGTGGTGCTGGTTAGCAGTGTGGCTCTCTCTGGTGGTTCTGGTTAGCATCGTGGCTCTCTCTGGTGGTGCTGGTTAGCAGTGTGGCTCTCTCTGGTGGTGCTGGTTAGCAGCGTGGCTCTCTCTGGTGGTTCTGGTTAGCAGCGTGGCTCTCTCTGGTGGTGCTGGTTAGCAGTGTGGCTCTCTCTGGTGGTTCTGGTTAGCAGCGTGGCTCTCTCTGGTGGTGCTGGTTAGCAGCGTGGCTCTCTCTGGTGGTGCTGGTTAGCAGCGTGTCTCTCTCTGGTGGTGCTGGTTAGCAGCATGGCTCTCTCTGGTGGTTCTGGTTAGCAGCGTGGCTCTCTCTGGTGGTGCTGGTTAGCAGCGTGGCTCTCTCTGGTGGTGCTGGTTAGCAGCGTGGCTCTCTCTGGTGGTGCTGGTTAGCAGCGTGGCTCTCTCTGGTGGTGCTGGTTAGCAGCGTGGCTCTCTCTGGTGGTGCTGGTTAGCAGCGTGGCTCTCTCTAGTGGTGCTGGTTAGCAGCGTGGCTCTCTCTGGTGGTGCTGGTTAGCAGCGTGGCTCTCTCTGGTGGTGCTGGTTAGCAGCGTGGCTCTCTCTGGTGGTGCTGGTTAGCAGCGTGGCTCTCTCTGGTGGTGCTGGTTAGCAGCGTGGCTCTCTCTAGTGGTGCTGGTTAGCAGCGTGGCTCTCTCTGGTGGTGCTGGTTAGCAGCGTGGCTCTCTCTGGTGGTGCTGGTTAGCAGCGTGGCTCTCTCTGGTGGTGCTGGTTAGCAGCGTGGCTCTCTCTGGTGGTGCTGGTTAGCAGCAGCAGCATGGCTCCCTCTTTGGCTTCCCGGTACACTCCTCTCTTTCTGTCTTTTGGAGCAGTTAAGTATATCATTCATTCCCCCGGCTTGTTTCTGGGTTATGGGATCTCTTTCTCTCTCTTTTTTTACCCAAGCAGAGTGCATGCTGGGAGCTGTAGTCTCTTTCCTGAGAGGCTGGCCGGAGGCGGGATGGGAACAGTGCGAGGAGGGGTGGTGGACGGCACCCAGGTGACACCATAAGGAAAGCTGGCAGTTGTAGTGGGTGCTGTCAAGCCCCCCTCCCTCCACCCCCCATCATCGAAGCTGTGATAGCGGCAGTGTGAGCGGGGGAGAGGCGAGCTACATGATCTCAGAATGTTTCGCCCCCCCCCCTTTCTCCTGTCAGCAGTGCGGGAGGAGAGACAGCGGCTCTCTCATTACTTTCGCCGCGCTTCACTTATTGACTCCCCCGCGTTGTTGATCTTCTGGAACTACATGTCCCATGATGCTCCACTAGTCTGGAGCATCATGGGACATGTAGTTCCAGAAGATTAACAACGCGGCGAAAGTAGCTCGCCTCTCCCCCGCTCACACTGCCGCTATCACAGCTTCAATGATGGGGGTGGAGGGAGGGGGGCTTGACAGCACCCACTACAACTGCCAGCTTTCTTTATAGTGTCACCTGGGTGCTGTCCACCACCCCTCCTCGTACTGTTCCCATCCCGCCTCCGGCCAGCCTCTCAGTGTGTGACGCTGGGTAGGGAATACCAAGCGCCTGCAGGGGGGGGGGTTTCTCCACTGACAGGGGAATCAATAAGTGAAGTGCTGGTCTGTTCTACGCTTCTGCCAGGTGCAGGAGCGCACTCGGCACATCATTGCAGGTGTAGGTATTAGCGGCTGGTGTGTGCAGACAGTTTTTAAGCACACAGCTAGCACTTCACATGCGCCCCCCTTCCTCCAGTAAATAGTAGCGCCCAGGGCACCCGCCCATTCTTTTATCAATTGACAAAATAGAATGTAAATGAACAGAAGAGAGATCCAAATCAATATTTGGTGTGACCACCCTTTGTCTTTAAAACAGCATCACTTCTACTAGGTACACTTGCACACAATTTTAGAAGGAACTTGCCAGGTAGGATGTCTCTTTAAGTAATCCCAGACAGACTGGATGATGTTGAGATCAGGGTTCTGTGGGGGCCAAACCATCACTTTCAGGACTCCTTGTTCTTTTTTAGGCTGAAGCTAGTTCTTATTGATATTCTATATATCTGGGGTTGTTGTGCTGTTGCAGAATACATTTGAGGCCAGTCCCACTCCTCCCTGATGGTATGGCATGATGGGTAAATATCTGCCTGTATTTCTCAGCATTGAGCACACCATTGATTGGGCAATGTTGGAGACCGTAGATGCAGTGGTCTGCCACTTAAAAGCACGGTGCCATTTCAAGATTCTTGAATCTCCACTCAGTGTGATTCATTGCAATCACCCTTGGCAAACATGTCACGTGAATGTTAAGGAGTGAAAGCAGAAGTCCTGGAGTCTTGACACGTAAAGTAGAAGTCGTATCTGGCTGCGCTTTTAGACCTTTAATCTACAGGTTTACCTGAATCATGGAATCTACCTACTACAAGTAGGTAGAACATCGTATGCAAGAAACACTGTGTTCAGTATTTGAAATGTTCTATATTTCCTTTGCACACAGTAGGTCATCTCCTCTTCACATCCTACATTCAGGGCCAGATTAAGAACATCATGGGCCTGGTGCTGAGGATTTTGGTGGGGCCTTTTAGGCTGCATTCACACCTCCGCGGCGTATTTTGCCGCGTACGCGGCGTATTTTGCCGCGAATAGTGTAACTTTTTTTTTACAAATCCTTCCTATTGCTTTGTATGGCCGAACGCCAATGCCGCCTGAAAAAAAGGGTCCGGGACTTTTTTTCATGCCGCAGGTGTACGGCGTCTATGAGATGTGAACCATCTCATAGACAGCAATGGGAATTCTCCCCTCCAGCGGCACGAGCGGCCGGCGTCGGGCGTTTTGTCGCGGAGGTGTGAATGGGGTGTAATAAATAATAAATAAATGCGTGGGGATGACATGAACGCAGCCCAGCCAAGGCAAGTGACCAAAGGCACAGAACCCAGAAGGAAGACCTGATTCATCGCAGCACTGGAGGGCTCAGTCTGAAAATTGAAGTGTACCCGAATGTGCTAATATGCTGTGCATACTTGTACGTTGTGGCATAACCTACCCCAGGGCGTCTAAAAAGTAGTAATGTCAGGAAAGTTTACTACCGCTTTATTATCACAGGATCCCAGGAGCCTCTCATGGGGCCCCCTACTGACCCGGTGGACGGTGGCCCTTGGGCAGTGCCTAAGTGCACAGTTGCCAACATTTAAAAAATATTTTCAGGGCCACTTTTTTATATAAGTGCTATATTTAGAGTAGCTGAGATCCCCGATGTTCCTCTATACATCATAGTAGTAATCACAAAATTAAATGAGTACTAATAATGGGGCAGAACAAATATGAGAACTAAGATTTACTTTAGTTGAACTAACAAAAGTGTGTCCATTCTAGAGCTGGTAACATTGAGGATATTCAGTATAATTTTAAAGAACTGTTTTTGTGGGTAAGCGACATAGGGGAGGAGTATGGACGGTATATAAGTGGGAAGTATGTGCAGGTGAGGGAGAGGAATGTGGAGGGTCTAACAGTGGGCACTATGTACAGGAGAGGAGTACAAAGGGTACGGAAAAAAGCACTATGTACAGGAGAGGAGTGTGAAGGGTATGACAATGGGCAGTATGTACAGGAAGAGTGTGGGGGTATGACAGAGGGTAGTACGTACCAGAGAGAAGTGTGGAGGGTATGATGGGGCAGTATGTACAGGAGAGGAGTGTGGAGGGTATGACAGTGGGCAGTATGTACAGGAGAGGAATGTAGACGGTATGATAGTGGGCTCTATGTATAGGAGAGGAGTGTGGAGGGTATGACAGTGAACACTATGTATAGGAGAGGAGTGTGGAGGGTATGACAGTGGGCACTATGTATAGGAGAGGAGTGTGGAGGGTGCGACAGTGGGCACTAAGTACAGGAGAGAAGTGTATGACAGCAGGCACTATGTACAGGAGAGGAGTGTGAAGGGTATGACAGTGGGCGCTATGTATAGGAGAGGAGTGTGTAGGGTATGACAGTGGGCACTATGTACAGGAGAGGAGTGTGTAGGGTATGACAGTGGGTACTATGTATAGGAGAGAAGTGTGGAGAGTATGACAGTGGGCACTATGTACAGGAGAGGAGTGTGGAGAGTATGACAGTGAGCACTATGCACAGGAGTGGAAGTATATTTAGGGACTGACTAGTGGTTAAGCGGGTCATACATGGATTGAAATTACGCCAATTATGCAGAGACCAGCCATAGTCAATCTATGTATGGGCTAGCTGGTTTTACACAAGTCAATCTATTAATCAACTTGAGTACAACCAGCCTGTTTTTTTTTTCTTAAAACAATCAGTGCTGCCAGCTAAAGTTAGCAACACTGATCATTGTACGCACTGGCAGAACACAATAACACTGCAGGAGTGATTCCCCCATCCACAGGTCAGCAGGTGAGAGGGTGTGTGGGGACAGGCTGGGGAGAGATACTAGTCAGTGGCTGGGTAGGCACTGGTAGTATCAGAGCCAGATACACACAGGTTACATACGCCACGATCGTTAGAGCGAGAACAATAATTCTAGTACTAGACCTCCTCTGTAACTCTAAACATGTAACCTAAAAAAATGTAAAGCATCGCTTAGGATACCAAAAAAAATTGTGCTAACTTAACTAACTAACTGTTTTTTTAATGAATGAAACATTTTTTTCCAAAAAAACATGTTTGAAAAATTGCTGCGCAAATACCGTGCTAGAGCTGCACAATTAATCGTTAAAAAAATCGTGATCTCGATTCAACCCCCCTGACGATCTTCAATGCAGAGTTTGCTGATTCTTTCATATAACAAGTGGAGAGACTTTCAGCTGTCAAAAGAAAATATCTGGGCAGTCTGCCAAGTTTTTAACAGGAAACATTGTAACTGACACTTCCTTCTTAGATCAAAGAACAAATCTGGGCAGTCTGCGAAGTTTGTAAACAAAATGAAACATTGTAACTAACTAACATTGTAACTAAATTTAACCACTTAAAGTCCAACACTTGTTTCTTAAGTTAGAAAGCAATATTATTTGCTAGAAAATTACTTGGAACTGCCAAACATTATATATATTTTAGCAGAGACTCTAGGGAATACAATGGCTATTGCTGCAATATGTTATGTCACACTGCATTTTCCCACTTCAATGAATAATAAAAACCATAAAAACAAAACAGTGAAGTTAGCCCATTTTTTTTTTTTTTTTATGTGAAAGATGATGTTACGCCGCAACAATCGTGAGAGAATCAAGATCTATCTTCTAAGCAAAAAAATTGCAATTCTCATTTTAGCCAGAATCGTGCAGCTCTGTACCCTGCAACATAAAAAGTGCAAAGACCACCATAGAGTAATTTTCTAGCAAAAAACAAATGATGATTTTTACATGTAGTAGAGAAGTGTCAGAATTGGCCTGGGTGGCAAGGGGTTAATTACCATGAGTAATATACAAATAATTATTATAAGCACTGTGATCCTATCAGTCTGCTGTAGTGTGTCAGCTTGTATTTATATTGGCCGCTCTGAATGTAGCTTCTGACAGGCTGTGCAAGCAGGCCCGTATCTCCGGAACCATAAATGATAATATTTTAACCAGTTGTGGGGTAGCTCTTCCCATGCCTACCCCCAAATGTAGGGTTTCTGTGACCTCTGGTCATCGAGCTTCAACCCTCCAAATTCGATCTTAGAAAAAAAAAAATCTTAAAAAAATGGGCCTATCTTGAGAAAGGGGCCTGGAGCTGCAGCTCCATCAGCCCCATTGTTAATCCGGCCCTGCCTACATTTGACACTTTTCTCAACTGATCTCTTTATCAGTTCAACAACATCTGAGCAAGAACTTTATTCATACATTGAGATGAAAAAAAAAACTTTATTCAAATCTTAGTTTAACTTATTCCTACCCCATTCTTTTTATGTTTGTATTATTTTCTGATGGTTGACGCTTAACCAAAATGTTTTTTTTTTTTTTTTTATAGATACAATACCGGATGATTATGAGACATTTAAAGAGCAGAGAATAAAAGCCTGAAATGAAAACCACTTTTACGCCTTCATATAAATTTAGGAATGGGTGCCCAGTGCATTTTTTCATAAACATCTGTCATACCCTCACCTGTCTCAAATACCTAAATACAATATAAAGACTGTTTTTCTGAACAATTTATTTTCTATGCAACTGCTACTGTAAATTCTACATATATCTGAGAAAATGTACACCTGTGATTGTAAATTTCACACAATTACTAAATAAAGGGCATAGAAAGAAATAAAAGAACATTTCTACCAAAGTCATTGCAAATCTTAATCTGGTAGTAATTGATTTTGATAAAGGAATACAGGTATATCCCACTTTTAAGTACACAATGAGGTTTCTTTACTAAAGCTGGAAAGCGCAAAATCAGGATCACTTCTGCACAGAAACCAATGAGCTTCCAGATTTTATTACCAAGCTGAGTTGAACAAGATGGAGTTAGAAGCTCATTGGTTTCTATGCAGAAGTGAGTCTGATTTTGCGCTTTCCATCTTTAGTAAATAAACCTCATTGTGTACTTAAAAGTGGGGTATGCCTGTACAGACTTTGCAGACTTAGTGGAGTAAATAAGGTGCAGCTACCAATCCCATTTCAATTGAACCTAAGAAAAAGGTAAGCAATGTAAAAAACCTTATAAGCTGAATTAGCAATTTGGAGACTCTAAATGTGATTTCTACACATGAGCTCCCAGCTTTATCTATCTACCATGGACATTACAGGTGGTTTAGTCGTTGCAGTTTTATTTACATTATTTGATAATTTTATAATTTTATAGTTCAGCAACCTTACAAAAATGTAATTACAGTGGAACCTCGGATTGCGAGTGGTTAATGAGCGTTTCGCAATACGAGCACTGTATTTTTTAAAATCGTAACTCGGTTTGCGAGTGTTGTCTCGCAAAACAAGCACAATTCAGGCCAAAGCTGTGTGCAGTGCCATATTTGGCCTGAGGTGGGAGGGCGCCAGAGCTGAGCAGACCGGCACTGTTCAGAAATGCACGGAAAGGCCCGAGGACAGCTCAGCTGACCTCGGCAAATCTCGGGAACTGATTCTTTCCGGGGTTTGCCAAGGTCAGCTGAGGTGTCCTCGTGCCTTTCTGGCCGTTTCCGAGGCTCTCCGGTGCCCCCCACCTCTGGCCGCATGCAGTATTGCATGTCATTAAAGTCAATGCGGAACAATATAATTTTTGTTTCCATTGACTTCAATGGCGAAACTCGATTTGAAATGCGAGTACTTTGGATTATGAGCATTCTTCTGGAACGGATTATGCTTGTAATTCGAGGTTCCACTGTATGTTCATTCTATGCAGGAAATCAGTAAAGGAATTTAAAAAGAAAACACTAACCAAATTAGGCTCATGGATTAGCCCAGACAAAATGAACAGAACAGAGACACAATAAAGACATCAGGTGTTACCAGGAGGTTTGTAAGTGTAAATACCAGTTATTAACTGACTGAAAACACTATGCATAATTAATCATTTCTCATAACTTTCATCGGATATCTCTAAGCAAAAATTTACGTCATTTTTGGTAACTAAGTTTAGCTAATTAATATTTAAAGAGAGAATTTGACATTTTAAAAGGGAGCAGGTTGGTATAGTCTTAAGAGATGTGTGTTTTTTATTTTTTTTAAAGAATCATACTTACCTAGGTAGATGCAGCATCGATGCAATGCAGCATCTGTTCTCCAGCGCCTCTAACACTGAGAACCAAGTGATTGAACACCGACAATCGTTTAGTTCTCACAGCTCTGTGAGCAGAGAGCTGCTGACTGTCATTCAGCAGATCTCTGCTCTGCCTCCCCTTTGCGCTCACTGGAGTCCTGGGCTGTGGAGGGGGCGGGAGCGGCCAGGTCAGGCTCTTACCGTCTCGCTGAGAGGCTGAGCCTGTTGCCACTCCAGGCATGTGACATCAGCCCACAGTCACAAAATTAGTTCAACTCCCATAATTGACGCTAATTAACAAAATTATTGTTTCCCTATAGGCTTGCTAACAATGTACAGTACCTTGTTCATTACTGGCAAGGCATTGTCTTTTGTAATTCCTCTTCTTTTTTTGATTTATGATGAACAATTAAGACTAATAGAGTTAGGCCAAACACCCGCCCGGTTCGTGCCAGAACTCTTGGACATCACAAAAGTTTGGACCCAAACTCCGAACCCTATTGAAGTCTATGGGACCTGAATGCAAAATTGCCCATTTTCAAGGCTTATATGCAAGTTATATATATATGGCCATAAAAAGGGCATGGGAGCCCGGGTACTGCCCTGGGGGACATGTATCAATGCCTTTGTTTTTACAAGCGCAGTGAGTTTAATGAAGCCTAAAAAAATAACAATGAAAAATTCCCTTAAATATAGTGCCTGGGGGTTCCCCTTTGTCTGCCTGTAAAGTGGCACATGTGTACCGTGTGTTGCACCTGCTTCAGTAAAATTTACATTTAGAAAGAAAAAAATTACATTTCAATTTCCGGCAATACATAGTTACATAGTTAGTCAGGTTGAAAAAAGACACAAGTCCATAAAGTTCAACCATAAGAAATAAATGAATAATAATATCGTACAATCACATATACCCAACTCTATACCCACAGTTGATCCAGAGGAAGGCAAAAAAAAACAGCAAAGCATGATCTAATTTGCTACAGCAGGGGAAAAATTTCTTTCCTTATCCCTCATGAGGCAATCGGATATTCCCCAGGTTTAACTTTACCTATAAATGTTAGTACTCAGTTATATTCTGTACATTTAGGAAAGAATCCAGGCCTTTCTGAAAGCACTTTACTGAGCTGGCCAGAACCACCTCTGCAGGGAGTCTATTCCACATTTTCACAGCTTACTGTGAAGAAACCTTTCCGTATTTGGAGGTGAAATCTCTTTTCCTCTAGACGTAAAGAGTGCCCCCTTGTCCTCAGTGTTGACCGTAAAGTGAATAACTCAACACCAAGTTCACTATATGGACCCCTTATATATTTGTACATGTTGATTATATCTCCCCTTAATCTTCTCTTCTCAAGAGTGAATAAATTCAGTTCCTCTAATCTTTCCTCATAGCTGAGCTCCTTAATGCCTCTTATGAGTTTGGTTGCCCTTCTCTGCACTTTCTCCAGTTCCCTGATATCCTTCTTGAGAACTGGAGCCCAAAACTGAACTGCATATTCCAGATGAGGTCTTACTAATGATTTGTACAGGGGAAAAATCATCTCTCTCTCTCTCTCTCATACCTCTCTTAATACAAGAAAGGAATGCTCCACCATTTGACAGTTCCTATTTGGGTAAGGTGCGGGTCCACCTGGCGACGTCACCTCTTGGCACCACCCCCATGTGACGTCACTGACCGGTACATGCTGGCTTTCTGGCTCACTCCTTAACAACCACCTTTTACAGAAAGGTCAATCCTTGCTTTTATCAAATGTATCTCTATAGGGTTGTATCTCTAAAGTATTTGGCGGGTGCCTATACTTTCAATTTTTTACAGAAAGACCAATTCTTGCTTTTATCAAGAGTACCTCTATCCATTTCCTGCTCTCTTTGGCGGTGTGTTCTTGAAGCTTTCTGCGGGGATGTTTTTTCTTCCTTTCACTGGTCTGTAGATCAGCGCCAGCTTCATTGGCAGAATGAGTTTGCCACTAAACCCAAAACCATCCCTTAATAGCCTTACTGGTAAGCCAGTAATGGTGAAACTGAAGTGGGTTATAAAATACAAGGGATACCTAGTCTCTGTGGATGGCTACATGAACATGCAGCTCGCCAATACAGAAGAGTATATTGATGGGGCATTGTCTGGACATCTTGGAGAAGTTCTAAAAGGTGGAATAATGTATTGTATATATGAGGAGTAGAAGAGGAGGAAGAAGATGGCGAGATGAGAGAATAAAGCAATTTCCAAATTAGTTTTGTAAATATATTTTTGAAACTTCTCTTTTGAGATTATTATTGGACATTATTTTTCTTAACAAAACATACAAAAACAAACAGATTTTTTTAGTAAGAGTACCTCTTATAGAGTTATGGTGTGAAGGCACCACCAACACCCAAAGCCCAATTTTTCCGCACCTTTTACTTCTATCCAAAGTCTGCGAAAGAGACACCAGACTTTATCTAAAAAAATAATAATCTTGGCCTGAGTGTACTATAATTTGGCTTCTTCAAATAAGGCTTGCTCACTGTGGTGCAAAACTTTGTTATTTCCATCCAAAGTCTGCCAAAAAGACACCAGAATTTATCCAAAAATGGCTAATATTGTTCCGAGGGTATTAAATTGTGGCCTCAGCATACAGACTGGCTCCCCAAGCCATTGTTTACAAAATAAAGAAAACTTTCAGGGAAACCCAATTTAAATGTCATTGTTTTTTTCGTTATATATGTCAGTTTTGCTGCAGCAGGTTCTATACACGGTACATATGTGCTACTTTACAGGCAGACTAACGGGACCCCCCAGAAACTATATTCAAAGGAATTTTTAATTTTTATTGTTTCATTTTAAGCATCATTAAAATCACTGCTTCTTTAAAAACGATCTTTTATTTTTAAAAACAATTGCATTAAAACATGTCCCCCATGGCCCCTATGCCCTTTTTATGGCCAATAACTTGCATTCAACCCTTTTAAAATTGGCACTTTTAATTTTTCAAGTTGGGGTCCCATAGACATTAATAGTTTTCGCGGGTTCAGGTCCAAACTTTTGCGATGTTGAGAGTTCTGGCGCAAACCAAACCAGGGGGTGTTAGGTCCAACTCTAACAGAGTTCCTGCCTATAATGGGACTTTGCTGAGCTAATAACATCCTACTAATTCCCACAGATGTGAGAAGCAGGTGCTGTGCTGTGAAAACCAAGTTTGTGCAGGAGGAAAGAAGAGAAAGGCCCCAGCGGGGATCGCTCCGTTGATCCACGCTGAGCCGGCGGATGACAGGGCGGTCCCCGCACACTGTGCAGGGACCGCCCTGTCTTTTCTCCGCTCTCCCCTATGGGGGGATCGGATGAACATGGACCGTCTGTCCGTGTTCACCCGATCCGATCCACCAGACGGATGGAAAAGTAGTTTTTTTCTACGTCACATATTGGCGGATCGGGTCGGATGTCAGCGGGCATGTCACCACTGACATCCGTGGCTCCATAGAGGGGCACGGAGCGCCCGTTCAGCTCCACCTAAAAAACTGGCCCGTGTGAAAGAGCCCAAAGACTTTTTGTAAATGGGGAGGAAGTGTCCCTTTGTTCATAGTTCTAGACATTTTTCAAGTTGGGCATCCCATAATTCCCTACTTCATCCAAGTTCTCAACCCCTAGAAAAACAACAGAACAAGCCAAGTACTCTTTTCTGCGCTGGAATGGGTGAAGGAAATGCTATGTGACTGGCTGTGCAGCAGTGGGGACCCAGGACACTAGAGTCTCTTATGGGAGTAGTGCTACACTCAGTTTGGTGTGTATTGCTAGAGAGTTCCTTTTTCTTGGGAGAGTACTTGTGATCAGCACAGGGCCAACCAGCACTGTCCAGACAGAGGGTCTAACACTAAAGTCGCATACACACGATCGGATATCAGATTTTTGTCGGATATCCGATGAAGCTGACTTTCATCAGTCTTGCCTACACACCATCAGTCAAAAATCCGACCGTGCCAAAACGCGGTGACGTACAACACTATGACGAGCCGATAAAAATGAAGTTCAATGCTTCCGAGCGTGCGTCAACTTGATTCTGAGCATGCATGGATTTTTTCTCTGATGGAGTTTAACACAAACGATCTGATTTTTCTGTCGGTTTTTTATCCATAGGAAAAATTTAAAACATGTTCTATTTTTTAACACCGATGGAAAAAAGACAGATAGGGCCCACACACGATCGGTTTGTCCGATAAAAACAGTCCATCGGTCTGTTTTCATTGGACAAACCGATCGTGTGTACACGGCTTAATCGTTTTTCGCATACATCCCCTTGCAAAATTCAAAAACAATCACTGAGTTGGAAAAAGAATCACTCCCCCCTTTGTGTATTAAGTATTTTGTTGAACCACCTTTTGCTTTAATTACAGTCTTTAGTCTGTTGTGATATGTCTCCACTAACTTTTCACATCTAGACTTTGCAATATTTACCCACTCTTCTTTGCAGATCTTGCTCAAATTCAGTTAAATTTGATGGCCAACTTTTGTCAGACTGGCTGACATACACATGGGCCAAATGTCGAATGTTTTTTATTGACCGATGATTACCGACATTTGGCCCCAGGTGTACTAGGCATTAGTGGTGTGGTGCTTAAATTTTCACTAAAAACACTTTTGTCTTTGGGTACACTTTAAGGCTCGGTTCACATATGAGCATGCGGCTCACAGCAGGGGTCCGGTGCATGCTGGTTCAACGTTTCATGTCCGATTTCAGCCCTAATTTTGGGTTGAATTCGGAACTGCAATGGATCAAAAGATGCAGTTTTTGTGCAAAATGCACTGGACCCGCTGCAGAGATATGTGAACCAGCTCTATAGAAAATCTCCTGCTATTGCAAATTGAATGCGGTGATCCTGCATCCAATTCGCAATGGTGTGAACCCAGCTTCAAACATACTCTAACTGGCCTCCATAGCTGCAAGCTTCATTTAACAATCCATCCTCAAAACTGAATTTTTGTAATTCCTGAAAGTATTCCCAGAATAGATTGGAAGTTTTGTAAATACAGAAATCTAAGATATGGTCCACACCATCCTCTATAACTGACTGACTTATGTTTACTTCTGTGCACTTAATGACAGGGTCACTTTAAGACATATTTGTCAATGTCACTCACTTTTGTGCTGAGAATACTGTGAATTTACCTTTTCATTGCTGCAATTGCAATCAGTTCTCTTGGCACTGAAAGTTATCATTGGGATATTGTATGAACCTGTGTTTTTCCATTGCAGACCATCTTACTATATTGTTCGCTGGTTGACTTTCTTCTACAGATGTCACAAATGTAAACGCATGCCACATTGTAGTGAATGAACTGTCATGTTTTTTATATATATATATATATATATATATATATAGATAGATAGATAGATAGATAGATAGATAGATAGATAGATAGATAGATAGATAGATAGATAGATAGATAGATAGATAGATATCTCACTCAGTGCATCAGAAATATTAATACATTTGAATTTTTTTCATGGGAAATGCATTACCATTCATCGCACCCAAGTACGAATGAGTCGCAGTTCAAAATCCTTTCTATGTGGCTTGCTGTTTCCATGAAGATTAGACAAGTCACATGCTGCTTCTCACCCCCGTGTTCTCACCTAGACAACAAGAATTATTTAGCACATGTGGGATTGTGAACAGAAAGGACAGCTTAGGCTGTGTTTGAAATTGAAAACAGCAGCAAGTTGAAATCAAATGAAAAATAATGCTTCATTTTATAATAATTTTAAATGATGTTTTGCTGCATTATTTGATTTTATGTTTAAAGTTCTAAAATAATTGAGTGGGAACGTGCTAGAAACAGTACTGATTATATTTTCCCTTGGCTGCATTAAAGGATCAAGGTAAAGGTTTGTTTAAGACCTTTCCTATAACCAGGCCTGTATGCATTGCCTTTGGATGCTAGCAGCCACAGTCAAATACAGAATTGGTGGCATGAGGTCCAAATATAGATGTATATATAGATATACAGTGGGTATAGAAAAGAATCACCATCCTTTGCCTTAATTACAGCCCTTAGTCTGTTGGGCTATGTCTCTACTAACTTTGCACATCTAGGATTTGCAATATTTGCCCACTCTTCCTTCCAGAACTGCTCAAGTTCAGTTACATTTGATGGTGACAGTTTGTGGATTGCAGTCTTCAGGTAATTCCACAGATTTTCAATGAAGTTTAATTCTGGGCTCTGACTAGGCCATGCAAGGACATTCACATGTTTCTCCTTCAACCACTCTGTGGTAATTTTTGCTTTGTGGTTTGGGCAAAAGATGTTCCTCACAAATTTGATGGTATTTAGCCCCATCCATTTCTCCTTCTATCCTGACAAGTGCTCCAGTCCCTGCTGCAGAGAAACACCCTCATAACAGGATTTTACCTCCGCCATGCTTTCCTGTAGGAATGGTGTTATTTGGATGGTGACCTGTATTGGATCTCCACTAGACATATTGTTTGGTGTTGAGGCCAAATAAAAAAAAGACTTGCCCCCTCCTCCTGCACAGTCATTCACTTGCAAGATCAGTGTATTACTGTTTCTCCACCTCTAGCTCTCTAAGCCCGATATGCAGCTGAGAACAGGAGGTCACGTGGTCAGTTATACAAAAAAGAAAAAGGAAGGTATTTATAATGTTTATTTACAAGGTAAGGATTCACATATACAGTACATACAAATTTACATCTTTAAGGCAGGGGCGGACTGACCATTCGGGGGACTCGTGCACTGCCCGAGGGCCCCATGCCACTAGGGGGCACCATCAGGGTTGCCAGCCTCAGTAAAACCAGGCACACTATGTAAAAAATCTGTGTTTTAAAAAAAAATCCCAAGATTATAGCTGCCCCGCCTCTCTAGTACATTTTCAGTGTGTGTATTCTGTGTGTATGTATACTGTGTGTATACGTTGTGTGTCTGTGTGTGTATACTGTGTATGTATACTGTAAGTGTGTGTGTGTATACTGTGTGGCCCCATAATCTATTGCCTGGGTGCCCCATAATCTCCTATTGCCCGGGGCCCCATAATCTCCTATTGCCCGGGGGGCCCCATGATCTCCTATTGCCCAGGGGTCCCATGAGTTGTCAGTCTGCCCCTGCTTTAAGGTTTGTAAAATTTTACAAATTATAACATAGCTTGTAGTGTTTCAAACTGTGCAAGAAGTTCGGGCATTGAACAGTAGAGAGCTGTATGACACCAAAAACACTTCTCACTAAAAGGCAGGATACAATCAAATACTTACAATGTGCATCAAATTTTAATGCAAAATAAACCTTGTAACTGTGTGATACATAAATGCGGGGGGGAAAAAAACATACTTTTTTACATGCATTTATTTTTTTCACAAACTATACTGTTTGAATGTTGGGAACCATGGAGCTAGCAGTTTAAAAGCTTAATTTCCCTGAAGGTCTATAGCCACTGCAGAAAAAGTGAAAAAACATTTGCTCTTTATTACATTTCACTATACTATCGTCATTGATGATGTAATGAAACGCCACAGATCTGAGATGGATAACAGGAAACTGCAGCCAGTCAGATAATGGTGTGCTCAGATCATCAGCACACAGTGTACTGACAACCCTACTGAAAACAAAAGCTACGCAGAGACAGAACTGCAGAGCCATTTCACTCTTAAACCCACGTAGACTCCCCCTCACTCATCCTACCCCTTCTGTTTGTCTGCAAGACAGTATTTATTGTCTAGGAGTAAGTGAGTTAAACCGTTAAAACTTATTCTTAACCTCTTGACGACCGCGCCACAGCCGAAAGACGGCTACAGTGCGGTCGAGTTATTCTGGGAGGACGTCCTCCCAAAATCTTGCTCCCACACGCCCCCTGAGGCGCGCTCCCAGAATCATCCGTGACCGCCTGGTCTAGAAGACCCGGCGCATCACGGATCGTGGTAAATTGCTGCTGATATCGGCCATTTACCACGTGATCACTCCGTCAAATGACGGAGCGATCACTTGTAAACAAACCGGCGTCATGTGATGACGCCGGTTCTTCCCTGCCCTCTCTGTACCAATCAGTCCAGTGTGAGAGGAGAGGGGGGAGGGATCGGATGGCAGTGCTGTGGGCTGGATCTGTGACATTTGCAGTCACAGATCCAGCCATCCATCCCTCCATGCTCAGCCATCCCTGTGCAATACTCTGCAATACCCCGTGCAATACTCTGCAATACCCTGTGCAATACTCTGCAATACCCTGTGCAATACTCTGCAATGTAGCCTGGACAATCCACGCTACCCCCTCTGTTACAAGGTGCACAAGTGCAAATGTGATTTTAATTGAATAATGAATGAAAGTGCTGCAATTAAATACGAAAGCCTAAATACTCGGCTTAAAAAAAAGGAACTTTAGACCCTGATTTTTTTTTCCATCCGCTCTGATGCCGCGTACGCACAACCGTTTTTCATGAAGAGAAAAATGCAATTTTTTTAAAATTGGTTGTTAAAAACGGCTGTGTGTAGGCTCCAGTATTGCACAGGGTATTGCGGAGAATTGCACAGGGTATTGCAGTGTATTGCCCAGGGTATTGCAGAGTATTGGCAGGGTATTGCGGAGTATTGCACAAGGTATTGCGGAGTATTGCACAAGGTATTGCGGAGTATTGGCAGGGTATTGCGGAGTTTTTCTTGACGTGAAAAATGGGCATTAAAAATTTAGAACATGCTCTATTTTTTCTCTTCGTTTTTCACGTCGTCGTTTTTCTCGTCGTAAAAACGGTCATGTGTACGCTTTAACAACGGGGAAAGATTCCAGGGAGCTGCGGTGGCTCAACGTGATTGGCACTGTGCTGACAAGCCATTCACCTCTGCAGCTAGGGGTTCGGATCCCGGTCTCGGCTACATGTGAATTGAGTTTGGTGGTCTCAGCCCGGCTCCCGGTGGGTGTGCTATGCGAGGTAAGCCTGCGCTTAGTACGCCAACCCCCCTCCCACAAAAACCACCACACTTACACGCACTCGAAATTGGGTTAACATGCATGCACTTTGACCACACGGTCTCTAAAAAGAGAGGCGAAGGACTAACGGGGCTGGTTGAGCGGGCTAGATCCTCTCACTCCCTTGTAGGGAGTCCCTCTGCCCTGTTGGGCTTCAAAGCGGAGCAGGTAGGGCGGGCTGTGTGGGAGGACCCCCTCACACACCCGCCATTGCCACCCGGGGCATGGAGAAAGGTGGCAGATTGCCTCTGGGGGAGGCCTGCCTACTCCCAACTCCTGCAGTCCGGCTCCTCTCTCGAGCACACGCACAAAATACACTTAAAAAAAAGAGAAAAAAAAAAACAACGGGGAGAGAAGGAAAATTTGCATAATCAGCCCAAAGGGTGGTGCCATTCTAATGAAACTTCGACTTTATAGAGCCGTTGTACGTCACTGCACTTTGCTCAAACATTTTTTTCCACGATTGTGTGTATGCAAAGCAGGCTTGACAATAATCACGTTGAGAAAAACGTTTTTTTCTATGACATAAAAAAAGGTTGTGTGTACATGGCTTCAGCTTCTATGCAGGGTTATCCTCAATTATTATACTCACATACCCAGTGAATCCAGCATTGATTTGTTGGGATCGGACGTCATATGACGTGATCAGGATAACATTGGCGATTGGAGGTGCTGTGTGTCAGTCTGAAACACAGCAACTACGATCATGGTATGAAGCCTCCGAGAAGAGGCTTCTTACCATGTGATCAGCTGTGACCAATCACAGCTGATCATTGCATTAACCAGGAAGTAAACAGCTCTCCTTGGTTCACGCTGACAGAGAGAGATGATCAGCGTCTCTCCCTGTCAGGGGGGGTCTGTGCTGATAATCAGCATATTGATTATCAGCACAGCCCCCATCAAAAGGTGCCCATCAGCTGCCACACAGTGCTTAACACCTGCCAGCCTGTCCCCATAACAAATGTATGCCAGTACCAATCAGTGCCCACAACAGTGCCAATCAGTGCCCCATCAGTAATGCCTGTCAGTGCCACTGTCAGCAGCTCCTCATCAGTGCTGCCTATCCAGTGCCACCTATAAGTGCCCATCAGTGCTGCCTATCAGTGCCATCAGTCCCGCCTACCAGTGTCACCAGTGCTGCCTATCAGTGCCCATCAGTGCCGCCTATCAGTGCCATCAGTGCCACCTATCAGTGCCATCAGTCCCGCCTACCAGTGTCGCCAGTGCTGCCTATCAGTCCACAGAGGCGATCAAATACCACCAAAAGAAAGCTCTATTTATGGAAAGAAAATGATAAAAATGTAGTTTGGTTACAGTGTTGCATGACTGCACAATTGTCATTCAAAATGTGACAGCGTTGAAAGCTAAAATAAATTCTGGGCAGGAAGGGGAGAAAGTGCCTGATATTGAAGTGGTTAAGATTAAGTAGGGGGAGGAATACCATCATGTAAAGAGGTATTTTGCAGTGACAGTCTGCTTTAACCCCTTCAGAGCTCCAAGCAGCTCCTTCCCCTTTACTTTTTAACCCGTACAGGCTTCAGATCAGCACACTCCCCTCAGTTTTTCTCCTCGAACCCCTTCAGCCTGGCACCCCCCTTTCCTCCTTAACCCCTTTAGACCTCAGATCAGCACCCCCCCCCCCTTTTTACCTTAATGCTTTTGGACTTCAAATCTAAAGCTGCACACCATCATATACTTCTCTTGTGACTTTGTCATAATATAAATCATCTGAGGTTTCTTACTGGCAGCAGGTGCTGGCAGCTTGCATCGGGAGCCTCGAACATGGTAAGCAGTGTGAGATTGTGAAGCAGTTCCCATTGTTCACTCCTTGTGTATAATTGCCATTCTGAGTTTTGACCATAAGAGGCCGCTGTTTCCACACACTGCTGACAGACTGCAAGCTTTGATTTATTGAGAGGAGGTTGAGCTGAGCAGAGAGAGAATCAGGAAGCAAATGGAGGAGAGGTTTTGTTTTGTGGGACTGTGTGAAAAATGAATCTGTTCGCATCCAGAGGGTCCGTTCGTCCTAGAGCTTCAGGAACAGCAGCTGAGTAATCACCGTTCAGTACAGAGCCTGTCCGGAGGAAGAAGGGATCGTTTTTCCAGAAAGGCTGATAGGAGCTGAGAGACGGAGAACTACCTCACCTGCAGTACCTCATGGTTGCTGAAAGGATTTTTTGTTAGTCGGCTAGAAGACAACATCAGCTACAGATCAAGACCCGGGTCAGTAATATTGTGCACGCACCGCCTAGTGATGTTTGGCGCCTAAAGATTGGGCCTGTAGTTAGTCAGTCAGGGCCATCACAGTGTATCAGGCCAAAAGTGTTGTTACCATTAGAACAAAGACTCTACTACCTCAAAGGGACATTGCATAAGGAGAGCAATTTTCCAAGTTACAAACCTGTCAAGTGTCTTCATTATAGAAGTAAACCTTACACACGTGTTCTCATACCGGTTTTGTAAAAAGAGGGGGTAAATATTGCATAGAAGTGATAAGTTTGTAAGCTGCTGTGCTATACCACTAATGACCCCAAAACTAAGCATATACACAATCATTCGCGTTTTGATAAGGGTAATAACAGGTAAGGTGGGACAGTCCTAGTTGTGCCCGCCAATAGGCAAATTACGGCAAAGTTTCTCGGTATCCACCCGGGGGGCATCTTGTTGTGCAGCACAGGGGTTCTCAGCTACGACTGGGTGTATGTAACCTTATTCTGTGTTCATTTTGGGGTTTTGGTTTAATACCTTGTTACAGTAAAAGAAAAGAACTGTTTCACAAAAGTTGGTGTCAAAGTTGCTTTCCTCGTTCGTGACTTCGCTGTATCCTGGAGAACCCACCCCGGTACACGGTTTACAGCAGTATGACGAACAGATGGCAGCCACTGGTTAGATGGGCAGCCCAAAAAAGTCTACCACTTTGACCAGTCTACCCAGGGGCCCAAACAGGGCCACTCCTAGGGCATAAGCCCCATAGCAGCTACTTGTGGGATCGTGGTTTTCTGAAGGATCGGCAGATCAGGTGAGTATAAACTTTTCATGCAGTGCAGGCACAGTTGGACTTTAATACAAGCAGTCCTTGTCAGACTACCTATTACATTTTTCACTACGCTACGGAGACTCTTTTCTTCTTTTCATTTGGAAAGGCATGACTCAGAGAACAAGCGTATTGCAATTGTCTCTACCTAGGAGATCTGCAGTAATGTCTGTCTGTTTACCTCTCTGTGTGATCAGCTTAAGAAGAATAAAGTTACCGCTCCAGATAAATGTGTTATACCAATCAGTGTCCTCTCAGAAAATCCCAGGTGCCAGCAGTGCTATGACGAAGCCCTAGCCAACAGTGTGAAAAGCGTCAGCTCCATTTATCCCTAATTTTGCTGTGATTTGTAGTGGTTTAATAATTTTTACAAATAAAGGCAACCGAAAAGTTTTTTTCTGGAGTGCGGCTGTCCAAATCTTCTTTCTAATTTTGATCAGCTTAAGAGACCAAACTTTCTGCTTAAGTAATCTTCCCTCAAGCATGGCTCCACCCCAACCTCTAACTGTGAACACTAATGTACCTGTGCACTGCAAGCCAGCCTTGCTGATCAAAATTGTGTGTTTGGCTTCCTACATGCTCCTTGCTGTGTGTCCTGCGTCTGATCCTGTTTATCGACCTTGTCTTGTTCTTGACTGTCCTTGTCTGCTTCATATCCTGACCTTTGGCGTGTTCTATGACTATCCCTATCTGCTTGTTGCCACAACCTTTGGCTTATCTCCTGACTATCTCATGCTCTAGCTCCTAGTGTGATCTGTGTTGGTGCTCCAGAGGGCCTGCTTTCCTGAACCACCCAGAGTTCCAACCGCAGCAGTCAACCGCAGGGTCCACTTATTGGTGCACTCCTGATCCCAACAGTGTGCATTTGTCACTTGGCCTCTGGTGACCTGACAGTTTGATCAGTCATGGACCCGGCTGATGTGCCACTACCCGTAGATGATCCGTTGCAGGGCATAGTCTGCAGACTCGAGACCCAGGGATCGAATCAGACTCAGGTGATGCAATTCCCCCAGGATTTGGCTTCCCGTTCAGAGCAGCTTCGGGCCACCTTAGGAACCCTGATTCAGCAACTTCAATTACAATGGGTGGCTGTAACTATTCTGGTCGCATTCACTGCCACACATTCACTGCCAGCTTCGTTCCGTCTGCAGGGTGTTCCTCAGCCAGTGCACCAGTCACTTTGAACTCCAGCCTCAAAACTTCTCGTCTGATCGGGCAAAGGTAGCCTATTCTATTTCACTCCTCTCTGGTGAAGCTTTTGCCTGGGCTGCCCCCCTGTGGGAGAAGAATGATCCAGTGGTTTCTAGCCTGTCTGACTTTTTTTGGGCCGTACCTACCCTCTGTCCATCCCAGAGACCCAGGCCATGTCCGAGTATGTTGCCAAAAATCTAGAGAGAGGTTTCATCCAGAACACCTCATCGCCTATGGCAGCAGGGTTCTTTTTCAATGCCAAAAGAGACGGTTTAAATGCGGTGACAATCAAAAATCAATACCCCTTACCCTTAATATCTGAGCTATTCGACAGGTTTAAGGCTGCCCCCATTTTTACCAAGTTGGATATCAGCGGTGCATACAATCTGATCCGGATACGGGAAAGTAACGAATGGAAAACCGTGTTTAACACTAGAGATGGGCATTACGAATACTTGGTTATGCCTTTCGGTTTGTGTAATGCCCCAGCTGTGTTTCAAAACTTTGTCAACAAAATCTTCAGGGATTTGCTGTTTCAATTTGTTGTCATCTATCTGGATGACATTCTCATCTTTTCGGAAAATCTGCTTGTCCACAGATACCATGTCCTGATTGTACTTCAGCGCCTTAGGCCGGGTACTCACGAGCAAACATGTACGGTGAAACCGGTCCGTCGGACCGTTTTCACCGTACATGCCTGCCAGAGGGCTTCTGTACGATGGTTGTACTAACCATCGTACAGAAGTCCGCGCGTAAACACTACGCGGGGCGTGTCCGCGTCGTCGCCGCGACGATGATGCGGCGATGTGGGCGGGCCTGCCATTTAAAGGCTTCCACGCATGCGTCGAAGTCATTCGACGCATGCGAGGGACGGCGGGCGCTCGGACATGTACGGTAGGTCTGTACTGACGACCGTACATGACCGAGCAGGCAGGATTCCAGCGGACGGTTTTAAAACACGTCCAGGAATATTTGCCCGCTGGGAAAAGGCCCGGCGGGCAAATGTTTGCTGGAATTCGGCCCGCTCGCTCCTACACACGACCGAACATGTATGCTGAAACTGGCCCGCGGACCAGTTTCAGCATACATGTTTGGTCGTGTGTACGGGGCCTTAGAGAGAATAATCTGTATGCCAAGCTGGAGAAATTTTCTTTTGAATGTTCTGAGGTCCAATTTCTGGGATGCTTTGTCTCGAGTTTCGAAATGTTGTAGAATCTCATATTAGCCAATGTATTTCATATTATTATTTCATATTATTCATATTGATTTGCATATGTTTTACTGATAATATAATTATTGTTCATATTATTATCCATATTGTTATTATTATTATTATTATTATTATATAGTATTGATCTTATCAATATTATTATTCAATAGTAAATAGTTATTAAATCTGTATTAATGTACACTATGGGCCAGATTCACAAAGGTTAGCGGATCTTTAGATCCGTGTAACCTATGTGAATTAAGATCCGCCCTCGCAAGTTTGTGAGGAAAGTGTCAAATTCACAACACACTTACCTCCAAACTTGCGACGGCGGATCCTAACTCCCCCAGCGGAATTCAAATTCCGCGGCTAGGGAAGTGTCATATTTAAATCAGGCGCGCTCCCGCGCCGATTTAAATACGCATGCGTCGTCCGGGGAATTTCCCGGCGTGCATTGCTCCCACTGACGTCAATAGGACGTCAGTGGTTGCGACGTGAGCGGGACTTGCGACGCGCGTGTTCGTGAATCGCCGTACGCAAACGACGTAGGAAAATTCAAAATCGACGCGGGAACGACGGCCATACTTAACAATACTTACCCCTGCTTTTAGAAAGGGTAAGTATACGACGGAAAACCGCTACGAAAACGACGTAAGAACACAGCGTCGGGTCCGCGTACGTTCGTGAATTTCGCGTATCTCGCTGATTTACATATTATTCAGTGTAAATCAGCGGGAACGCCCCCGGCGCCATTTTTAAATCAAAAAAAAGATCCGACAGTGTAACACAGTGTGACACTGTCGGATCTCAGCCCTATCTATGCGTAACTGATTCTATGAATCAGGTGCATAGATAGGACCAGAAAAAATCCGAGATACGATGGTGTATCTGAGATACTCCATCGTATCTCTTTTGAGAATCTGGCCCTATGTATTTTTAAGACAGTCATAAGCTAACTAGGTGAAAGTTCATTTTAAGTTCAGCTAATTAGAGAAGAAACATTTTGACAATAGTTGAAATATAGCTGATCAGATAAGCACCAAAGATAGTGATACAAGTGGTAAAAAATAATTAGGCAGTTTTGAGAAAGTTATGCTCAAAACATTAATCAAGCTTGACAGGGTCTGTTTGTGCATTATTACAACTTAAAATACATTGTATAAGTTACATTAATGTTTAGACAATATTGAATAAAGTAATTAGCTGTGTATGCGTGTGTTTATATATATGTATATATATATGTGTATATATATATATATATGTGTGTGTATGTGTACATGTATGCATATGTATAATGTAAATAATACAGTACCTTTTATGAAACCAAATTAATAAATATTTACACATAGAATTAGTAAGACATAACAGATAAGGTGGGATTATTGAAAGTTCATTCTCTGAGCCTAGGTTCACACTGCTGCGAATTCAAAATCGCGGTAAAATGCGCGATTTTACCGCGATTTCGCGGCTGCGATTTTGCCGCGATTTCGGCCGCAATTTAATGTAAATCGCGGCCCGAAATCGCAAAAACTTTGTTATTCTACTTCAGTCTTCGTATGGATCCTGGAAAGGTCTTTGCCATTACCAACTGGCCTCTTCCTGCTAGCCTCAAGGCCACACAGCGCTTTCTTGGGTTCACAAATTATTATAGGCAGTTCATTAGGAATTACTCTTCCATTGCTGCTCCTATTACTGCCTTGACCAAGAAGGGCGCGAATGTGAAGGAATGGTCCCCTGAAGCTGTCTCTGCATTTCATGATTTTAAACAGGCCTTTGTTTCTGGACCTCTCTCGAGGAGACCTAATCTTGGGGATCCATTTTTTATTTAAGTGGACACTGAGCCAATCATTCCGACCTCATGCATTGCCCTGGAGTCAAATATTGCTCCTGGCAAGACATTCATCCCCACCGAGCTGAGAGCTAAGATCCTTCGCTGGGGACATGATTCCAAGGTGGCAGGTCATGCTGGGTTCATTCGATCCTTCCTGGTCATCAGTCGCTACTACTGGTGGCCTACTGTCCTCTCTGATGTCAAGGACTACATTAAGGCTTGTCATGTCTGTGCTCAGTCTAAATCCTCCACACAAGCTCCTGCTGCTCTTCTCATGCCCTTGCCCATTCCCAAGGAGCAGGGCCATTTGAAGGAATGTGGGGGCCCCAAGCAAAATGGGGGCCCAGAGCACCCCCCCCGCACGCAAAGCCTACGTAGCGCTACACTAATTTTTTACACCCATGTTCTTACTCCTCCCCCTCCCTAGTCCCTATGTTTTTCTACTCTCCCCTTCTTCCATTTAGGCTGCCACTGTAGCGTGGCCGAGCTCCTCTTCCTCCTGTCAGTCCGGTGTTCTATCATTATGGGTCCCCAGTCAACTATCAGATAGTGCCTGGGCCAGGTACCGCATGGTACAGGAGATTCAGTTTCCTGTGTTCCTGGCCGGACTGAAAAGAAGTGAGCACTCAGTGTGCACTTCCTGTCAGTCCGGCCGGGAACAGGAAACTGAATCTCCTGTACTATGCGAGGCACCCGGCCGGACTGACAGGACTCCAGGAGGAAGGAAGAGGAGCACGGCCACGCTACAGCCTGGGAAAGGGAAGTTGGGGGCCCCAAGCAATTGTTTGTTTTGCCTGTCCTTTAGCGATGGGCCTGCCAAGTAGCCCTGGTCTCACATTGCCATGGATTTTTATCACTGATCTTCTACTGTCTGAGAATAATATGGTCATTTGGGTGATAATCAGGGGCGGACTGACCATTCGGTCCGTCGGGCACTGCCCGAGGGCCCCGTGGTGGGAGGGCCCGGGCTGGCTCAGTCCGCCCATGGAGGTGCCTGCAGCAGCGTCAGCTTCTACAGTACACAATGAAAAAAACCCAGAGAAAGCAGTGCCTTGGATCCCTCTAGCTAGGTTGATGTGGCTGCGCTGTTGTATGAGAGGCTTGTGAGGTGTGAGCTGGAGATGGATGGAGCCGTGCGGGGATTTACAGTCACTGTGACAGGCGCTCCGGCCACCTCTCCCCCCTGTGGAATTCCACTGAGGGGGCGGGGCCGTAAGTCACTGCCGCGGAGGACTGTCTGTGAAGGAGCTGCTGGACTCGGAGGCAGAGTGAAATGTGAATTGCACAGGCATGGCATCCACACAGACCTGCCTGTGCAGAAGCAGGTCAGTGTCATAATGAAAGCAGTGTCTGTGTCTCATCTGTGTTATAAGAGCCATGCTGATTGTTACTTTACCTTCTTTCCCTGTGCTGTGTGTGCTTATTTACCAGGTAGCAGGTCAGGTGCTATTCACTAGTGCACATGATGAGCCATCCATCCCGGCCAGCTCATCCCTCCCGAGCCTCTCATACAACAGCCACATCATCCTAGCTAGCAGGATTTAATGGTTCAAGACACTACTTTCTCAGGGGTACAGACTCGTTTTTTTTTTTTTTATTGTGTATGATAAGCTGCCACTGCTCCGGGCACCTCCAGGTTTCGGACTGAGCCGGCCCGGGCCCTCCCACCACGGGGCCCTCAGGCAGTGCCCAACTGACCGAATGGTCAGTCCGCCCCTGCACACTGATATCTGGTACACTGAATGCCACTCAGTGTATAGATATCAGTGTTATATATAGGGAATAGCACTTAGACCTGATTTACATTGAAGCAATATATCATGCGATTTGACATGTCAAACCGCATGGTAATAGCACTACCCGAATCGGTGCGATGCCCCATTTCTGGCGCCGCACCGATTCCCAAAAGTAGTTTCTGTATAACCTTTGGCGACTTCTTGGTGCAATTTCCATAGACATCTGTGCAGCAACCCGCACAGACGTCTCTGAAATCACCCGCCAAATTCACACTGACATGCGGGTATGAAATCGTGCGAGTTTAGCTGAACTGTCTCTCACAATTTCATTCCCGCTGTCAGTGTGAACCTGGACTAAGGCCTAATTCACATCTATGGCATTTTTTGTGCTTTTTGCATTTTGTAGATTTGCACAACAGTCCATTTAACATGGTTTCCTATGGAACACGTTCTGTAGTGCAAATCTGCAAAATGCAAAAAGCACTAAAAATGCATACTGTAGGTGTGAATCCAGCCTAAGTGAGTGTTATTCCCTATATATATTCCTTACATTGATGATCAGTGGGAAGAATGCTCCTTACATTGGTGATCAGTGAGAAGAATGTTCCTTACATTGGTGATCAGTGGGAAGAATGTCCCTTACATTGGTGATCAGTGGGAAGAATGTTCCTTACATTGGTGATCAGTGAAAAGAATGTTCCTTACATTGGTGATCAGTGGGAAGAATGTCCCTTACATTGGTGGGCAGTGAGGAGAATGTTTCTTACATTGGTGATCAGTGGGAAGAATGTCCCTTACATTGGTGATCAGTGGGAAGAAGGAGGAGGACACACCCTAGGAGCTCTCTGAGAGAACCAACCCTTTTCAAGCCTGGGCCTTGCCTGCTAGCTTGGCCCAGGAATAATGCCTGATCCTGGGGGAGGCCCTGGGACGGATCCCCCTGATGATACGGGGCCTAGTGAGGAGGAGGTGGAGGATCTGTCTGTAGGTCCAGGCCCTGCTGTGGATGCAAATGTCTTCAGTCAGAAGAGCATTGATCGTTTTAGGGCGATTGGAAGAGCTGAAGAAAAACTTAAAATTTTGAAGGCTGAACACAAATCTTTCAAAATCAAGTACTTCCAGGCCTGGAGTAAAAATCGTTTGGCCATGAAGCCTGAGTTGCAGGAATTGGAGGAAAAGGTAAAGGAACAATCTTTATTATTGGAAAAGCTGAAAGATAAAAGTGGAGAAAAGTTTGATAATGAGAGGAGATTTGCCAGCCAGACAGCAGTTTCCAGGGACCAGCGAGAGCCTCAGATAATGGATGACGCGGGCCCATCTGCCTCTGCACCTCTTCCTCCATGTCAGGGCTTGGAATCGCCGATGGCAACCAGCCAGGGGGTTGAGAGTGGGCATGGCACCCTGAAATGTATCCAGGAGATGGAGTCACCCCTGAGAGCAAACAAGCCTGCTAATACAGAAGTCCCTGAAGCCAAGCCAGTACAGGTGGAGAAATGTCAGCACACCTCACTGTCTTCCAACATGTCTGCCCAACCTGCTGTGGTGGACGGTGTCCTGACTAAGGAGCAGAAAGTGAAGGCCTTGTGCAAAGCGCTGCCTGGAGTTTCTGCTGGGACCTGTAGTTCCTCTAAGTTTGCTGCACAGGGTATGCATGTTACTAGCAATGAGATTGCCTCACCTGAGCCTCCCTGTGGTGGGGGAGGGGATCAGCATATTGCACCATGTGCAGTGGAAGAAGCAATGGAGGTTTCACCTGTTGCAGTGTCAGACCAGCCTGCACTATCCCCTGATGACAACCCTGTCCTGACAGAAGAGAACCGACCAGCTGAAGCTTCTACAAGCACAGCAGTGGGAACTGACACTGCTAGGAAGACTGCAGGAACTGTGAATATTCCAGCAAGTTCTAAGAATGACAGTAATGATAAAACAATGGATGTGGTGGGTGGTGAAGGGGTTAATACTGCTGGGAAAAATCAAAATGACATTCCTCCCCCTGCTCAGCAGAGGAAAGACTCACCGATTGTTCAGACCAAATCTGTGCAATCGATATCTGCTGCAAATGTGTCAGATGGTTCAAAACAAACCAATGGTTTATCTGCTGGGAGTTACGCGTCGGTTTTGGGGAATCGCACCAGGGAGGGTGGGGGGAATGGTGCAAATGTTGGTGGTCACAATTTGGGGGGGTTTAGTGGTGGGATGGTTGGTGGGTATAAGCGGAGAAATGTGGTCCAGTTGAAGTGGGAGGGGGAGGGGACCCCACCAGTAAGGGGGAGGGTGGCAGAGTTGATCCTGGAAATGGGGTTCAAAGTCGCAGACATTTTTGCTTTGATTTGTCCCGTTGGGAGTTGGGAATTTGATTTGTCCTTTGTAAAGCCTGAGGGTCTGGATTTATTTTGGGAACGTTTTAGGGGGCGCAGGGACCTTCCGCAGTGGAATGGTTGGATGCCAAAGGTGGTTTCCAGGCAGCCTCTAATAAAATCAGTGACGATCCTTGTGCGTAACGAATCCATCCCAGAGGCTGATTTGGTAGTATGGTTACGCCGCTATGGTGAAGTCCTCGCTCCACTGCGGAAGGTCCTTGATCAGCATGGGATATGGACAGGGGCCTGGACAGTGTCACTAAAATTGGGGGTGCAGGGAAATGTTGTTCAACATCTGCCCTGTTCAGCCTTTCTGGGGAGGGACAGGCTGACCATTTTTTACCAGGGTCAGCCTAAGGTGTGCAATAAATGTGGTGACAAGGGCCATTTTGCCTCCACCTGCACCCGCAAGAAATGTTCTTTGTGCCAGGAGCTTGGCCATTTGGCTAAAGACTGTACTGACATTCGGTGCAATTTGTGCCAAAAACTTGGTCACCCGTACAGTCAATGCCCGGAGGCATTACATAACCTGCCAGGGTTGGAGGCTGAGCTGCAGAGGCTGGATAAGGAGGATGAGGCCACTGAAACTCTTGTTGTCCCTCCTGTGTCTGTGACACCTGTTTCTGTTCCCTCCAGTGATGTGGTCCCTGAGTCTGTCCCTTCTGTGTCTGTGACATCTGTTTCTGTTCCCCTTAGTGATGTGGTCCCTGAGTCTGTCCCTTCTGTGTCTGTGACATCTGTTTCTGTTCCCCCTAGAGATGTGGTCCCTAAATCTGTCCCTCCTGTCCCTAATCCATCTATTCGTAGATCCTCCAGACTGGCGGAGGCTGCTGGGGGGGCAGGTTTAGCGGATCTTCCCACTCAGCCTCCAGTCCCTGCCCCTCGGCAGCGCAAGCGTGGTCAGGGGAATGTGGGGGTGCTGGATGGGGGTGGGGCTGATGGAAGGGTGTCCGTACCCCATGTTTCACATTCCATTGATGGGGATTCGGATGAGGAGGGGTGGGAGAAGATTAGGAGGAGGAAAAAAATGAAGAGAAAGACAAGAAAACCGGTCGTCTCTTCCTCAGAGTCGGATCCAGGAGGGGTTCCCCTTGGTAACACCTTTAATGTGTTGTCAGGTGAAAAGATGTCTTTGTCTTCTTCTTTTTCATCTATGGATGAGTCACGTTGTTTGAAGAGAGCGGTTTCTGGTGATGAGAGTATGGTGAAGGTCAAGAAACGACTACCCCAATCATCCTGATGGCAGTTCCCCCTCCGATAAAGGTGGCGACCATTAATGTCGCCAGCATTAAATCTGCAAGAGCTCGTGATATGGCCTTATTTTTGCTCAGCGAGTTTGATGCCGAGATTTTATTTTTGCAAGAGACCTGGCTCCATACTTTGGCCGATGTCCACCTGGCAAAAAGGGAGTGGAGATGCAGTCCCTCCTTTTGGTCTCTTGCGGCTGAGCCCTGCAGCGGAGTTGCGGTACTTTTTGAAACCGATATGGTAACGCGCCGGCGGGTAATTGAGGTAGAAATAGGTGGATGCATGGTGTTGGACGTTTCTTAGAAGGGCTGCATGCATAATGGGTGCGGGTTTGTTTCTTGACCTTGCAGGTTTGTCTGGTGTAGTGGTGTGAGTTTGTATTAAGATTTACTTTCCTGGTGATTACATGATTTTTGCTTTGCTGTAAAGTCTTTTGTTTGAGAGCAGATTTGCTATATTTATTTTCATTTATGTAAATATGTGTATATTTATGTATATCTTATAGTGATTTTATGCTTTTTGTTTGCAAGACTTTTAATAAACAAAATTGGGAAGAATGTCCCTTACATTGGTGATCAGTGAGAAGAATGTCCCTTACATTGGTGATCAGTGAGAAGAATGTCCCTTACATTGGTGATCAGTGGGAAGAATGTTCCTTACATTGGTGATCAGTGAGAAGAATGTCCCTTACATTGGTGATCAGTGGGAAGAATGTCCCTTACATTGGTGGTTAGTGGGAAGAATGTTCCTTACATTGGTGATCAGTGGGAAGAATGTCCCTTACATTGGTGATCAGTGAGAAGAATGTCCCTTACATTGGTGATCAGTGAGAAGAATGTCCCTTACATTGGTGATCAGTGGGAAGAATGTCCCTTACATTGGTGGGCAGTGAGGAGAATGTTTCTTACATTGGTGATCAGTGGGAAGAATGTCCCTTACATTGGTGGTTAGTGGGAAGAATGTCCCTTACATTGGTGATCAGTGAGAAGAATGTCCCTTACATTGGTGATCAGTGGGAAGAATGTTCCTTACATTGGTGATCAGTGAGAAGAATGCTCCTTACATTGGTGATCAGTGAGAAGAATATTCCTTACATTGGTGATCAGTGAGAAGAATGTTCCTTACATTGGTGATCAGTGAGAAGAATGCTCCTTACATTGGTGATCAGTGAGAAGAATGTTCCTTACATTGGTGATCAGTGGGAAGAATGTCCCTTACATTGGTGATCAGTGAGAAGAATGTCCCTTACATTGGTGATCAGTGGGAAGAATGTTCTTTACATTGGTAGTCAGTGAAAATGATTTAAAGTAAATACAATTATTTAAAAAAAATGTAAAACACACCCATAATCCCTTCACACACTCTATATAAAAAGGGTTATGTAGGATGAGCATATGTATGTAAACAATAATGGATACATGTATAGTATCCACCAGAACATCAGAGTGAGAGCAATTCTAGGGCCATAATTCATAGTTAAAGGGGTTGTATGGGTTCAGTTTTTTTTTTTTTTAATAACAAACATGTCATACTTACCTCCACTGTGCAGTTTGTTTTGCACAAAGTGGCCCCGATCGTCATCTTCTGGGGTCCCACGGAGGCTCTCACGGTTCCTCCCCGCAAGAGCTAACCCCCTCTGGGAAGCTCTCTCCCGAGTGGGTTACCTTGCAGGCGCACTCCTGTGTGATACACTTGGCGGCCATACCCGATAAGTGTATGACTCAGCCCCACCCCCTGGCGTGCAACAACATTAATTTGATTGACAGCAGTGAGAGCCAATGGCTGCGCTGCTATCAATCTAACCAATAAAGAGCCGATTGGAAAGCTATGCAGGAATATTGTGCTAATTTATGAAAACCTTAATTTCGAAAATGTACCATTGTTGCACTTTAATGTACATTTTATTTTTCTTTAATTCCTATAATAAACATTTATTTGGAACATAGCATCCAGAAATTCTTTGAATGCATGCAATATGGGCAGTGCAATATGTAGGTAGGATTTGTGTGGATGCAGCTTGAACGTGGGCAGGGACACATGGGCAGAGACACAGGGGGCCCCATGATCTCCTTTTGCCCGGGGGCCCCATGAGCTGTCAGTCCGCCCCTGGTGATAATAGATCAGTTCTCCAAGATGGCTCATTTTGTTCCCCTTCCTGGTTCTCCCTTCCGCTCGTGCTTTGGTTCCCATTTTTGTTAGAGAAATTGTTCGCCTCCATGAGGTTCTTTCTCATGTTGTTTCCGACAGGGGAGTTCAATTTACTTCTTGTTTTTGGAGAGCCTTTTGCCAATCCCTCAATATTGTCTTGGATTTTTCCTCTTCTTACCACCCTCAATCCAATGAGCAGACTAATGCCGCATACACACGATCATTTTTCGGCATGAAAAAAATTTTGTTTTTAAAAAAATTCATTTTAAATGATCGTGTGTGGGCTTCACATCATTTTTCAGGTTCTGAAAAACGACAAAAAATTTGAACATGCTGCATTTTTTAATGTCTTTTAAACGATGTTGTTTTTTGGGTTGTAAAAAATGATCGTGTGTGGGCTAAAACGATGTTAAAACGGTCATTCCGGCCCTATTCATGGTAGAGGTAACACACAGACTGTTTTTTGGTGTGCTGTTACCTCATCCATGGATCACCCCGGTGGCCTGTTGGATCGGCTGTGTTCGGCGGCGATGGAGTAGGGGCCCCAGTGGTACACTTATCGGCTGGTGGTGATGTTGCTTGTATCGGGGGAAGGTAGGCGATTTTGACCCCCCCGATTCGTGACCCCCCCCGATTCGCGCCCCCCCGCTCAACTAAAATGTCCCGCTGGGAAATTTTAAAGTGTTGGAAGGTATGCAGTGTTTTGTCTCAGGTGTGCTCTTCAAACTTTGAGGTTCAGTTGTTTTGGACGTCGTTTTTGTTGGCAATTTTCGGGGCTTTAAGGGTTGGGGAATTGGTCAGCCCTGCTAAGGCGGATGCAGGGGGATGCACATATCTGATGTGACGGTGCTCGCTGATTCGGTCACGTTGTTCATGCGGAGGTCAATAAACCGATCAATTGGGCAAGGGTACCAAGGTGGTTCTGGAAAAAGTGTCGGGGGCTGGGGGTGTGCCCGATGGAATTGGTTCGGGAATGGTTAGGTTCACAGCCTCCAGGGACGGGGTCCGCCCCTTGTCTCTTGGGAATGGGCTGCCTTTGTCCAGGTATCAATTTGGGGCAGTTTTTAAACGATGTTTGGGGGCGGGAGGTTTTCAATGTGCTGGACTACTCCCCTCATTCTTTTAGGATTGGGGCGGCAACAACAGGAGGCTCGCGTTGGGGCTTGAGCGTTGAGACCCTGCAGCGGATAGGTCGTGGGAAGTCCCGCCGGTTCAGGTTTTATGTCTGACCGCAACTGTTATAAGGGGGGGCAGGGGGTTAGGCCTTCCTTACCCTGTTCTCAAGTCTTGGGTGTTATGTGTCAGTACGTCAATGCTTGTTCTGGGTGTGTGGTTTGTTCTGTGTGGTTGTGTGAATCTTATATGTTTAATTCTCTGTTTCTGGTATTTCCCCGTTCTGTTTCTTTCAGGCCTGGTATGCTTGATATATATCTTGGGCCACTCCTATGTTCAGTGGGGGGCCAAGAGGGCGATGGTTAGGGGAGAAGGCAGACAGATGGGTTCTATCGGGATTCCCTGCATGCTCTGGTTCAGGGTTATGCCGGAAGTTCGGGATTATGCGAGATTGGACAGGCTCCCGGATGTGCTGTTGGCTCATGTCGGGGGGCAATGACCTTTGCCTTATGGCATCTCATGATTTGATACAGAATATTACATGGTACTTCATGTGCTTACGCAGTGTGCTTTTTGATACTTTAGCCCTGTGGTCAGAAATGGAGCCTGGAGGGGTGCCCGGTCGGTAGACAGGATTAACAAAGCCAGAATTAAGGCCAATAAGGCGGTCTCCAAGTTCGTCATCCGTGGCGGGGGGTGGGTTGTTCGCCATTGCGAACTGAAAGTGGTTTTGGTCTTTACCTTAGGGGTGATGGAGTACATTTAATCCCGGGGGGTATTGATATGTGGGTCCTGGGGGCTCCAGGATGGGTTACAACGTGCCTTAGGGCTGTGGCGGGCCGCCCACGCGTGAGGTGTCACTGTGTGCGTCTGTGGCATTGGTCTGGGGTTCCTGAGGGTTGGGTGGTGGTTGGAATATATATATATATATATATATATATATATATGTGTAAAGGCTATGTTTGTAGGAGGAGTCAGAGGGCTATTTATCCCTCCTCCCCTCTAATCTCAGGTGTCGGTGGGATTTCTGGGTACCAGCTGACGCACGTCACTTCCGGTTTTTTAGCTGAGCGGCCAGTCGGCTGCTGAAGTCTCGTGGCGGTTCCCTTCCCGGTGCTAACACCGGGCTACATCAAGGGGGGCCACCCGCCCGCCTGCCTACTTCTCCCGACGCCATCCAGGGGGGCAGCCCGGTTGCTTTTTCTCTTTCCCCACGCTGGGCATGGGGGGGGGGGCCTGCTCTATTCTCGGAGCTCGTGCCGTCACCCACCTGCCTGCCTGTTACGGGGGCTCACGCCGCTCACACTAGGGATCCACCGCTGGATCATGCCGGGGGAGGGGGCCCTTCCTTCTATCTGTCCACCCACGTTACCTGGGCTCCATCTAAATTTCAGGAGTCCGCCCGCTTTTCCCTGTGCTCGTGCCGGGGGAGGGGGGCCGCCGCACATACACCCGCCCACCCACGCTGCCAGGTCTCTATCCTGCATTAGAGAGGCCGCCTGTCCGCTTTTCCAGGTGCTCGCGACGGGGGGGGGGGGCATGTCCGTCCAATCCACTCACCCATCCTGTTTACCACTGCTAGGGTTCTGTCCTGCGTTGGCTATAGTCCCGCCGCCCCTCTCTCCCGGAGCTCAGCACAGCACCGTCGGCCAAGAGCCTGATGCTGGGGACTTTCAACCTGGCTGGTCCCATGGGCTGGCATTGCGGGGGGCGCACCGGATGGTTCCCAAGGATTTCCAGGGTGCACAGCATCGTGGGGGCCGCCCGCTTCTCCCGGCGCTCATGCCGGGGGGAGGGGGATGTGTCTGTCCATCCACCCACGATGCCTGAGGTTCATTTCGCTGCAGGAGGCCGCCCCCCTCTTCAGGTACTCTCGCTGGGTCAGGAGGGGGGCCATCCGATCCCATACACCTTTCTGCCAGGGCTCACGCTAGGGGGGACCATCCACTCACTCTGGTTCTTGGGGGTCACGCTGCTATCATGAGGGGGGAGGCGTCACCCACCCACTCCTCCTGGGCTGTTGCTGGCAGACATGGGGGGGGCGTCCATCCACTCCTCCATGGCTTGCTCCCGTCAGGGGGGCATCTACCCACTCATCCCAGGCACATGCTGGCAGTATGGGGGGGGTGGCATCATCACTCCTCCCAGGGTCACCCTAGTCCACCACCTCCAGGGGTCATGCTGGCAGCTTGGGAGAGTGCTGTCCACCCACATCTCCTGGGGTCACGCTGGCAGCTTGGGAGAGTGCTGTCCACCCACATCTCCAGGGGTCACGCTGGCAGCTTGGGAGAGTGCTGTCCACCCACATCTCCTGGGGTCACGCTGGCAGCTTGGGAGAGTGCTGTCCACCCACATCTCCAGGGGTCACGCTGGCAGCTTGGGAGAGTGCTGTCCACCCACATCTCCAGGGGTCACGCTGGCAGCTTGGGAGAGTGCTGTCCACCCACATCTCCAGGGGTCACGCTGGCAGCTTGGGAGAGTGCTGTCCACCCACATCTCCAGGGGTCACGCTGGCAGCATGAGGGGCTTTCCACCCACGTGTCATGCTGGCAGTTTTTCTTGCAATACGCAATTTATCAGTTCCTGTCTCTGCGTTTCAGTCTGCATTTTCTGTGGTAGCGTTTCCACTCCGGTAGTTCGGCCTCTGCCGTTTCTGCCCCAGGGTTTTCTGTCATACCGTTTCTGCCCCAGGGTTTTCTGTCATACCGTTTCTGCCCCAGGGTTTTCTGTCATACCGTTTCTGCCCCAGGGTTTGCGGTCATAGCATTCCTGCCCCAGGCTGTTCCGCCACAGGCTTGTTTCTGTCATAGCGGTTCTGTCAGCAGTATGTTTTCTGTCATAGTGGTTCTGTCAGTAGTGTGTTCCGTCATAGCGGTTCTGTCAGCAGTATGTGTTCTTTCAGCAGTGTGTTCTGTCACAACAGTTCTGTCGTCAGTATGTTTTTCTGTCATAGCGGTTCTGTCAGCAGTATGTTTTTCTGTCTTAGCGTTTTTTTGTCAGCTGTATGTTTTGTCGGACGTAGCGGTTCTGTCAGCAGTATGTTTTCTGTCGTAGCGGTTCTGTTAGCAGTATGTTTTCTGTCAGCAGTATGTTTTCTGTCATAGCGTTTCTGTCAGCAGTATGTTTTCTGTCATAGCGGTTCTGTCAGCGTATGTTTTCTGTCATAGCGGTTCGGTCAGCAGTATGTTTTCGGTCATAGCGGTTCTGGCAGCAGTATGTTTTCTGTCATAGCGGTTCTGTCAGCAGTATGTTGTCTGTCATAGCGGTTCTGTCAGCAGTATGTTTTCTGTCATAGCGGTTCTGTCAGCAGTATGTTTTCTGTCATAGCAGTTCTGTCAGCAGTATGTTGTCTGTCATAGCGGTTCGGTCAGCAGCATTTTTCTGTCATAGCGGTTCTGTCAGCAGTATGTTTCTGTCATAGCGGTTCTGTCAGCGTCATGTTCGGTCAGTGTCATGGCGCGTTTCTGCCATGGCGCGTTTCTATCAGTACAGCGGTGTCACGCAGGTGCAGCTCATGCCGGTAGCTGGTTCTTCTTCATCCATTTCCATGTCCCGTCATATTTCATAGGTTTTGCTCCTGGTCCAGTGGGCTAGGGCTCGCATCTCGGGATCTGTCACGTCTACAGATCCTTTCGTGCTGAGGTTATCATTTTCCAGATGATTGTTGACCTCAATCTTCTCGCCTGTCACGTCACGTCTTACCATGCGTTACATTTCTTCTCACCTGCAGGACTACCCACCACGATCTGTGGGTAGACGGGTCCTCAGTGTTCGGTTGCGCAGCAGGTCACTTGCGCTCACTAGTTGTTCACCGGGGGGTCGTCCGGTTCATGCACATGCTGGGGTCCCTCTAGGCATCTGCATGTCTTCATGCTTGGGTAGGCATAGAGGGGGTTGTGTTTTCTGTCATAGTATGTTCTACTCAAGCGTGGTTCTGTCACGCGCACGTTTAGCCTTGTAGCTTCTTTTGTTCGTATGTCTCGTCATACCTTTCTTTCAGGTTCTTACATTCCGGGTATAGTCAGCCAGGGTGCGCATCTTGGGATCTGTCACGTCTACAGATCCATACGGGCTGAGGTTTTCGTTTTTTAATGATTGTTGACCACAATCTTCTCGCCTGTATACCATACGTCATACGTGCACGTTCATGCTTACGCCTATACATCTGCCCACCACGGTCTGTGGGTACATCGGCCCTGAGTGTTTCGTTTTTAATTACCTGTCTCTGCGCGGCAGGTTACTCAGGCTCATTTACTGCTTACACTTATCACATACACTTGGGTGGGATCTGTTGTCAGGTTAATTTCACGCGCTAAGGTCTGGTCATTTCTGCTCACGTCTTTGGCCCAGGCAGGTACAGAAGGGGGGGGGGTGTCTCATGTTTTGTTGTCTGTTGTCTTTTCTTCCTGTTTTCCTAGGATTGGGCGTGCCGCACGTTCGGGGGCGACACATTTTGGTACATCCTGGCTGCTCCACGTGGGGGTTCAGAGCATGGTAGTACTCCGTCACTCAGGAGTTGGTCCGTATTTGACTCAGCAGAGCGGTAAGTCAACAAGGGGTTTCCTTTTCCGGCCACAGCAGGGTAGGCGGTACGTTTCAGTTTGTGTCCAATTCCATCCCAGTTACTTCACATACCAGCATGGAGCATTTTCTGGCCTTTCCTGCAAGGGTATTTTAGCAGGGTTCTCGTTCATGAAGTCGTCACTTCTTCTCTGCTCATGGTAGGGGTCTGGGCTGTTATCTTTGGGGCTGTTCTCTTGTTCATAGGTTGCCGGATCGTCGGGGCAGGTCTGTCAGTCCAGGCTTCCTTGTCCAATACCCAGCCTGTTCCTAGGTGGAGGGTCACAGTCACTTGGGTAGTTTGTCATGCCATGTCTGGTTCTGTCTGTGTATCGTTGCATATCACTACTGTGTGTTGGCCTCATCCGTCAACATCAGCTACTCCTCTTTCGGGTAGCCGGCTCTCATACCCCTTCCCTCCTATCAGTTTGTCCTTTTTGGCATCTCTCCCTCTCACGTCCCCTTACCAGGTATAGATAGTTAGGCCAGGGGTTGTGGGTGTTTGACAGGGCTACTGGTCTTGCGTCCTATTGGATGATGTTTGCATTTCACAGGGCTCCTCAGGTCGGCCCTTGTTCCATTCCCCCACGTATCCTCTCGCCATCAGCATTCGTGCCCATGTCTGTGCTTTCGGGAGGGAGGCTTAGTCTATCAGTCATGGGACGGTCGTTTGGTTTCTGGGCAGTTGTGTAAGTGCCAACGGATGGGGGGGTTCCTTCTAATCATCGGTTCTTAGTACGCTGGTTACTGCTGTAGTCACGGATGCTAGTCGTTCTTTGAGACTGTCCGGGCATGCTTCCCTACCGGACAGATGGTTCATGCCCTTCCACTTTTCATCACACCTACTTCCGTGTCTTTTTGCCCACTTATAGGCGTACTGTCCAGCAAGGCCAATGGCACACCTCAGGCCGGGGTAGTTAGGATGTTGTATTCCTCGGTGAAGACTCTGACTACAAATATATATATATGGGATGTATATACCTGAGATGGTTGGTAGGAGTTGGGGCCTGTCATGGGATGGGCACCTTCCCTATCTGGTTAGGTGGGGGCTATTGGTCAATCGTGCTGAAGAGTGAAATGAAGGAGGAAGTAATTGTCTTGTGAGCTGATTGGAGCACGGCTAGAGGCCAGGATGCTTCCTGATGGAGTACAGCCGATTACCTAGCACTTTTTCTTTCCCTTCTCTCAGGAACCCCTCGTTTACAGCAGGTTTGTATAATTGTTGTGTTTGGGTTAATTTATTCTATTTTTGGTAAATATATATATGAAGTTTTATATAGATATATATATTTATAAATGATATTTTATTAAAGTTATTTTAATATTTACCTTTTGGTATTAAATAAAGGGGCCTTTAGTGGCCATTTAATCCAGAAGGTGTTGCATGGTTTATATAGGGGGTTAAAAGGTTTTGGGGTTTGTTATTGGTTTAAGTAGCAAAGACACTAGTAGTACCAGTCATGGAGTAAGCATATTGATCACGCTGTAACAGACAAAAAAGCGAGAATCCTATTTTACTAACACGGAATCAGCTAAAGCAGTCCAAAGGTGAATGGAACTTCCCCTTTACAGTGCCGTCGTACGTGTTGTACGTCACCGCGCTTTGCTAGATCATTTTTTAAAAACGATGGTGTGTGAGCAACGTCGTTTTAATGATGAAGTTGGAAAAACTTTGTTTTTTTCAACATTAGTCTCTGCTCATGATGACGATTGGTCCTCTCTACTCCCGTGGGCAGAATTCTCTGACAACAATCATGTAAACACCAGGTCTCAGAAGTCTCAGCTCCCTCTTCCTATTACCTGTTCTGCAGACATTCTAGCTTTGGCTATGGCTCAGGAGTCTTTCAATTCTATTTGGGGTGATGATCATGATTCCCTCTGGGCAGCTGCTGGCAAATTCAAAGGTTTTGCTGACCGTCGCAGGCGTAAACCGCCTTCTCTACAGCAAGGGGACAAAGTCTGGCTCTCCAAGAGAAACATTAAGTCCCGGGTACCTTATCTTAAGTATGCCCCATGATTCATTGGCCTGTACTCTATAACCTCTAAACTGAGCTCTCTCGTCCATCCCCCTACTGTGGCCCTGGTTTCTGCGGATAACGGAGTATGAGGTTAGTAAAATTCTGCATCCCCGACTCTGTTAAGGCATTCTTCAGTATCTCGTGCATTGGAAAGAGTTTGGTCCTGAGGAGAGGTTTTGGATCACTGCATCTGATGTCTTTGCGCCTCATCTGTTGAGGAGGTTTCATCTGAGGTTTCCCTCCAAGTCTGGGCCCAAGTGGGGGAGGCCTTGTAAGGGGGGGGGGGGGTACTGTCATTGATCTGAAGTAATGTTTATGTCTGTCTGCTTACCTCTCCGCTTAAGAGACTAGCCGCCTTTCACCTGGCTGCTTAAGTAATCTTCCCTTAAGCGTGTCTCCACCCCAGCCTCTAACTGGGAACACTATATTAACCTGTGCACTGCAAGCCAGCCTCACTGATCAATAGTGTCTGTTTGGCTTCCTGCGTGCTTCTTGTTGTGTGTCCTACATCTGATCCTGTTTACTGACCTTGGCTTGTTCTTGACTGTCCTTGTCTGCTTCATATCCTGACCTTTGACGTGTTCTTTGACTATCCCTATCTGCTTGTTGCCCCGACCTTTGGCTTATTTCCTGACTATACCTTATTGTCCCAGTCTGCTGCTTGTTCTTTATCCTCCAGTAGTCTACCGTGAGTGTGAGCTGAGAGACCCTGGGGGCCTCGACCTGTAGCCAGCCTGCAGCGAAATCCACCACCACCATCAGCGGCCTCTGGTGAACACCTGCTGAATCTTAGATTCCGTGCCCTGGGGAATCTCATGCTCTAGCTCCCAGTGTGATCTATGTTGGTGCTCCAGGGGGCCTGCTTTCCTAAACCACCCAGAGCTCCATCCACAGCAGTCAACCGTAAGGTCCACTATCTTAGCGGTGCACTCCTGATCCCAACGGTGTGCATCTGTCACCTGGCCTCTGGTGACCTGACCTGACAGGGAGCCACTCACTATCCTTCCTCTTAATTAATCTTGCATTGATTTGCTTTGGTTTATTTTACTTCAGATGCTATGGATTGTCAAGTAACAACAATGGCTTGAGAGCCAAGTTTCTAAGAGCCGGTTCACACTGGGGCGGCACGACTTCGGGGGCGACTCGGCAAGTCGACTTACAAAATGACTTCTGTATAGAAGTCAATGCAAGTAGCCCCCAAAGTCGTACAAGAACCTTTTTCTAAGTCGGAGCGACTTGCGTCGCTCCTATTAGAACGGTTCTGGTGAATAGAATGAAACGCGACTTGTCAGGTGGCTAAGTCGCCTGACGAGTTGCCCCAGTGTGAACCGGCTCTTAAGCTTAGTTACTCATAGGGGCCGGGATTCAGAGAGATGGGCGCATCTTTAGATAGGCGTAGTGCATCTCATATGCGCTACGCCGTCGTAACATTGAGAGGCAAGTACTGTATTCACAAAGCACTTGCTCCCATATGTACGCCGGCGTAATGTAAATGGGCCCGCGTAAGCCCGCCTAATTCAAAGTAGCAAGGCAGTGGGCGTGTTGTATTATAATGAAGCGTGACCCCATGTAAATGCATGGCTGCGCATGCTCAGAATCATGTCGAATTTACTCCCTAAGATACGCCGGCTCCATTCATGCGACGTGAACGTAACCTATGCCCAACCCCATTCACGTACGACTTACGTAAACTACATAAAATATGACGCTGTTCCCGCGCCCATACCTTAACATGACTTACCCCTGCTTTATGAGGGGTAAAGTTACGCCAGACGTACGCCTAATGTAAACAGCGTAGTTTAATGCGACGGGCGCAAGTACGTTCGTGAATCGGCGTATCTAGCTCATTTACATATTTGACGCGTAAATCTACGGAAGCGCCCCTAGCGGCCAGCGTAAATATGCACCCAAGATACGACAGCGTAGGAGACTTACGTCGGTCGTATCTTGCTATCACTGGAGAAGCCCAAGAAGAGGAAAGACATTGGGCTTCGTCAGTGACGTACCAGAGGGTACATCAGCGGGGGCGGGGTCACGTGACGGGTGTCCCTGCCTGCTCTATATAAGTAATGTCACAGCTCCAGCGCGTCATTCCGCTGGGCTGTGTCCGGCGATGAGGAGGTCGGGGATGCTGCGCTCTGGATGGATCTTCTCAGCGCTGGATCGGAGAACACCCGGCCGTCGCAGGATCTTCTCATCGCGGGAGATCAGCCCTCGCAGGATCAGGACAACGCTGGAAGCCAGGAACGAGTGTTTTTTTTTTTTAATAAAGGACTTTATTCTAAGGTGTCAGTGTGTTTCTTTTACAATACTTTACACTTCCTTAATGAAATGGTAGAGGTACAGTGTACCCCATTACCATTTCACACAGGGGGGGGTCAGGATCTGGGGGTCCCCTTTGTTAAAGGGGTCTTCCAGATTCTGATAAACCTCCCGCCCGCATAGCCCCACAACCACCGGGCAAGGGTTGTGGGGATGAGACCCTTGTCCCCATCAACATGGGGACATCCTCCCCATGTTGAGGGCATGTGGCCTGGTGCGGTTCAGGAGAGGGGGGGGGCCGCACTCTGTCCCCCCCCTCTTTTCTGCGGCCGGCCAGGTCAACGTGCTCGGATAACGGGTCTGGTTATGGATATTTAGGGGGAACCGCACATCATTTTTGTTTTAAATTGACGGCGGGGTTCCCCTGAATATCCATACCAGACCTGAAGGGTCTGGTTATGGATATTTAGGGGGAACCACACGTCATTTTTGTTTGAAATTGACGGCGGGGTTCCCCTGAATATCCATACCAGACCTAAAGGGTCTGGTTATTGAATTTGCGGGGACCTCCGTTCGGGTTCGCTCAACCCTAGTAATAAAAAATCGGGTACGATTTATCGCACAGTCATCCGATTTAGTATGAATTAGATTGACCACAATATAAAAAAAATCGGACACGATTTTAATACGATTTCAAATCAGGACCAAAAATCGTGGTCAAACACGATTTTTGATGCGATTTTAAATCGTATCAAATCTGATGCAGATCAAATCGGATGCACTTGGGGACCTAAATTAATGAATGGAAGTGAATGGATACGTTTTGCCATACAGATTTGTACGATTTTAAAGCTAAAATCGTGAGAACAAGTAGGATGACAAAATCGTGGTGTGAATGCACCCTAAGAGGAAAGATCTAGTCAAGATAAGGAAATACAAATGAGAATCAGAGGTGCTTATACACTTGTGTATGAAGGGTGATGACTTGGCCTAAGGAAGAGCTGCAATATGGGTGGGTGTAAGTGAATTAGGTATGAGAATAGAAGACTGACAGGTGTAGACAAAAAAAATTACATAAGGTCGAATGAGTCGAAATGCCTGGCTTTCCTAAACAACAGAGCCTAAAGCCTAGTATACATAGGTCGAATGTCGGCCAGTTCAATAGAAACCAGTAAACATTTGGCCCATGTGTAAGCCAGCCTGTTCTGATGGCTTCTGTCGAAAGCTCGTGGCCGCAAAAGGTCTGCCGGCCGGCTCCTGCAGAGATTGCTGTACTAACGTCAAATTGTTAGTACATGTGGTGCGTTCTGAGCTGTCAGTTTTTTGTCTTTCAACTCAGCGGGTTGAATAACAAAAAAAACTAGTGGTGTGTACAAGGCTTAAGGGGACTGATTTAGTTGCCTTATCTGGAAGCCAAATCTAATTATGCCTTTCAGCACAAAAAAAATAAATATACAAGGCTGTTCTTTAAGTTAAATAAAGTAACACACAGTCACAGATGCACTGGAAGACACACAGTGACACAAATCTTGTGACAAGTAATACACACATGCACTACCCACAGGATTTGTATTGAATAGGTAGCCAGAAAATTTAAGAAAATATGGAACTTGTGCTGCTACTGCTCACTGTCCATCACTTTCCTTACTGTGTCACAGGAGATTATTGAATCAGAGGAAAGTGGTCATATGAGGACTATGGTCCAGGAAAGGTGGATACAGTACACACACACACAGTCAACCTTGTGGAGACAGGGCTGGCACAGAAAGAACCCAGCAGCATTGATTTAACTTCTAGTAAAATGACTTCAGTAGAGGTCCAGAGCTCAGCTCAGCTCAGAGAGACATTTAAGAGTCAGATAGCAGGTGACCGGTGATTCGGGTTTGGCAAAGCCTTTATCAGATGGGTAAAACTTCTGTATCATAGGCCCTTGGCTAGACTAAGAGTGAATGCTTTCATATCCGATCCCTTTCTAATAAGGAGAGGCACCAGACAGGGGTGTCCCCTGGTGTCTTTGCTGTTTGCACTGGCGATAGAGCCCCTTGTGACACTGGTACGATTGTGGGACTGACGAGTGGGGGTCTGGAAGAAAAGGTATCCCTTTATGCAGATGACATGCTGATCTATTTAGCGGTCCCAGTCGTCTCTCCCAGCCCTGCTGGATACTATCCGACGGTTTTGTAATTTCTCAGGCTTCCGGGTTATCTGAGACAAATCTCTCTTGTTTATGATGGGGTCTTGATACAGTACCCCATCTCCTCATATGTGAAAATTAATCTAGATCCCCTTATTAGTAGATTCGTGTGAACTTTAGAACCCTGTTCGAAATCAAAAGTGCTAATTTTAAAGGCTAATATGCACGTTTTTAGGACAATAAGTGTTTTTGGCCCCCGGTCCTGCCCCAGGGGACATGTATCAATGCAAAAAAACGTCAGTTTTTTTTGGGAGCAGTGAATTTAATAATGCTTGAAGTGAAACAATAAAAGTGAAATAATTCTTTAAATTTCGTACCCGGGGGGTGTAAAGTAAGCATGTAAAATAACGCATGTTTCCCGTACTTAGAACTGTCACTGCACAAAGTGTCATTTCAGAAAGAAAAAAAGTCATTTAAAACTGACTTGCGGCTATAATGAATTGTCGGCTCCCGTCAATTCAGAGAGAATTCATTCATAAAAAAAAAAGCGTGGGGGTCCCCCCAAATTCAATTACCAGGCCCTTCAGGTCTGGTATGGATATTAAGGGGAACCCCGCCGTAAATTAAAAAAAAAAAGGACGTGGGGGTTCCCCCCAAATATCCATTCCAGACCCTTCAGGTCTCGTGTGGATTTTAAGGGGAACTCCACCCCAATTTTTTTTTTAAATGGCGTGAAGTTCCCCCAAAAATCCACACCAGACCCCTTATCTGAGCACGTAACCTGGCCGGCCGCAGAAAAGAGGGGGGGACAGGAGAGAGCGCCCCCCCTCCTGAACTGTACCAGGCCACATGCCCTCAACATGGGGAGGATGTCCCCATGTTGATGGGGACAAGGGCCTCATCCCCACAACCCTGGCCGGTGGTTGTGGGGGTCCTACACACCCTCTGCTATGTCACTGGGAAAGCCCAGGCTTCCCCCTTGCGTCAGAGGGGGCGGGGTCACGTGACGGGTGGCCCCCCGCCTCACCAATATAAGAAATGTCACAGCTTCAGTAGTGTCATTCGCCAGGCTGTCTCCATTGGAGAGAGGCGGCCGGCGAAGCTGCGCTCTGGATCCCGGACAATCTTCTCATCGCTGAACCAGAGAGGAGATCACCTGTCGCTGGATACAGACAACGTTGGAGCGGGGAGCCGGACCGAGTGGATTTTTGTGTGTATGTTTTTTTACCCCATTACCAATTCACATAGGGGGGGGCAGGATCTGGGGGTCCCCTTTGTTAAAGGGGTCTTCCAGATTCTGATAAGCTCCCCGCCCGCAGACCCCCACAACCACCGGCCAGGGTTGTGGGGATGAGGCCCTTGTCCCCATCAGCATGGGGACATTCTCCCCATGTTGAGGGCATGTGGCCTGGTAGAGTTCAGGAGAGGGGGGGCGCACTCTGTCCCCCCCTCTTTTCTGCAGCCGGCCAGGTTACGTGCTCAGATAAGGGGTTTGGTGTGGATTTTTGGGGGAACTCCACGCCATTTAAAAAAAAAAATTGGGGTGGAGTTCCCCTTAAAATCCACACCAGACCTGAAGGGTCTGGAATGGATATTTGGGGGGAACCCCACGTCATTTTTTTTTAAATTGACGACGGGGTTCCCCTTAATATCCATACCAGACCTGAAGGGCCTGGTAATTGAATTTGGGGGGACCCCCACGCTTTTTTTTTTATTATGAGTGAATTCTCTCTGAATTGACGGGAGCAGACAATTCAATTCATTATAGCCGCAAGTCAGTTTTAAATGACTTTTTTTCTTTCTGAAATGACACTTTGTGCAGTGACAGTTCTAAGTACGGGAAACATGCGCTATTTCACATGCTTACTTTACACCCCCCCAGGTACGAAATTTAAAGAAATATTTCACTTTTATTGTTTCACTTCAAGCATTATTAAATTCACTGCTCCCGACTTTGTTTTGCATTGATACATGTCCCCTGGGGCAGGACCCAGGTCCTCAAACACTTTTTAGGACAATAACTTGCATATTACCCTTTAAAATTATCACTTTCGATTTCTCCCATAGACTTTAACAGGGTGTTCCACGGCTTTTTGAATTTGCTGCGAACACCCCAAATTGTTTGTTGTTCGCCGAACAGGCAATGTTCGAGTCGAATATGAGTTTGACTCAAACTCGAAGCTCATCCCTATTAAGGAGCACACTAAAGATATGGTCGAATATCCCATAAACATTACTAGGTAGAATAAATATTTGCAAAATGATTTTCCTGCCACGCTTCTTGTACATTTTGAGTAATTCACCATTTAATATATATATATATATATATATATATATATATATATATATATATATATATATATATATATACTAAAGCCAAATTCAAATAGATAGACTCCATCTTCACTAAGTTTATCTGGAGGGGAGGAGCAGTTCGGATCGCAAACACCACCTTGCAACTACCCGTTTTAGAGGGGGGTCTGGCACTGCCTTGCCTCCAAACCTATTACGTATACTCGCAGTTGGCACATGCGCATTGGTGTTTCCCCCCCCCCCCCCAAAGCCAACAATGCGGCCACTGCTCTCGAGGCAGCCAATCTTACCTCCTATGATCCTCTCCAGAACCTTACACATAGAATGTCACCAGGGGCGGGCTGGGCTGGGGGGCAGGCGGGAGATTTCCCCCCAGGCCGCCTAACTTATCATTAAAACGGCCGCAGCGATGTCTGTTACTTTAAAAAAAAATTTGTGCAGTGACGAGTCTCCCCTCTGCCTGACAGCAGCTTGGTTGAGCAGAGTGGTATTAAAGCTCTTCCCCTATTTCTCAGTCTGTTCTGTACACACACACGAGGAGGAGAGGGTAACAGGGGCGCTCTGATCTCAGGTCTGCACTAAAGTTTTTATTATGCTCTGTACTGTAGTCGGAGGAGGGAGGGGGAGAGAGTGTCTGGAAAGGAGGACAAGGTAGATGTCATATGAGTGATCTAGGGGTTAGGAGGGGGAAGGCAATGCTAGAACTTCAGTGTGGCTTAGATTTGAAATCTGGCAACCCCTCTCTTCCTTCCCCAAACACCCCTCAAGCACATATCCTACCCCCCTACACTGGCTCTTTTCTCTCACAAAGCGCCCCCCCCAGCACATATCTGACCCCCCAAGCACATGTGGGCACAGAGGCTGTATATGATGGGCACAGTGGCTGTATATGATGGGCACAGTGGCTGTATGATTGGCACAATGGCATTTGATGGGGCACAGTGGCGGCATTTGATGGGGCACAGTGCATTTGATGTTTCTTTATTTCAGAATCAGTTTGTTTGCGCCCCCCCAAACAAAATTTGAGCACTGACCGCCTCTGCCCCCCAGCACATATCTATCTCCCCATCCCTATCCCCTGCTAGCACTAGCCCCCTCCCCAGGACATATCTGACCCCTGCATTCCGTGCAGAACACTCGCAATCCAGCCACGCGCACTGTTTGCTGGGGCGAACTATGCGCCACATTACTACTCTGTTTCAGGCCACCAAAAGTGTACCAAGACTTTTACAATCTTATAGGGTATACCCCCTCCCCCCCAAAAAAAGTGTTCGGGTTTGGCTTGAAGAAAAGGTGGCAACCCTAGTAGGCCTGGGTTAAACAGTACTAGAAGGTTGGCTGCTGCTGCGCTGCACTCTGGGAGTTTGTAGTTTACAAACTACAACTCCCAGGAGTCTCAGAGGCAGCCAGCACGTCACACGTGACCCGAGCAGTTGTGGGCTGGGACCGGGTGTTCCGTCATATTCTCCAACTCGTCAGATTCTCCAACAGAGTCTCCAGAGTGGCAGAGAAGACATGACTGAGATTCATCACCCCCCCTCCAAAGAGGCAGTGCAAGGAATGTACCTAGCTGTAACACATACCCAGACCCTGACACACCCCAGAGGACCCCTTACATCCCATGGGCACCGATCAGGCTGTACTGATGATGGGCACTGTCTGCATGGGTGAGGTGGCACTGATCAGGCTGCACAGATGATGGGCACTGATCAGGCTGCACTGATGCCTGGGCACTGTCTGCACTGGTGAGGCTGCACTGATGGGCACTCTCTGCACTGGTGAGGCTACACTGATGGGCACTGTCTACACTGGTGAGGCTGCATGGATGGGCACTGATCAGGCTGCATTAGTGAAGCTGCACTGATGGGCACTGGTGAGGCAGCACTGATGGGCACTGATCAGACTACACTGGTGAGGCTGCACTGATAAGCACTGATAAGGCTGCACTGGTGAGGCTGCATTGATGGCCACTGATGATGGTGAGCCAATTTGGTGGTTTAACCACTTAAGCCACATAAGGATTTACCCGCTTCCTGACCAGGCCACTTTTTTGCGATACTGCACTGCATTGCTTTAATTGACAATTGATGTGAGATGTTGTACCCAAACAAAATTGACGTCCTTTTTTCCCACAAATGTAGCTCTCTTTTGGTGGTATTTGGTCACGGTTTTTATTTTTTTGCGCTATAAACAAAAAAAAATATATATATATTTTTAACCTTTTGCTATAATAAATATACCCCAAAATATATTTCTTCATCAGTCTAGGCCAATATGTATTTTTTTACTTATTTTTGGTTAAAAAAATCGTAATAACCGTGTATTGATTGGTTTGTGCAAAAGTTATAGTGTCTACAAAATAGGTAATACATTTATAAAAAAATTCTAGTAATGGCAGTGATCAGAAATGTTTAGCAGGACTGCGACATTGCGGCGGTCAGATTGGAAACTTTACACTTTTTTGGGACCATACAGCAATCAGAGCTAAAAATACCCACTGATTTTTGTATAAATGTCACTGGCAGGGAAGGGGTTAACACTAGGGGGCGATCAAGGGGTTAAGTGTTTCTAACTGTGGGGGGGGTGTAGTGACTGGGAGTAGAGAGAGATCGATGTTTCTGATCACTAGGAACAGCAGATCTCTCTCTAACTCCCCTGTCGGAACAGGGATGTCCGTTTACATTAACAGATCCCCTTCTGTCTCTCTCAGGAGTGATCGTGGGTTGCCAGCGGATATCGCGGCTGCTGGCCACGTGCATCGGCTCCAGCGTCACGTCGTGGGCGCGCGAGGAGCCAACCTGCTGCCGTATAACGATGGTGGCTGATCGGCAAGGTGTTAATGGGCCACTGGACTGGACTTGTCCCCCAGGCCTAAGGCTGCCAGCCCTCCCCTAAATGTCACTCATGGGAAGAAGGTGTACAACTGTCCCAGCAATGACCCTATGGATATTTAAAAACACTCTAAACTATTGCAATCCGACTCACAAGCCGTGCACTCACCGAATGCCCCACTGTGGGGCAACCCACGGCTACAGGAATTCTTCCGCAAAACAGATGGGAGCTTCTGGTTTAAATGGGGGTAAAAGTAATCTCACAACCCCATTTAGAAAATATGTTTTGATCCTTTGCCGATTTTCAAAGAGACTTCGGACTCCCATCCCCCGCCCCCCCCCCCCAAAGCATATTTCCAATATCTACAAATGCGCCACACGGCTGTGACACAGTTTGACCACCGTGACAGATATCCAACCATTCCCACTTGAACGTTTACGGACAGATCCCTCTCATACAAAACTTGTCTCTACTGTACATATAATAAAACTCTGCTTCACACAAAGACAAACGGGCTAGGCGCTCTGACATACCCGAGATACGGTAACTGAGGATATCTGGCAGGAACTGCTTCCTGTCCAGGTTGCCTCTGTCATCTCATCCCGAGATATCTCAGATACCTAATACATGTAACCCCTGCGATGCCTATTAGGATATATAGATGATGAAGAACTATCTAAGAGTGTACAAACCTTTCTACGCATAGCTGTTTTATGGCAAAAAATAAATAAAAAATCAATAACCATGCATTGGAAATCTCAATGCTCACCTACCATAACATTCTGGCTGACTATTGTTAATCATGCTATTCCCCTGTACAAGTTGACATATGAGGCCAGAGGATGCCCCAAAAAAAATCTCCAATATCTGGGATTCCTGGGTTAGCTTAGACCGTACTGTACCACCTGCCCCCTGATCTATGGGATGGAAATGTATCATTAGATTATTCAAGTGTATGCATATACCGAGAGTCCATAAGATTTTAAAACACGCTGATTGGAAATGTACTTGTCAAATCGCTTTGTGTATATTGACCAGATACCTGAAGGCAGTTTCTGTTTATGTAATGACCAGAGCGTTGTTCGCTCGAATGTATACCTGTTGGTGTATAAAACAATAAAAATGACACCTTAAAAAAAAAAAGGGGGGGAAGCTCTGCTTGTTTGCACCCTGCCCCCCTCCACTGCCACATTTGGCACTTTTTGCCACAGGGCTTCACTTCTGGCCTCCAGTAAAGAATCAGCTTGGGTGAGGATATCGCTGGATCCATGGCCAGGTAAATGTCTGTGTATTAAAAATCAGCAGCTACAGTAGTTGTAGCTGCTGACTTTAAAAAAAAATCTGGAGCTCCTCTAAGAGAAAAAGATTGTATTGTGCATAGCTTATTATCTTGTTGTTTAGCTTTAGGAGATTCTGTGAGTAAAAACCTTGAAATTTAAACGTTAAAGAATGCACTTGATAGAAGTAACAGAAACTAATATAAATTGCATGCAGTTACTATTGGAAAAGCTTTGACTGAGAAATCAAAGCAATATGATCAATTACTAGAAGAAAATTAGAAACTGAAATTAGAAGTTATGGAATTAGAGAGAAATTCACAGGAATGTGAAATCTAAAATTCAGCAATCTGCAAGAAAAGACAGACTTATCTATAAAATGAAAGCTTCTCATATCAAATCTGAAAATTCATTATCAGCTGTACCTATTGTAACCAGCAATGCTTATAATACCATTAATAATATATGTAGCTCTAATACAGCTCTTTACATGCACATATTCTTTAAACTCATCCCGCTTTTCTTATGTAGGGTTCAATATTGAGTTGGCCCACCCTTTGTAGCTATAACAGCTTCAACTCTTCTAGGAAGGCTGCCCACAAGGTTTGGGAGTGTGTCTATGGAAATGTATTACCATTCTTCCAGAAGTGCATTTGTGAGGTTATGAGCCGATGTTGGACGATAAGGGCTGGCTCAGTCTCCGCTCTAATTCATCCCTAAAATGCTCTATCGGGTTGAAATCAGGACTGTGCAGGCCAGTCAAGTTCCTCCACCCCAAACTCGCGCATCCATGTCTTTATTCACCTCGCTTTGTGCACTGGTCCAAATGGTATGGGGTTGTTCTTCAGGGGTTGGGCTTAGCCCCTTAGTTTCAGTGAAGGGAACTCCTAAGGCATCAGAATACCATTTACATGCTCCCAACTTTCTGGGACATTTGGGAATGCCCCTTTCCGGTTCTAATGTATAGGAATTGGAAAAAAATTACTTTTCAGGCATATTGTACTATTAAAATAAAGATGCATAAAATGCTGAAAAGACTCCCACAGAGTCTACAAAAAGTCCTGCAGCAGCGCTACAAACTATGCATTTCTGTGAATGACAGTTAGTATAAATGCCCAGGATAGGTGTGCTTTAACATGAGTGCTCCATTCACCAAGGGATGTTCACCGCGTGGGGGGATGTAGGGTGCCCTTCGGGGGATACACTCACCAGATGACAGGTAAAAAACAGCATTCAATACACCTCTGTGTTTTCCATCTGTAGTTATCACTTTCTCGGTATTTAGTGTTCAATTCCGCAAAATGACCATTCTGTGCTTTTGCCACCACAGCCTGGTCAACGCAGTCCGTAGCCACTACTCCAGGTACTTCTCTAGCTACCACGTGATATGCTCCACCTGTCTCTCCTGGCTGCTGGACCTGTTCCTGTTAGGCTCCTGTTTTTCCATCTGTTCATTAGCTCTAAAACCCTATCTCTTCAGCTTTCGCCTGAAGAGATAGCTGAAGGCCTCCTCTTCCTTTGCAAGATTGAAGCACCCCTCCCTTAGTTGAGTGAATTCCTACCATGGCCGGCAGGCTGTAATGCACATGCTGTTTTGACCTCCTTAAAACCGGGGTCTAACTTTTGCGGTAAGAGTCAGTATTTACATACCCTTTGGGCTGAGAAATAAGAATCTAACTGCTTCCAGATACCGTGCTGAAATGTGCAGTGATCATTGAACTGATTTCTGGATATTATTCTGTCATCAGAACCCACTTATCTTATCTCACACGGATATATGTTATGGGACTTTTTTCACTTGATCAATATATATTATATATTCATTTATGAGAGCGTACACACATTGTTTTTTTGGGACTTCCTTTGGTTTACCAACTTTTTATGTGTATATCACATGTTCACATTATTTCAATTAGCACTCATCACTTGTACTTGTAATTGCTTGGGAATTGCACACCTATTCTTTGTATGTAGGCCTTCTCATCTAACATCAGTGCCTGACCTCACAGTTGTGCTTCTGGAAGAATAGTCAAACATTCCCATAGACACACTCCTAAACCTTGTGAACAGCCTTCCTAGAAGAGTTAAAGCTGTTATAGGACGGGCTAACTCAATATTGAACCCTACCAACTAAAACTGGGCTGCCAGTAAATGCATGTGCATGTAAAGGCAGGTGTCCCAATACAACTGAGGGTCCAAAGAACCCCCCTTTAATAAATACTTTGACAAGGGAGAGCTAAGCCAGAGGATTCTGAAAGAGAGACTAGGCCAAAACCCGTCCTTTCAGAGTGCCTAAAGGAGAAGTATAGCCAAATTTGTTCGTTCTGCACACCTATGATCCGTTTTCAGCCAACAGCAGGCTGAAGCCTGCTGTCGGCTGACTTCACAGAGTCAGTCCAGGCTCTGAAAAGATCCGGAGCATATTGTCGGAATCCATCCAGAAGCCTGGATGAATAGCTGGCTTGGCCTCTCAGCAAACTACTGAGACCTTAAACCAGTCCCACCCGCCCCCCTCCCCAGCCCAGTGCTCCAGTGAGTACTATAGAGGCAGAGCAGAGAGCCAGAGATGAACAGTCCCCAGCTCTCTTCTCAGAATGCTGAGCGATCAGCAGCCTTTGATCACTCAGTTCTCAGTGCAGAGGCGGTGGGGGACAGATACAGGATTGGATTAGTGCTGCATCCACCTAGGTAAGAATAAATATTTTTTTTTCTAAATCCTATCATTTTCTTTTAGGGCCAAGTGCTGAATGTAAGCAAGCATTGAAAATGAGAGGCACAGAGTAATCTGTGGCATTGAAGCGCCAGTTTTCACACCAGGAAAATAATGATTTCTTGATATGTTAATCAATTTTTCTGAAAGTGACTTTTCTTGCTTTTAGGAAGGAAGGAAAGACAGAAGTAATCTGCTTCCCTGGCCTACTCCTGGGATGTGGACAGCAGATCTCCGTCCATAAGATGATTTGACTTGCTTCTTTCAAGGCTTGATGGCTCTTGGTGCCTAATGTAGACCAGGGATATGCAATTAGCGGACCTCCAGCTGCTGCAGAACTACAAGTCCCATGAGGCATAGCAAGACTGACAGCCACAAGCATGACACCCAGAGGCAGAGGCATGATGGAACTTGTAGTTTTGCAACAGCTGGAGGTCCGCTAATTGCATATCCCTGATGTAGACCATAGCCATGGCATTGTCTGACTGCACCCTGATTGAGTGTCCTTGCAGAAGGGGGGGTCCAGTGTTGCAAAGCCATCCTTCCTGCTCCAAACTCCAGGATATTGGGGAGCCTGGCTTCTACTGATAACCATGTCTCTTAACCCTTTCACTGCCAGGCCCTGTGCTCCCTTTTGCACACTAGTGAGCAAACCATTTTTGCAATTCTTCCTTTGTTTTTAGAATTTGTGAAAGACCCCCCCAAGCCATATATTTCCTGAAAGCACAGGATAAGTAGAATAAAAAGAAGGTGCTACCGATTTTTTTTTTTTTAGACCCCACAGTATTTGTGCAAATGTTTATCAAACCAATGTATTTGCAAAAAATACACTAAAACCATTATTAGCAGATAAAAACACAGCAAATTTTACAAAATTCCTACTAAATATAAAAGCTTAACCCGTATTGAATGAATAAATAAATATTTGTAACTTCTAAATTGTGCCTTTTTGTGAAATGTTGAAATTGAACAGACACAAAAATGTAAATATCCAAATTCCTCTAAAAATCTAAAGGTTTTAATTTTTCCCTTACAGTTTTCCGAATTTGTGAAAGATTCCCAAAACCATATATTTTCTGAAAGCATATGACCTCTAGAATAAAAAGAAGGTACTTTGGATTTTTTTTTTAGACCCCGCGGTATTTGTGCAAATGTTTATCGAACTAATATATTGACAGAAAATATATCAAAACCATTATTAGCAGATAAAAACACAGCTAATTTTACAAAATTCCTGCTAAATCTATACTAAATATAAAAGATTAACCTGTATGGAGTTAATAAATAACAAATATTTGTAAGTTTTAAATTGCGCCTTTTTGAAAAATGGTGAAAAACGAACATACCCAAAAAAAATCAAACAAATCTGGAGGTTTTCATTTTTCATATACAGCTTTTCAGAATTTGAAAAGACCCCTCAAACATTTTCTAAAAGCAAATAGCCATTAGAATAAAAAAAAAAAGTGCAATCGATTTTTTAGGCCCCGCAGTAATAGGATTTTTTTCGTCATACTTACCTGTAAAAAAAAATTCTTTGAGTACATCATGGGACACAGAGTCAGACTAATATTCATTACCTGCTGGGTTATACTTCATCATTAGGTGAATGGACACTGGTAGACCAAAGTCTTTAGACAGGAAGTGATCCCCTATATAACCCCTCCAATACAGGAAGCACATCAGTTTTGTAGCAAGCACCGAATCTGCAAAAAAGAGGGGAGGGACCTCTGTGTCCCATGATGTACTTAAAGAAAAGGCTTTTACAGGCAAGTATGATGAAAAAATCCTATATTCTTTTTCATACACCATGGGACACAGTTAGGTTAATATTCATTACCTGCTGGGACATCCCAGAGCAATAGCCTTGAAATAAGGGAGACACCCTGCCAAACAATAGCCATCAGTTTTTATATGTCAGCCGGCAGAACACTGCGGCTGAAAGCCAAATTTTTGCCTGCTCGAACATCCACTTGATAAATCTTGTGAACGTATGCTCTGAAGACCAGGAAGCAGCCTTACAAATCTGAGCCACAGATACCTGATTGCGAAAAGCTCAGGAGGTTCTTACAAAGCTTTATGCTTTAGACCGTAGGCCTGAATGACCAATTGACGGACCCAATTGGCAATGGAAGCCTCTTTCTTGGGTCCTTTTGGTAAGGCAAAAAAAAAAAGCAAAAAACAAAACAAAAAAAGTCTGATCCTCGGATCTCCGCAGATCTAGACAAATAAACCTTGACTGCCATGACAATGTCCAAAAATGCAGTCATCTCTCTTCGTACGAGGCTGAGAGAAAAAAGGCAAAAATAATGTCCTGATTTACATGAAAGGCTGACACCACATTTGGCAAAAAGAATGGAACAGGTCATAACACGACTCTGTCGTGGTGAAGGATCAAGTACAGTTCCCTGCATAAAAGGGCTGCCAACTCCGACACCCTTCTAGCCGAGGTGATAGCCATCAGGAAAGCTAGCTTGTGAGACAGCAAGTCTAATGGCATTTCCTTGATAGGAAGGGAGTAACCGCTCCAGGTGGGTGTGTTGGGAAAATCGGCAACGGTTCAGGAAATCAAGGGTGCTGGCAATGCACGAAGCAATTGATATAAGGAAAGACGGGATGGACAGCCGCACTCCGAAAAAAAACATAAGGGCTCTGATGAAGAGGCATAGAGCTTCGAAACGCATCAGCCAGTGGTGATCCCCTTCACTTTCTCTATGATCGATCGGAGCATGGTTCAAGGTCATCTCTTTGCAGCTTATGTCGACTAAGCTTTACTGCGACTTCTTTCCACTACTTTTGTGAGTAGGCCCTGTATATATATTTTAATTTTATTAAAACCATTTAACGGTAATACACTAGGCTGGTGCGCCTTTGCTTTCTTTTCTCTTTGCCCATAGGATATCCCCATCCATGAAGGGCGGCAAGGCCAGTGGTACCGTTGTTGACATCATCTTTATGGGTGTGATACATTTGCCTATATGTCTCAGTTTACTGCTCCCTGCTAGCCAGGTTATTGATGTGCTAATGTCCCCTCACTATTTCTAAAGGTTAATTGATCTATTGTGTTGTGTGAAGGAGAGCTGGGTTTAAGTGGCTTGTGTTAATTATTCTGATTGCTTCATTGTGGTAATTATCTCTCTATATGCGGGGTCGAGCGGTCTGGTTGATGTATTCAGTACAACTAGTGCTCAGCGTCATTGATGTCATTGTCTAAAGAAAATGTGTTTCAGCATCGGCCCCGTCGTGTCTACCTATAATCTGTATGGAAGCCCCAGTGTGAGGGGGGCGGAGATTTGTCATTGTAACAGTTTTGGAAATGACATATAAGCTGTGTGTTATAACATTAAAGTCTGTGTTGTTCAAGCAGTAAGCTGGTCTCATGTGTGGCTTTCTGGGCGATTCCAGGGATATCCCTCCTCGTGGAATATTGGGGTGATTTTCGTTATGGGAAGAAGGGAACGTTGACGGGGATATCATACCGATACCGTCACAATTGGTTGGTAGCAGTGGGATTTTTCCCTTCTATTCCCCTTCACATCCGGATTCCAAGCAGACACTGGAAGAACTACTGGAAGTTCGTGGAAGGATTGCTAGCAACAAAACCAAGCGGGTCATCATAGCAGAATCAATGGAGCTAGACCAGGAGGACGGGATTGCAGCAACGCCAGCAGTACAAGAGATGGAGACACCAGTGATTCAGGAGGAGGAATCGCCAGCCAACAAGCTAATGAGAGAGAAGCTAGCGTGGTTCGGCCCGAACCCAACGCCAGATGTGGTACTGAAAGTGATGGACATGTTAGTAAACGCAGAGCTACAGAAGGCTAAAGAAATAAGAGACGCGGAGCTACAGGAGGCTAAAGAAATAAGGGACGCAGAACTACAGAAGGATAAACAAATAAGGGACGCAGAACTACAGAAGGATAAACAAATAAGAGACGCAGAGCTACAGTTAAAACTGGCAGCAGTCCAACAAGCAGCCGCACCTTCTACGAACAGTGAGTACAGCACAGCAGACGCAAGGAAGATTCCGTTTAGCGCTTTTAAAGCTTTTGATGAAAAGGACTGTGAGATTGATAACTTCCTGGCGGATTTTGAGCGACAATGTAACCTGCACCGAATAGCTAGAAGAGACTGGGTTTCAATATTGTCAGGCAAACTGTCAGGCAAAGCTTCTGATGCTTTCCGGACCGTGCCAGATCAGGATATCCATAGCTACGCCCGGGTTAAAGAAGTGCTCCTGGCTCGTTATGCAGTAACCCCAGAGTCCCACCGACAGAAGTTCAGGGACTCACGCAAAACCACGGAAGACTCTTACGCAGAATGGGCATGCCAATTGTCCCGGTCGGCCTCTAACTGGGCTAACAGCAGCCAGGCCACCACCGCAGAGGACATTTTGCAACTAATGCTCCTGGAGCAATTTTACAATCACATCCAGACGGACGTCAAGGATTGGGTGAGAGATCGCAGGCCCATGACTCTACCAGAGGCCGCGAAGTTGGCGGATGAATATGCAGATACTCGCAAGACGAACCAGGTCACACCACAGGAACAACCTCCACCACAAACGGTGCCCTCACAACCACCAACCGCTAGATACCAACCTCCTAACAGACCGGTGACATCTAGCCCTCGCTATCATCGCCAGGAGGGCAACGAACAACGCTGCTTCCGGTGCAAACAGCTGGGTCACTTCAAGCAGAATTGCCCCATGAATGACAACACCAGGTCAAATTGGTCTCAACCTGGGTACCGCCCACCAGCAGCAGCCCATTGTGTAGACTCGGCTTGGGATCCAAAGGAGCTGGGTCAGGAAGAACCATTGGGCACCCCTTACGAAGCCCTCATGGTACAATCTGTTATTACGGACAACAGGGAACACCATTGTCAGCTGGTCATGGGCGACAGCCCTGAGCCGGAGGGGCCCTGGAGGGAGCTGGGCAGAAAGAGGCACCGCCGGCCACCCTTCAAGAAGAAGAGGTCCTGGAAGCCGTATAACAAGCTGACCTGGGAGGAGAAGAAGCGACTGGAGAAGAGGGAGTCGCAGCGGGCGTCCCAGATGCGTGCCGAGATGTTCGCCAAGGGCCCACCGGTGGCCCCTTACACCACCACCCAGTTCCTGATGATGAAGGACCACGTGGAGAGCCTGCAGGACATGAGCAAGCAGGAGCTGATCCGTGAGTACATAGAGCTGGAGGAGTGCATAAGCCGCAGGGAGGAGGAGAACAACCACCTGAGGTCACAGCAGCATGAACTGGAGATGGAGCTGGAGAAGCTCCAAGAGGAGAACCGGCGGCTGCGGAGGGAGCAGGGGGTGGCTGACCTTATGGGGCTCTGATTCCCCTCCCCCCCCCCCCCGGACTCTGAGCACCAGTGCTACAGCATTTCAACAAATATAACTTTTTCTTTTTATGAATCTCCTGGGATTGTCACTTCAGAGCCATAACCTGCCCCCTCCCATAGCGGGACACCTAGACGGCGGCGCACAGACCCATTCGCTGTCTTCACACTGACTTCTGGTGACTTTGCAGATCGCACAAAGACTTGGGGACTGACCGGCGTGTGATCTGACGACCCGGTGACATACCTGAGTCTGAAGCAGTTGCCAAGGGAGGTCAGTCATGCCAAACGGAGTTAACCTCTGACTAATAGCTCTGAACCCGTCAACCCTACTGGACCAGGGAAGGTCCAACCGGGTTTGCCGGAGCAGGGAGCAAAAGGGGGGCCATTGTGATACATTTGCCTATATGTCTCAGTTTACTGCTCCCTGCTAGCCAGGTTATTGATGTGCTAATGTCCCCTCACTATTTCTAAAGGTTAATTGATCTATTGTGTTGTGTGAAGGAGAGCTGGGTTTAAGTGGCTTGTGTTAATTATTCTGATTGCTTCATTGTGGTAATTATCTCTCTATATGCGGGGTCGAGCGGTCTGGTTGATGTATTCAGTACAACTAGTGCTCAGCGTCATTGATGTCATTGTCTAAAGAAAATGTGTTTCAGCATCGGCCCCGTCGTGTCTACCTATAATCTGTATGGAAGCCCCAGTGTGAGGGGGGCGGAGATTTGTCATTGTAACAGTTTTGGAAATGACATATAAGCTGTGTGTTATAACATTAAAGTCTGTGTTGTTCAAGCAGTAAGCTGGTCTCATGTGTGGCTTTCTGGGCGATTCCAGGGATATCCCTCCTCGTGGAATATTGGGGTGATTTTCGTTATGGGAAGAAGGGAACGTTGACGGGGATATCATACCGATACCGTCACAATGGGCAATTGATTTTTGGATCATCCTCTCGTGCGCAGGAGAATTTGTTTTCTGTGTTTTAAAGTACTCTATTTAGGGTAGTCCTAAAGCTCCACTGTCGAGGACCTTAGGGCCAGTTATACTGCTCGTAATTCCAGGATGTTGATGGGCAGGATCTGTTCTGTCCTTGACCATTTCCATTGAGCTATGAACCCTTCTAGGCTTGCTCCCCAGCCTGAGAGACTGGCATCTGTAGTCAGTACTCTCCAAGTTACCGGGAGAAAGTATTTTTCCTTTCGCAGGTTCTGATCCTGCAACCACCAGTATAGGCTTAAACGTGCCTGAGAAGATAAGCATATTGGATAATCCAGGGCTATAGTTGAGCGAACCTGAACTGTAAAGTTCGGGTTCGGTACGGACTTTGGGGTTTTCCCGAACCTGGACACGAACCCGAATAATTGGAAAAAGTTTGGGTCCGGGATCGGAGTTCGGGGGAAAAAAAAATGCGCGGAGGTCCCCGCAAATTCAATAACCAGACCCTTTAGGTCTGGTATGGATATTAAGGGGAACCCCGCCGGCAATTAAAAAAAAATGACGTGCGGTTCCCCCTAAATAACCAGACCCTTCAGGTCTGGTATGGATATTAAGGGGAACCCCGCCGGCAATTAAAAAAAAAAAATTACGTGCGGTTCCCCCTAAATATCCATAACCAGACCCGTTATCCGAGCACATTGACCTGGCCGGCCACAGAAAAGAGGGGGGGGGACAGAGTGCGGCCCCCCCTCTCCTGAACCGCACCAGGCCACATGCCCTCAACATGGGGAGGATGTCCCCATGTTGATGGGGACGAGGGTCTCATCCCCACAACCCTTGCCCGGTGGTTGTGGGGGTATGCGGGCGGGAGGCTTATCAGAATCTGGAAGACCCCTTTAACAAAGGGGACCCCCAGATCCTGACTCCCCCCTGTGTGAAATGGTAATGGGGTACACTGTATCCCTACCATTTCAGGAAGGAAGTGTAAATTCTTGTAAAAAAAAACCACACACACACCGTAGAATAATTTTTTTTTCTAAAAGTCTGTGTCCCATTGACTACAATGGGGTTTAAAGTTCGGGTTCGGACCCGAACCCGAACATCCAGGTGTCCGCTCAACTCTATCCAGGGCTTGTCCTCTCCTGTTTCAAGATTGCTCGGAAGCACAGTCATCTGCTGGGCACTCCACTGAATCTTGAGCTTTTTAGCTTCCCCTTTCTCAATCCATTCCTGCTCCAATTAGGAGGCTCCAGGGAGGGGGATCTGTCACGCTTCTTTCCACCCTGCGCAATGGAGGCAATCATGCCAAAAACAAAAAGATGAACTCCCCTCACGTTTATATGCCAGTGTTTACCTTGATCCCCTGCTCTTAGTCTCTCCTCTATTAAAGGTTACTACCGTAGCCAAAATCATATAGCAAAAATAAGTTATATCTCTTTGGGAACATCTAAGAAAGGAAAAGCCCCCAGAGAGATGTAGAAGGCTACTATTGGCAGTAGTGGACAATAACAGGTCATAGATATATAGCAAAAATATATCAATTTATTAATGTATCAAATACAAGGTAACACAGTAAAACATATTGCTCCTACAGCAAATATACAAACTAGCTGCTCTTGGTTGATCACAAGCAGATATAGCACCAATAAACCATGGTTTATGATCAGTGCACAAACAAAAAAACCTATAAACATTGACAAACAATAAACTGGTACAGTCCGGACGCCTATATATACACACACTTGCAGAGTTCCCAAGCGGTAATGCCACCGCTAATGTTGTTGAATAATCAATTGGTAATGGGAATTCTGAACAGGTGTGTGTCCCCGGGGGATACTGGGAGATGTGTAATAACGTGGCTAACTATGGATAGAAAACCTGAATGCTAATGATAAAAGACCCCCTATTTATGTGGTTATAAAGAAGTTCTTAGCAATCCTACTAGAGGAAATCTCTTGGCTTGGATAGCCAATCATATGTGGAAGTCTTTCCAATTATAGAGATGTTTGATCATAGAGGAATTGCGGATCAAGTGTGAGCAGTAATCATATACCGATCCAAATAACGAGTATATTGGTGGAATAGATTCTGTATAGTAGAGTGTCCTTGCTCACACTATATTTCCAATTATACAGTGCATTCATTTTGTTAAACCTATAAAATCAGACAAAAAACAAATCAGGATAAGTCGGTTTCAAACATCTAGCCACTCCTGTATATAGTTCCAAGTGCTAAATACCCCGCGGGGCTGTCCGTTTTCCTTTAAGACTTGTATGTTTAATGATGTGCTTGTAATCTTAATGCAGATGGTTTAGATATATACAGATGGTGAAAAACATGAGGGATTAAACCATTCTACTTTACCACCTCCTCTCCTTGCTGGGAAATGCTGTGGTATTTTTTTCCCCTTTAATCAGCAATAGATGTTCCACTTCCGAATTCTTTTGTGTTTGAAACACATTGATGGATGGTGGATAGAGCAAAGGCACTCTAGGTTGACATGGGCACTAGTAGGTTATAGAGTGTCCTTCCTCCTGTGTTTGAAAAAATTAGTCTGCTATTTCCTTTTTCTGTTACATGCTTGTATCTCCTCTTCGTATCTCACGTCTAGTTGGGGGATCGCTCAGGCGGCGTTGTTGGACTGTGTGACGTCAACGCATTTCGCAAACTTATGTTACGTAGCTTCGTCTGGACGGGCTACCTTGTATTTGATACAATAAAAAAAATTGATACATGTTTTCTATATATCTATGACAACAGTTGTGTAAGTCATTAATGTCTCTGTTCACTGTTGCTGAATGCCATTACTACATATGACTTATAACCAGTGTTTATAACCTCTAAAATGGCGACCGCTATGGCGGAAACACATACTTTGACAAAATGGCAGCCGGGAGCCTGCTAAGTCGTATTGAATATAGCCGATATCTCACATTGCTAATTTAATACATTGGATACCAACCTACAAAATGGCCGCCACCATGCTGGAGACATATACTCCGACAAGATGGCCGCTGATCTACTTCCGTTTTTCCCCATATAAATGACTGGTTGTTTAACCAATCCGGCACCTCTGATGAAGTGACGTGACTTGGCGTAACATGTAAGGGCCGGAACTACCTGGAAGTGTTGTGATTTTTGTTCTTCACATGATCTATTACCGTTTGTAAGCATTTTACTACTCTTTATTAAAAACTTTTGTTATATACTTCACCATGGGAAGTCTTTCTCTTTTATTTTGAGCACCATTAAGGGGCATACCTGAGCCATAGCCTTTACTGTTGGAATACAGCTGGAGCCACCACAGGAGATATATAGCATGAATACACCATTAAGAAAAACAGAGACCTGCATCTTAAGGAGCATTTCATCTATAAGGAGGTAAGCGCTCTGTTAGCTCCTTATTTAGAACACTGAAAGAACACTGATGATTTTAGGAATAATTCATTGGATATCAATTTATGGGACATTCACATTCAATTTTGGTCATGTTTGTTTACAGATTGCATTATTGTTTCCACTGATTACCATTATTGCGCCGATTACTATATATTTCACAGTGCTCAAATTGTGCTCTCTTCTTATACAAAATGCTTCTTCTTCACCGCCAACACTTCACTTTTGTGCCCTGACCCCAGTGGGTTCAAACGCACCAAATAGAGATGACCCTCTTTAGCATATAATAGAGTGGGTTTGTAACAGGGGAGGGCTGGTAGCCTTAGGCCTGGGGGGCAAGTCCAGTCAAGTGGTCCATAGACTGTGGAAAAGTGATGAATCGAGGAAAACAGTCTAAGATTTTTCATGATCACAAGAGTCTGCACAGAGCCTCCCCTTACATCAGAGTCCGCACAGAGGTTCCCCTTACATCAGAGTCCGCACAGAGCGCCCCTTACATCAGAGTCTGCACAGAGGCCCCCCTTACATCAGAGTCCGCACAGAGCCTCCCCTTACATCAGAGTCCGCACAGAGCCTCCCCTTACAGAGTCTGCACAGATGTTCCCCTTACATCAGAGTCGGCACAGAGCCCCCCTTACATCAGAGTCTGCACAGAGGCCCCCCTTACATCAGAGTCCGCACAGAGCCCCCCTACATCAGACTCCGCACAGAGCCTCCCCTTACATCAGAGTCCGCACAGACCCCCATATACATCAGAGTCCACACAGACCCCATATACATCAGATGCCGCACAGACCCAATATACATCAGATCTGATGTAAGGGGTGTTCTGGGAAACTTGATTTAAGGGTGCATGCTGTGGACTATTATGTAAAGAGGGTCTCTGCTCACCAAAGCCTGCCCCCTCCCCTTTATCAAAGTCCACAGAGCACTCCTTTTAATACACTGGGAGGCAGGAGAGACTAGAGAGGGTAAGCTTACCAGGATGGAGGCTGAGGCGCAGGCAGGCTGTCTCATGCTTTTTTGGGTTCAAACTTCCTGTCCAGTGCCCACACATGCCCGGGGAGTGTGGGCAGGGCAGACTCAGAAGGAGGAGGAGCAGATGAGCTCTATCTCTCCTCGTGTCTGTGCAGAGAGAGAAGGGGATGTCAGCACTGGTGTGCGCTAAGGCTGAGCTATGTGTGAGACGAGACATAACTCAGCCCTGCAGCCATCTACCTCGAAGCTGACACAGGCACGGCTGCACAGTTGGAGGTGAGCAGCGGCCGTGACAGAGCTCCAGCAGGCGTATATTCATGCTCTGCAAAAACAGCATTTGATAGTGGCGGTCGGTGGCTGTGCATAGTGTCACCAGCCCGGGGGGAGATTTCCACCCTGCCAGCCCTCCCCTGGTTTGTAATGCTTTTTCACAGCCTCTGGCTCTGTGTGGTAAGCTTGTTTATTGCCGTGTTTTAAGCAGTACTGGAAAAGATTGTATGTAGACACAAGAAACCTAAACAATTTCAGGAGGATTATAATGGGCATGATTATTATGTACCTCCGGTGAATGTATAGATGGTGCCGGAGGCACAGGGAAATTGATTTGTTCACATGGTGGATAGCCACGTTTATTTATATGCTTCATTCACACATCATGGAAAGGTGCATCTGAACAGTGATTTACTGTAATTATCTCTCGTGGAGATTTCTTGCTGGTGGATTGGACTTCTCATGGACATCGTGTTCTTTTTAGATTGATATATACAAGGTGTGTATTAAATAACGCACCTTTATTTATATGTAATTATAAATGTAATGCTTGTCCCCTTCAATATATTCCCCATTTGCACCAATACATTTGCTGCAGTCTTGTTTTCCACTGGTCGAAGGCAAGGAGAAAATCTATTTAAGGCAGGAGTTTCAACACATCTGCCGTTTTCTTCATTACAGCATTAACTGACGCAAAATGTGTCTCTAAGCCTAGGTTCACACTGCTGCGAATTCAAAATCGCGGTAAAATGCGCAATTTTAGCGCGATTTCGGCCGCAATTTAATGTAAATCGCGGCCCGAAATCGCAAAAAGTAGTACAGGAACTACTTTTTGAAATCGCAGATGCGGCGTCGCACTGATTAGGACAGTGCCATTGCCGACAATTGCCGCCGATTTGAGATGCGATTTGACATGTCAAATCGCATCTCAAATCGTTCCAAATCGTACCCAGTGTGAACCAGGGCTTAAGCACGGATTTAACTTTTGGAAGTTCATCCTAATGTCCCTCGCTGAATCTTTCGTGCCACCCAAACACACGCGCACAAGACAGGTCATCATTCTCATAAGCTGTCGTAAGCATTTGAAAACCTTCTGTTGGTGTTTTGTGCAATTTTACAAATTCAAATTGATACGTTGGTTCAACTTTTAAACTAAGCATTTTTTCAGCACACTACAGAAAACAGAACCAAAATAAATGGCGACTCACAATCAACTGAATGTCAGACTGTTGCTGCTTGTCATGCAGGTTCAAACATGTTCAAGGTCACCACGGATGCAGTTATAACCGGTTCTGACTGCTTTGTTTACTAGGTGGGATCAGAGTCTCGTTATTTAATAGACACCTCGTACACTTACCGGACACTTTATTAGGTACACCTGTTCAGTTGGTTGGTAACACAAATTGCTAATCATCCAATCACATGGCAGCAACTCAATGCATTTAGGCATCTAGATGTGGTAAAGAAGACTTGTTGAAGTTCAAACTGAGCATAAGACTGGGAATTTAAGTGACTTTGAACATGGTTTGATGCCACGCGGGCTGGTCTGTGCATTTCAAAAACTGCTGAACAACTGGGATTTTCATGCACAGCCAGCTCTAGGGTTTAAAGAGAATGGTCTGAAAAAGAGAAAATATCCAGTAAGCGACATTTGTGTGAACGAAAATGCCTGGTCAGAGGAGAATGGGCAGACTGGTTCAAGATGATAGTAAGGCAACATTAAACGCAAATACCCACTCATTACAACCATAGTATGCAGAAAATCATGTCAACACACAACGCATCGAACCTTGTAGCAGACTACAGCAGCAGAAGGCCACACTGGGTACACTTCCTGTCAGCTAAAAACAGGAAACTGAAGTTAGAATTCACACAAGCTCACCAAAATTAGACAATAGACGATTGGAAAAACATTGGTCGGTCTGGTGAGTCTCGATTTCAGCTGTGACATTCAGATGGTATGGTCAGAATTTGGCAAAAACAACATGGAAGCATGAATCGATCCTGCCTTGTATTAACGGTTTAGGCTGGTGCTCTAATGGTGTGGGGGACATTTCCTTGGCACACTTTAGGCCCCCTAAACAATGCTCAAATTGTTCTAAACGCCACAGCCTACCTGAGTATTGTTGCTGACCATGTCCATCCTTTTAGGACTACAGTATACACATTTTCTGATGGCTACTTCCAGCAGGATAATGCACCAAGCTTAAAGAAGAAGTAAAGGCATAATGTGCTAGTATGCATGGCATACAAAAACAAAGCCATTGTCACCACTGAAGGCCGAACCCTTCTTCGCCCCTATTTTTTACGGGTCCGTGACTTTTTTACGGGTCCGTGACCTCCAGCTGTGTGACTGGCCAAAGCTGCGTTATGTCACTCCTCTGGGAGCCGCCAGTCAAGGCCCCGGGCCACCTTCAGAGTGCATGCATCGATGACGTAATCGGCTGCATATGCAATAAATATCTCCTAAATGGTGCACATTTAGGAGATATTTACAGTACCTAGGAGGTAAAGCCTTATAGGCTTACCTTTAGGTACAATCCATGGAAGTTTACTTCCACTTTAAATCGCCTCAACCGGTTTCTTGAACATAAGTTCACTGTACTCCAATGACCTCCACAGTCACCAGATCTTAATTCAATAGAGCACCTTTGGGAGGGGAAATGGGAGATTCGCATCATGGATGTGCAGCTGACAAATCTGCAGCAGCTGCGTGATACCATCACATCAATATGGACTAAAATCTCAGAAAAAAAATTCCAACACCTTTTTGAATCTATGTCATGAAGAATTAAAGTGAATGTAAACCTGATTCATGAAATTTGAGCTGGGCACATATCTGCAGTGTTTTCTTATCTCTCTCCAAAGCACTATGTCCCGTAGCTGCCTCTTGCGCTGTTATCAGCCTAACTTCTCACAAGTTCTCAGAGACGGGAGCCTGATACGTGCGTCAGGGGACGTTGCAATAAATAGGCAAAGGAAGAAAGGAATGTGCAGAGCTCTGCTCTTAGACAGCAAGCTGACTGCTAATCTATGAGGAGAGGGGTGTGTGCATTTCCTCCAAATCAGCCGTTTGGCTGTATGCCAATAATCCACTCCCAGTGTGAACCAGCAAGAGAAAAACTTAAAGGGTCACTAAGGGAATTTTTTTTTTTCGCTAAATAGCTTCCTTTACCTTACTGCAGTCCTGGTTTCATGTCCTCATTTTTCGTTTTTGCTTTGATGTTGCTGCAATTCCTTTCTGTTCTGGACACTTCCTGGTTGTCTGTTTCCTGATCACCACAGTACTGGGAGATTTCTCACTATGGTGACTAATCAAGGAGGTGTGATTACTGTGTGTCAGCACCAATCCAGTTTCGTTTTAAAAAGCATCACTGCCCTCTATTGGCTCTTTGTCTCTGTACATCAGAGAACCAGGAAACAGCAAAAATGAAACTAAACTGCAGGTACATTATATGATTGTTTTTTATCTATTTTTAAAAGGAATCAGTTAACTATTATGTCTCTATACCCTGTAAACAGTCATTTCAGCAAAAAAAAAATATTTCCTTTAGTGACCCTTTAACTCGAAGAGCACTTTCTAAAGAATATATACAGATGAATACAGCAGATATACATGTAAAACTTATGTAGGGAGATTTGTTTCATCTCTGTGTATCATCTGAGGCTCTTCACTTCACTGGGTATATGTGAGGGTTTACATCCACTTTAAGACAGTTCTGAAGGCAAAAGGGGGTTCCAACCCTGTACCAGCAAGGAGTAGCTAATAAAGTGGCTGGCGCGTATATATTTGTTCATACGTTTTTTTTTGCTGCACTTTAATTTATTGCTCGACAGGGTTTGTGGAGTCACTCTGCATGCTAGCTTCTGTGCCTTACAGGCGCGCAAGTATTTTTATTTTCAGTCCAGAAAGATGTTTAGGATTAAGACGGCAACTGCTGGAACAAACTGATTCTTAGTGAATTTTTTCCACTGGGTAAGGTTTGACAATGATTTTCAGAGAAGTGAATTGTTTTTCTGGACTGACCAGATTGTAATAAATTGCTTGAATTTGTTCACGAGTAGTGATGATGTTCGACTCGAACATTGGTTGTTCACCCATTCGCCGAACAGCGAACAATTTGGCAAAATTGAAAAGCCGCGGAACACCTTTTAAAAGTCTATGGGAGAAATCAAAAGTGCTAATTTTAAATGTTAATATACAAGTTATTGTCATAAAAAGTGTTTGGGGACCTGGGTCCTGCCCAGTGAAAAAATAAAAGTGAGATATTCCTTAAAATTTCAGTGTCTATAGTATGCCTGTAAAGTAGTGCATGAATTGTCAGGTCCCGGCAATACAGAAAAGTCATTAAAAAATACAAAACAGCATGGGTTCCCCCCTTAGTCCATTACCAGGCCCTTTGGGTCCGGTATGAATATTAAGGGGAACCCCGAGCCTAAATGAAAAATGCATGGGGTTCCCCCCCCAAATTCCATATCAGGCCCTTCAGGTCTGGATATTAAGGGGAACCCTGCGCCATTTAAAAAAAAAAAAAATGGCGTGGGGTTCCCCCCAAAAATTCATACCAGACACTTCTCCGATCAGGCAACCTGGCAGGCCACAAGAAAAGACCCAATGAAGTGTACGGATGACCCCGCCCCCTCGTGCGCAACGCAGGTTTCCTGTGACGCTTCAGAGGGGGCGGGGTCACCCGTGAACATCAATGGGTAACCCCGGCCTTTCTCCTTGCGTCAGAGGGGGGCGGGGTCACCCATGCACATGACAGGTGGCCCCGCCCTCCGCTATAAAATAGCTGTCACACTGGGAGAGTGTCATTTGGCCGGGCGCCTCCTACCGACGGAGGCGGTATCACTCGTAGCAGCGTTTTTTTTGTATCGCTCGAGACTGAATTACATCGTTGGAACCTTTTTTTTTATTTTTAATAAAGGACTTGTCTCAAACTGTCTCCTGTGTTTTTAACATGTTGACATTTTTGTGTGAAATAGTAGAGGTACAATGTATCTGTTACCAATTGACATGGGGGGCCGGGATCTGGAGTTCCCCTTTGTTAAAGGGTGCTTCCAGATTCGGATAAGCCCCCCCAGCAGACCCCCACAACTAACGGGCAAGGGTTGCGGGGGATGAGGCCCTTGTCCCCATCAACATGTTGAGGGCATGTGGCCTGGTACAGTTCAGAAAGGGGTGACGTTCTCTGGTCCCCCCTCTTTTCGTGCGGCCTGCCAGGTTGCGTGATCGGATAAGGGTCTGGTGTGGATTGTTGGAGGAACCCCACGCCATTTTTTTTTTTACATTTTGGTGCAGGGTTTCCCTTAAAATCCATACCGGACCTGAAGGGCCTGATATGGAATTTGGGGGGACCCCCACGCATTTTTACATTTTGGTTTGGGGTTCCCCTTAATATTCATACCAGACCCAAAGGGCCTGGTAATGGACTAAGGGGGAACCCATTCTGTTTTTTTCAATTACTTTTATCTGTATTGCCGGGACCAGACAATTCATTATAGCAGCAAGTAGTTTTTGAATTACTTTTTTTCCCCCTTTAGAAATGTCATTTTGTGCAGGGACATTTCTAAGCACGGGAAACATGCGCTACTTCACAGGCATACTATAGATACCCCCCAGGTACGCAATTTAAAGGAATAAATCACTTCAAGCATTATTAGCCATGTCTGAGCCTGCAAGAGGACCCTCTCCATTGGATGAGATATGTCAGGATCTTGCAGTTAAGATCCTGCAGGATGGATATGTTCACCTGGGAGAAACAAGTTCAGTCCCGGGCCACATCCATGATTGCTTCTGCTTCCACCTCTGCTGCAGCTGCTCCAAAGACAGACTCCTGTAAGCCCTGCAGTAATGATGATACCCCCTGAACCTTAACTGGCTGAGAGGTTCCCCAATGACCGGACTAAGTTCAGAGCGTTCAAACTCTATAGCTACAGACCTTTTCCTTGGAATCTACCAAGGTAGGGTTTAACACTTATTTGCTCCAAGGAGCACCACAGACCTGGGCTCACCAGGTATTGGAAGAGAAAAACGCACAGCTGAATACCATTGTCCTCCTCCTTCAATGCTATGGCCCAGCTATATGATTACCCACAGCGAAACACCACTGTCGAGGCAACATTACATGCACTCCAGCAGGTCGCAAAACGATCGAGGACTAGGTCACTGACTTAAGACACTGGGAGTGAAGATACCAGCTGGAATGATGCAGCCCTGCATCATCAATTCCATTTGGGTCTCTCAGTGGGCCTCAATGATGAGGTTCAAGCTCTTTGGAAGCTCTAATCACCCTATCTAGATGGATTATCACCCCTGCGCAAACGCAAGGACTTGCTGTATGTATTCCTGGCTGATGGGTCTTGCGACTAAAGAGACCCCACCACTCCGGATCATCACGTTGACCAACCATCAGGAATGGCTGTGTTTAGATGCAAACACAGCACTGTATGTCAGAACCATCTCGGCCACCTTATTGTGTACGGACTCAAGACTTTGTTATGTAGTTCCAAGGGCCTACTATGAGCACTTGAACGTTTTCAGTAAAAACGGGGGACAGATAATTGAGCTCCTCCCTGAAGCTGAAATTCTCTTTGGATGCCTCTTTCCCTCGTTCGAATGTGAATTACTAATGACTAATGGATGAAAATCTGCAGAAAGGATTAATGCGTCCTATCTTAGGGCCGTTGCAGGAATATTCTTTGAGGAGAAGTACTATTCCCTAATGCCTTGTGTGGACTATCGTGATTTGAATAAGATAGCTATCCTCTCCCCTTGGTCCCTGAAATGTTTCAAAGACGTAAATCTACTATTTTTACAAAACTGGACTTGATGAGTGGAAGACAGCTTTCCGTACTTGAATTGGCCATTTTGACTACTTAGTCATGCCATTCGGCCTATTCAATACACCAGCCACTTTCCAGCACTTCATTAATGCCATTTTCTGAGACTTCCTAGATATCTTTGTCTTCCATCTGGATCACTTGAGGTGCACCGGGGACATGTTAAAAGTGTGCTGTTGGCTCTGCCAGCATGGACTGTATGTGAAGGTCGAAAAATGTAAATGAGCAGCAGGGCATTCCGTTTCTGGGCTTGATCAGTTTCACAGATGGGATGGAGATGGATCCACAGAAAATGTTTGCGCTTCTGGACTGGCCTGTTCCCATAGATAAAAAGGGAATTCAACGGTTTGTGGGATTCGCTAATTTGTACCGCAAGTTCATCAGAACTTCTCAGCCATCATCACGCATATCATACAACTCACCAAGCAAGGTATTCATTTCCATTAGACTCCTGAGGCACAAGCTACTTTTGAAACTTTAAAGAAGCAGTGTACCACTGCTCCTGTCCTGGAGTTACCCAGATGCTGCTTTCCCCAATATTCTGGAAGTGGATGCATCTGAAAGTGCAGCTGGGACAGTCCTGTCTCAACGCCAGAGCCTCAAAGACTTGATCCATCCAGTCGCATTATTTTTGCGGAAACTATCCTCGGCAGGAAAAAATTACGATGTGGGAGATCAGGAGCTCCTTGCAATTAAGACAGCTCTGCAAGAAAGGAGATATTTGCTGGAGGGAGCTACGCACCCAATACTAACATACACAGACCACATGAACCTTAAATACTTGGACTGCAAAATGCCTCAAGCAATGCCAAGCTTGGTGGGCGCTCTTTTTCTCGAGATTTACCATCCACATCACCTACAGACCAGGGTCAAAAAATACCAAGCCTAATTGCTCTGTCATGCATGTTTGAGGATCCTAAAAACACACCGGTACCAGATACTATCTTGCCAGCAGGGAAATTCCTACTGTTGCAGACTGACCTCTTGTCACAGTCATGGCAAGCTTCTGCAGGAACACTTGGTCCTCCCAGGGCCACCTTGCAGGGAAAAGATGGACTACTCTGGCAAGGCGAGCAAATTGTTGTGCCAGAAATTGTTTGGGTAGTTGTCCTGGGTTTCTGCCATGATCACCCCTTAGCAGGCCATTTTGGGATTGGTGAGACTGTTGAGTTGGTGCAAAGCACATTCTGGTGGCCTGATCTGGAAAAGGATTGAAAAGAATATGTACTACTTGTACCAAGAATAACCATAATAGAGCCTGGGGATTGCTCAGACCTTTGCCTCTACCTGATAGACCACGGAAGATGATCTCTATGGCCTTTATAGTGGAACTGCCACTATCTGAAGGTTGTACTGCTATCTTTGTGGTAGATCAATTATCACAACTGGCTCACTTCTTACCCCTAAAAAGTACACCATCTGCTATTGAGACTGCTTGGGTCTTTGTCAAGGAAATGGTCAGGCTCCATGGAGTCACTACAAACTTTCTTTCAGACCAAGGGGTTAAATTTAAATCAAGAATTTGGAAAGCATTGTGTGGGACTTGATTGAGCTTTCCCTATCTTCAGCTTACCATTTGCAAACTCCGGGCAGTGGGCACAGAGGACTAACCAAACCCTGGAGCAATACATTAGATGTTTCACTCCCTTTGTCCAGGACAACTGGGTGCAACCTCTACCATTGGAGGAGTTTGCCTACAACTATTCGTTTTTCAGCCACCAAGCAGTCCCCATGCTTCACCAATTATGGATTCCATCCTACTTTCTTCCTGATCTTGTCCCTGAATCCTCTGTTCCAGTGTCCAGAGTACTCTGGATTATTTCACTCACAATAACAAGTTGTTACAGGAAGTGGTCACACAGGCACAGTGGGACAACAAGAGGGCTATTGACAAGAAAATAATGTCTTACAGCCAGGGGACAGAGCATGGCCTGCCACAACAAACTTGAAAATGGCATGTACCTTGAAGTTGGCAACAGTTTGTAGAACCATTTCCGGTAAGATGATTAACAATGTTTCTTATAAGCCAATGTTACCACCCAGTATTCCATGTATCCTTACTAAAGCCTGCAGTACCAGATCCATTGCCTGATCATAGATCAGAACCTCCTGCACCAGTAATCATTGACTGTATGAGACATTTGAGATTAAGGCCATCTTGTACTGGGGTCAAATACAGTATTTAATCAAATGAAAGGGGGTAAAGCCCAAAGGAGAATTCCTGGGAACCTGTACATCATGTGCATGCCACGGACTTGATTTGTGCATTCTTTCACAGCCACACGCAAAAGAACCAGTTGACATTTGGAGGCTGCCGGCAGGGAGAGGGCAATGTCAGGCAAGGCATGTCCATAGTGCAGATGAAGGTTCCCGGCGCATACATATGCACAGACTGGCAACTGGCTGGACAGATGTGCATAGTCATACGCAAGTGCACTCGTCTGTCACTAAGGCTGGTACTAAACCGGCTATTTAAACAGGTTACAGTATGGGCTCATTGCAGTTTGGCCTGCAGCTTCTGTGTGTTTGATTCCTGAATTGACCTGTGATCCAGACCCGGCTTGCTTCTGACCTGCATTTGCCCTCTACCGGCCCCGACCTCAGTGTGTCTCAGAACTCTGCCTCCTGCTTTTGCTTGATCTATCTCCCAGTGCTGACTTGGCTTGTGACCCCAATAGCCTGCTGTCTGTGCCTGATCTACCCAACGTTTACCAACCCAGCTCGTCTGACTCTACTCATCCAGCCTACTACAGCTCTTCAGTTTAGCACGCTCTCATCTGGCTCCTGTTTCCAGCTGCTTACCCACAGTCTGCCACCAGCCAAGCTCTGTGCCAGCTCATCAGGCTATCCTGCTGCCACATCCACCTGCTGACTGCTGCCACGCAGACTACTGGGTTGATTACAGGCACTCTTACTTCGGTGTGCTCCCGTTTCACTACCAATAGCGCCGGAGATGTACCAAAGGCCTTCCTCTGCACATCAGGGTCACTGACCAGGTATGCGACACGTACTGTACAAACATTTAAAAAAAACTCTCCTGACCTGAACCTCCATATCCAAGTGCAGAACATGCTGAAGCAGTAATTTTTACCACCTGTTTTGAAAGACAAAATACTCTTTGTAAGCACTGAACATTATCAAATAGATCACTATTGTTCATTCAGTAGTGATATCTGGAAGGGACTCTTACATCATTTGCCGTTTACATAGATCCCCCATGCAATTACTGCTCCAAAAATACCATTATCTGCAGGTGGTTTATGGGCTAGTTCTTAGAAATCAATGTGGTGCAGTGCCAGGTAAATACTGCCACAAATATTTCAGGCAGAGCAGGCATGACATCAAAGCTGCCCAATTATGAAAAAAGTAGGGGTCTCAAACTGGTGGCCCTACAGCTGTAGCAGAACTACAATTACCATGAGGCAATGCAAGGCTGATGGTTACAAGCATGACTCCTATGAGCAGAGGCATGATGGGACCTGGAGGGCTGCCAGTTTGAGATCCCCGCTATACAGGATTGGATACCTTGAGTGCAAGAAACTGTACACTGCAGCTAGTTTAATAGCAGCATTTCATTAAGGTTAGCAAGAGTAAGGAGATAAGCTACTATTAAAAGGATGGATGTTTATAAGGCAAACTTGCAGCCGGAATTCTGACTGGAGTTGACGTTTAAACGCCCGTTTACACTTGAATTCTGTTCCGGCTACCTGTGTTCTGTGCCAGTTTCCTGCACTGCATGCCAATCAAACTGCCACTATGATCTTCAGTAGGTGTCAGTGCAAAGTTAATGATGCACCAAACGCAGGTCACAAATACAGTGCATTTGCCCACACCAAATTGCACAGTAGAAAAGGACCATGCCATCCAGTTGCAGTACATTTCTTAAAGTAATGCATGCACTACTTTCAGTGTGGTGCAGTGCATTTAAAATTAATGGGAGTGAAATTGCACTGCTCAGAACTGCATGTAAATTGCACAGGAACAGTACAACAGTTTACATGCAGTTCCTTGAATGAATGAATCCTAAAGGAAACCTATGCAAATATGTAAGCTGGCACTGCAAACCTGTACCTGTACCTGTATTCTTGATTGCAATGCTGATACAAGAAGATTCAGTAGTTTGAGTCACTGATATAAAACCTATGTACACCATATGTTCTGACTTTACTCGTTGCATGCTTAAGGGTCAATAAAACCAGTATAGATTTTCATTTAACAGCCTGATCTAGTCCTAAAAAGCAAAACAAAAAAAACAAACAAATAAAACTTCCCTTTATGTATTTTTTATTTTTAATCTGTGAAGCCTACAAATTAGGCAAACAACACCACAGTAAAAACAAATACCCCTTTAATTTCCCATAAAAAAAAAAAAAAAAAAAAAGAAAAGAAAAGAAAAATAAATGAAAAACACAAATGAAGAAGACACAATATAGTGTTTGTTTTGCAAGATATAAATTTCACACAATGATCTTTTTTAAAAAGGTAAAAATAATTTATAATACACAGATATTTATGTTGCTGTGCCAGCATAGAAAATGCACATGCATCCATGCCTAGCCTATGCGGTATAAATAATATTGAACTAAAAATACATAATACAACACTAGCACTGTTTTTTTTTCTTAAACAAACATGTAAAACATTGACTCTCTCATAGCAACCTCACAGTGACAGGCTCATAGTCATAGGAAAATAATATTTTCATTCACACATCAACATTCGATATTTAGAATATTTATTCAGACCTTTTGAATTTTTTTTCTCATACAGTTGGATATTTTGTACCATGCTGGTTTGAGTGGATTTGTTTTTCTTTATATAATCTCTTAAAGAAATATATATATATTTAATTTTTACAATTTTGCAAGTTATTACATTTAAGACATATGTGTTTAAAAGGAACGCAAATTGCATGCCGATGCTCTGCAGATTCCATAAGATATTTTTTTACAGGTATGAATGCATTAAAGAAAGCTGTACCATTATTCCAGGCACACATCCAAGTAAAATAAATAAATAAAATAAAATAAGCGAATTACATTATCAAAGTTGTGACTGTACAGTTTTTTCCCAATCATTTCTCTCTTTTTGGATACTAAAAATTTCAGAAAGGATTCTGTTGGCATGCAGTTGCAGCAGTTATTAACACAGACCCTCTTTCCTCCTCTGGTGCCTATGCATGTTGACTTCATACATGCAACATACAACAGTTATATAAATACGCAAGATGCATCATTTTAGGTAAAGCAGCTTTCTCCTCTACTCATTCATGCTAATACATAGTTTTCATTTTGTATCAAATCTCAGTTTTATATTCAGGTATACCACAGCTATGAGACTACCATTCATTTTCCAAATGTAGGCAATATTCAACAGTCTTCATTTTAACCATAACAGCCAAACAACCCACCCCTAGAAATAAGAAAAATAACTGAAATCCAAAATACTTAAGCAGCAAATGCCTGGACAATTATCTTGTGAAAATGGTTTTGTATAAAATACATCTAAAACATAACAGTTAACAGTGACAGCTCCAACATTATTTTTATAGAAACCAATTGCAGAACTGTTTTACACAATCCACTAATAACCTTGGCCTGATAACACAAAAGGCATCACAAAAGCATATGGAGGCACCTCAGGCATGTATGGTAAAAATGACTTTAATACATTAATAGCCTGGAAGAAGATGGGCTTATAGTTAAGCTTAATAGTCTATTTTTTTCCGAGAAATTCCCTATAAGAATTAAATTGAATGTTAGCTAACCGGTTTTAGCCCTTGGGTTATTCTATTCCATGTACACTTAGCCGAATATAAGTAAATAAGCAAAGAAACTGTTGAAAATATTACTGATTTTATAACAACCTTGAAACTTTGTCCAATTTTTTTTCACCAACGGGATACTGCTAATGCACTGGGATGGAGGAAAAAGATCACCCTGCTGCGTTTCTAGACAAAATGGAAGACCCCACCAAAAATCAATCCTCATCCTGCCCAATAGAAATCAAAGAAATTTTTTTTTGTGAAAGTACGGCTCCATTCACACATGTGCATTTTTTGTGTGCCGCTAAATGCATGTGTAACTGCAAGCAACATGCATGCGGAGATCTGTTCCACAATTTTCCATGGCATTGCCAACCATCTCTGCATTTTAGGCCTGTGCCTTTACTTTAAATTCCTACAAGTGGTATTGTGACAAAAAAAAAATCTGCCAAAAAGTTGACGGACCTGCATAAGAGAATGCACAGTACTTTTATTTTAATACAAGAGGTATGCTTTTTTGAATTCTGAATCAAGAAAGTGTGAGTTAGCACGGTTCACCCGTGGGTATTTCTGGAGCCACTAAATGCATGAGAAACTGTACACCGTGCATGACTATTACCATTGGCCAATAGCACGGTTCCTATAAATCGCTCAAATAGCCTACGCCTCATATCAGCACGCCTAGAGAAAAACATAATCCTGTTATCAAACTGTGCAGTATTAATAAAAGTGCAGATTAACGTTTTAATTTCTGCCACAATGTCCAGGAAGGAATAGATTTTGAAGAAGAGACCGTTTGGTATTGAACAATCTACAAGGCAAAGTGGAGCCAAATACTGTTTGACCTGTAATTCCACTAATAGTGGAATTGCACTTTAAAACTCTCATCTTGGCAAATAACCAGCACCTAAACGATTATTTATTAAGAGTTATATTAATTCTAAAAATACAGTTGGGCTGGTGTACCCAAAGCTGCCATTATTTTAGCTTTTTGAAATCTCATGCACTGCACAATTAAAACAAAGAGCAACAGTAAGAATCTTAAGCCAGTGCATTATACCGTACTGTCAAAATAACATGGGAACTCACTGATCAGAGGAGAGAGCAGTTATGCCTTGATCAGTGTGATGTTGGCATTTTCTGTCTCGCTTAAATGTCGTAGAGCAGTGGTCATCAACCCTGTCCTCAGGACCCTTTGCTTTACAAGATAACTGAGATACATCACAGGATATCATTTGCTGCTCAGTGATTTGCTAGCAGTAGTCTAGTCTGCATCTCCCCAGGGTAATACATAAAATCTGGCCAGTTAGTGGGCCCTGAGGACAGGATTGATGACCACTGCCGTAGAGAATTGGAAAGCCAGATCTGTCTGGCAAGGAGACCTGTATCACAATACAAAAACTTAACTAAAAAGACAAAAATCTTTAGGCAGGTAAAGAGTTCATTATACGTATTTCAACTGTGTGTTTATCAATTTGCCTGGATTAGAATTTAAAAACGTATCCGACATATATTCATATATCACACATACATACTGCTCAATTGATTAAAGTAGTTTATTCTTATATTTCATTTTCTGGCTTTACTATTTGCAGAAAGCCAGTGGCAAATTAATTTGAATCTATATGATGTAAAATAAAACACATTCCAAAAAGAAAACCATGTTCTTTTGGTCAGATGTATATTTCTATTTTTTCAAGCTTGCAAATGTATAAATGCTATATATAATTTTAAGTGTTTGTAAAAAAAAAAGCATTATATAAAAAATAAGCATTTATCACGTGGGGCTTTCATCACATCTGTAAATGATACTGGGCCTTGTAGTAAGAAAGTCCAGAACTGGCTGCATGCTTTGTGGAAACTTCGGTTAATTCTCTAGCTCTATGCGTCTGCTTCACAAAGATGCGTTCTTTGCATAACTGCTTTCGGAAAAACATTGGGCATAGTGCTCCACCATCTGGCCGAAAATGGCAAATATGTAATGTTCATATGCTAAATATTTTCCCCACTGAAAGGAAACCTAAATTTAGTTCCTACTGAACATAATAAACTTGATTTTTAGATTCCCTGTGGGCACCGATAGTGCAAATATTTAAGCCCTTCCTATAATTAGGTATAAAAAAAAAAAAAAAAAAAAAAAAAACACAAGCTCTGCAGGTCCCGTCATCGTTTTTTAGGGTGTAAATTTGTAAAAGGAGACTTTCAAGCCTGTTATAGGGCACTACTATTAACATAATCAGCCATCTCCTGGCTCTTAAAGCCCTCACCCACAGATTATTCAGTCCATTACTTACTCAGACAGATTTCCTTAAAGAAGGCCATAGAAAATATTTGGGCACACAGACAAAAAGGACAGGGTGAAATGTAGAACATTAAACCTTTGCAACTGCAGCATGGACATAGCCACACAACCTCTAAAGCATTTAACTAGGAATTTATATACAGGCAACATTTATATCCTGGAATAATGTGCGCTACACAAAATATTTTCCAGAAAGCAATTTTATACTTAACATAAGGAAGAAGCAAAAAAAAAAAAAGTAACGTTCAAGGTCAATAGGCTGAAACAAAAGGCAAAGAAGTGTTGCCAGGTTTAATTGGCTTAATGGGGTTATCACAGTTTAAATTAAAATTCACATCTTTATACTCTTTCAAATACTCAAGGTCCTCTTAAAATTACTGTACCCTTTGCACATATAGATCTATTAGCATTTTTTTCATTGTATAGTGTTCACAATTTAAAGGGGAGGCTTGATCTTCCAGTGTCGAGAACAAACACAAGCCCATTTAGGATATGTAGCTTTAGTACACAAGTTTTTTATTTTCCTTTCTAATATGGAGGTAGCCCTAATATGAACATTTATTTTTTTCCAAATAAACATTGAAGTAAAATTCCAATACCTGTGCAGGAGTTTTTTGACATTGCATATGCATTGTCAGGCAGATAACAGCACGTTCCATTCATACAAACTTTTATTCTAAGGATACAAATATATTGGCCAGCAATACCATTAGTTTTTACCAAGAAAATAAACCTACTTAACGCCAGGTTTTTTTAAATTTAAGGGCAGATATTAGCACAGTATAATCTCTGTGTTATTCAGATGGGCTCATTAATTGTACATATGAATGCTGCCATTGCTCACCATCTATAAATGCCAGTTGTCTGGACGCCTGAACACTGGTTTCAATACTTTGAATTATCTATTAGAGAGATAAATTAGAAGCTTCCATTTACATTAGGTAAGTTACTGAAAATTACTGAGTACAAAAGGCCAGAAGAGGTCAGCAATTGTGGACTTTAATTGCATGTTTTCCATTCAAGCCTAAATTCATGCCTTTGTAAGGAGAGGGAAAAAAAAAATAGTACTTTGATATACTAGAACTCAAAAAAGGAAAATTATTTAATGTCTTACCTGAATAGCTTTTTTTACCTTAGTGCAGTCCTCCTTCACTTACCTCATCCTTCGATTTTGCTTTTAAATGTCCTTATTTCTTCTGAGAAATCCTCCCTTGCTGTTCTTCTGTCTGTAACTACACACCGTAATGCAAGGCTTTCTCCCTGGTGTGGAGAAAGCCTCATAAGGGGGGAGGGGGCGAGCAGGCAAGTCAGGACACTCTACTTTGCAGATAGAGAAAGGAGCTGTGTGTTAGTGGGCATCCTGACACTCCTGCTCGCCCCCTCCCAAGAGGCTTTCTCCACACCAGGAAGAAAGCCTCGCATTACGGTGTGGAGTTACAGACAGAAGAACAGGAAGTGAGGATTTCTCAGAAGAAATAAGGACATTTAAAAGCAAAATCGAAGGATGAGGTAAGTGAAGGAGGACTGCACTAAGGTAAAGGAAGCTATTTAGGGAAAACATTTTTTTTCTTTACAACCCCTTTAAGCGCGCACCACACAATATGATTTACAAAACGTATAGGTTATAAAAAGGACCAGTATATGAGATTCAGCGCCATACAGATCTATGGAATATTTTGATGCGTCTAAATGCTAAAATAATTGGTAATTTTATCCCCATTACTTGATGCTTTAAGGGGCAGTTTGCTTAGCTAGAAATTGTGAAATCGACTTCCCCCAACTAGTGATTATAGATTGTACTATAATTAAATTATAACTTATCAATAACATTAACTTCTGTATTTTTTTCCTCAACAATCGGGTTTAAGGAGCATATACTAGATATATTGGAGTGCCTGGAATGTATTTACCAAAAGGCATTTGTGGACGAATGCCAAAAGCATCAGGATACGTGGAAGCACCACCAAGACCCTTTTTTTGTCCATTTGTCTATGCTGATAAATCCAGCAGTGTGTGTGTGTAGGGGATTAAGCACTGTCACAGGACCTTAAATAGATCGAGAAATGCCAAAAGCTTCCTCCTCTACAAGCGCAAAATTGATGCAGACTAATGCTTGCTCAGCATATAAAAGCAGACACCATGTCATCTCCAGCCAGCCTTACCCATTTGCTCAATCTGCTTCTGCCGCTGGGGCTTGGTGGTGCCTTTTTTCAATTATCTCCACCTCCCTTCCCTACTGTGTGCATTTGAATTTTCTTTGATGAGCACTATGCTGCATATTCCCTGTCTGGTGATGCCCATCCTCCCACAAGACTCGCTAAGCATCATAGATCTGCCCCCTAGGCAACCCAAGTGATCAATCACTGCTGCTGTGTCCTATGTGGTACACAGTAATTCCATAATGCCAGTTTCATCTAGGCAAGATAGAGCGCATCCTTTGCGTTATTGATGGAACACTGCTAGGAACATTGCTGGAACACTACTGCTAATGACATCATATTGTATGCCATATTGTTTTTGCTTATGTGTGAATGCAGTGGTGTTTCTCTGTGAGGAGAACCGATTTACGGTGTTCCTTTTTACATTGGATGGCCATGTGTGCTGTATTATTCACCTATACAGGAGCAGTAAAGAACATGAAGGCTAGCTCGGAATAGTGTCTTATGCTGTTCAGTGTGATCTGGACTGAAAACACATGTGACAGACTCCATTAGGCTTACGATTATGTGTATTGGCAGATAGGCACGATGCCTGCTTTATGTTGATCACTGCTGCAGTGGGCGTTACAGCAGCAGTGTGCCGACTCCTAGAATGGTGTTCTTTCTTTTCAGGTTCAAAGGAAAAAACCTCAGATAAACGTGAAAAAGAGTAAATGTAAGAGATTTTTTTTTGGGCAGGGTCATTAAAGAATAAAATTATAGATTTTGGCGTACTGGAGTTCATGTTCACATTGTATTAAAGATGAACTGCAGGCACAAATACGTTTAAATGGCCATCAAGTATACAAATCCACTTTATGTGCACCAAATGACTTTACAAATGCAGTTATTTCCTTGTAAAAATTGCAATGACATCATCACTGTGCTGCACATAGCCTATGCAGAGGAGCAGAACTATGGGAGGGACTAAGCAGATTCTCTAACTACAGGCAGAGGTGCACAGAGCAGCAATGACTGGTCTTTACTACAGGACACCCCTGCAGAGGCAAAGCTTCATGCTGGATTGCTGCGCTGATCTGAAAGAAATACACAAAGCACTCCAAGATTCGGGACAGAAAAACCCATGCCTCTTGCATTTATACAATATTTGTGTATACCAGGGTTCAGCTTCAATGATCACTGATGTGTGGACCTTGAGGGATTCAACAGTATTTATGTACCTGTACTTAAGACAGGAAAGTATATACAGTTTATGCAGACTTGGTTGGTACTAGATGGCAACTCAATAGAAAATAAAATAAAAAAAGGAGCGTAAAAAAAAACACCAGGACTCCCAACGAAGAATATATGTCAATTACTTCTGTCCTAAAATAAAAAAATGCCATGGATCGGAGAAAAAAAACCTAGCTGTATTTTATGTCTTTTTGATAGAACACCACAGGCAACATTAAAAATGAACACACTTGGCAACAAGCCAAGTGACTGCATAGTTTTAAACCGAAAAAATATATATTTATAAAACTACCTTTTTATGTTAAAAGGAGAGCTCATGCTATAATATTCTGAAGCATTAGAATGTAATAGACCATTTTGAAATGCTCAAGTTTAATGCAGGTGTTGGTTATCAAATACCGGTACATCTTTTTCACCGAGAAGACATGACTCGCACTGTCACTATTTTATGGGTAAAAAAATTCTATAAAGCAAAGAACTGCACTTTTTTTCTGTTACTTTTGACTGCAAATGACACTGGAAAGAGGCAAACATAGCTATACAGCTATAGATTTATTTGTAATAAATCACAAAACTTCTTGAATGTCAAGAATCAAGTTGACATCAGGTCACTTAATGACATCGCTTTTTTTTGTTACTACATCCTTAAGATGGCCATGCACATTACACGATGATCATATAAGCTCTGTACAATTTTCTTTGAATTTACCAAGAGTTTAGTGCAAAAGCATACCTAAATAATCCAGTTTACCATATTTTTAAATGGTTTGAACCTCTTCTTCCTAGTTGTTGGTATATCTAAAGTTGATTGTATGAATGTGCATCACCAGCTTTGGACACGTGCTAGTTTTACATAAGAAAATAAAAAGTTGTTTGCATGTCTTAAGTAACTGCACCACCGAATATCACCAGATAAGGTGGATTGTGGGCAAGCAAATTTTAGCTACAAGAGATGCTACATGTAAAGCTGGCCGCAGACTAATTTTTTTTTTTGCTCAGTCAGCGGGCTGAATAGAAAAGTAAAACAAATCGATTCCTCCATTAGATCAACTTCATCTATGGCCAGCCTAAGCCTAGTATAGTAAAAACACAGTTTAACAAGACATGTCAAATCTCCATTGGACTGCTGATAGACATATTAGCAGTTCTTGAAGAGCCTTTGATTACAAATCAAATGGGCAAGACATTTTTACATCCAAAATGGTCATAATTACTCAAGGCTCAGATTTTTTTTTTATTTAATAAAAAATATCAAATAGTATATTTATAGTAAAAGCATGAACCACCTTCAGAACAGTTGGAACACTTATAATTTTGGCTTTGGTGCGACTTAACAAAAGTACCTTCATTTCTTGCACCAATGAGATTAATAACCAAGAGTGCTTACATCTTCAAGCTCACTGGAAAGAACTCAATCTATACACAAACATTCCTGTGATGTGACTGGATTTGCTATTTACAAAATATACAGACATACACACACTTGAACTTGCATACAAATATGCATAAAGTAATATTTGCAGCAATGCTATACGTGGAGAAATTGCAAACATTTCCTGAATGCGTTCATAGGTGGTATTTGATCTGTGAACGTTCACATGCTATGTTCCCAATCATCATGGTGTATTATGCTCCGATCTATTTCTGCTGGGGGTTCCATACTATCAGACTACAACCTCCAATTCCACTTGTCAACTGCCTCAGTCTGAAAGGAAGCATGGCGATTGCTTGATTATTTAAGTTCTGCTTACAAAATTCTGGAGGTAAATAAAAAGTGGTGTGCTTCCACAGAAACAAATTTATGGTATTGGATAAGTGGAAGTTGATTTAACAAAAAAAAATTCTGTCACAAGCAATCTTTGTGACATTTCTGGTTAACACCAGATTAAAACCAGTGGTCTAGAACTTTACGCAAGGCCCCTTGTTAAGGATCATTTGTTACTTCAGCTAAAACCATAAAAACAAGATGTTTGATTCTTCCAAATTTCATGGTAAGGGGTTTCCATTAGCAGTAGCAATTTTGTTCTAATGCTACCATACGAGTACATATTCAAAAGCACACAATCCATACATTTGAATCTCACGCCCTTTCACAAAGCTTGCAGCTGCCTCCACCCTGTTTGATAGAACTACATTTTGTTTGCGGACATTTCTAACTCATTTAAAAAATAAAAATTCCCGGCAGTGCTTTTAATTTTTAAAATTGATAATATACAGAATTGGGTCTAAAGCCCAATAGAGTTTAGTTTGCAAATGTTTTTAGGTTTTCTTTGCAAAACAAAACTGAAAGCCAGCTGACAATGACCAATGTACCCTAGCCAAGAATTTTCACCCATAGCGTAACAAACTTCTTTTAATGCAGATGAGAAGTGAGTTACAATAAAATATGCAGAGGCAAGCCCTGTTGGTTTTATCAACAACGAAAAAGGGAATAAAAAGGTATCACACTGCTGTATCCACTCTGCGACATCTAGAAGCAAGGCTGACACAGAGATTAATTTACAAATTTGGGTTGCTGGTCTATTTTTTTTTTCATTTTTCAATGGGAGTATATTCTAAGATTAGGCATATTACAGATTTTCTAGAGTGAATGACTTGAATAGTAAAAAGTATACTGCATTCCCTTTTCAATGATTGCGATAATTGCATTTCCAGTTTGCATAAACATCTAAAAAATGCTGAATGTTTTTGTTGACATTATGATATAAACTCTGCATGTTGATACAATTAAATAGAATAAAAAAAAATTAAATAGCAGTACTTAAAATATGGCTGACAGACCTTCTGCCGACAACCAAAAAAATGTTACAAATAAAATGTATGATTTCTAAATGTGGAGTAAAAAAAACAACTTGTAGAATATCACATGCATGCTGCAGATGCAATTTCATTGTCTCCTTCGGTCACCATACTTGTGTGCTCCGGCACAGAAACACCATTGCATTTTGGACTAGCTTTTTTAACTTGTGAAGACTGCCTGAAGGATTGATGGCACAGTTTTAGTGACAATGAATTTAACCACCTTGGGAGCAAGCAAGTCCAGCCTTTTATTTACCGTTGTTTAAAAAATCTGGATGCAGCAATGTATTCTTTGTAAAGGCCTGGAATTTAACATAATCACAGCCTTCATTTCTTAGTCTCAGTCAATATAATTCCCATGCCAAATTGTAGTGGGGCAATCCTGCACAAGGAAAGGTTTGTGATGAAATTGGTAAATGCATATGTAGTCCTTCATCCAAGTGGCAATGAGTGAATTACAAGGTCTAAACATGGTGCACAATGATGGATTCGTAGCATTGCAAGCTTGGGACAAGATTGTACTCATTGCACATCACAGAGCGATACCTCTCAGCGGTTGCCTTGGACATGGCTGACCGGCTGAACGTTTTATGCTCAGCTGAAAAAACGGCCATCATTATGGTGAATATGGGAATATACAGTCTACAGTCGGTCCATTCTGAAAGTGTCTTCTGTGGCAGGGTCAGCCAAGACCATATCTGGATCATTTAGCATGTGCAGACCATCCAATGTCAAAGGGTCAATTTTCAGTTCGTCCAAAGGAAACTGTGAATCAGAATCAAAGCTCACATCTCCTACACCAGCCAGAGTACTGGTAAGTTCTTTTGATAAGCTTGGAGGAGACTCTCCTGTAACTAACACAAAAAAATGCATATTTTCATAAAAATCACTCAAATATTATTAAACGTAACATGCAACACGCCTATACATTTACAGAGCATCCAAAAAGCACAGCTGTAAAAGATATACATACCTGTGAGAATGATGTTGGGTATGTTGCCGTGACTGGAATAATTTAGCTGCGAGTCATGTAAGCTACCATGACTGCTTGTCAGTCCCATCATAGCTGCCTGAGAGTAGTTAAGGGTTGAGCAAGGACTGTACAGACTGTTGGAGCTAATTGCATTTTCAATCATATTAAACTGCTCAAGCTGCAAAAAGAAAAGCAAAAGGATCTTATAACACACTGCTGAGAGATACAATCCCTTAAATATAATCATATTCTAAATGTCAAACAAGTATCCAAAGGTACCTCAATATGTGGCAAAAGATTTCAGGCAAAAAATTCACCAAAAGCACAATTTTCATTGAACCCAGACTTCTTGAAATCTTGACCCAAAGCCTGCTCCCTGCGCAGGTACAACTCAATCCACTAGTCAACAATTCAATACCAGAGCCTCTATTGACTACTGGGACTTGTGTATTGAGCCATTAAATGGCAGATCGGGGCTACAATCTAAACTAACAGTCAAAGCTTACAACTTGTGGACACATGTTTAGTGCCATAATATTTGTTAAAATACCAATATGTATATGCATAGACTATGGACATTAAATGATTTACATTTTATTTAAAGAAAAGTAAAAAAGCCATTGCTGACCTCTCTGGCTGCATGTACTGTGAAGGAATTCATTGTAGTAAAAGTAAAATTTCAGTTGGTTTATAGCAGCGTACAAATGACTGATGTGTGCTTACATTATAAGTCTGCCAAGACTCTGCTTCCATAGAAAATAATGAGTAAAGATTGCGATTTCAGTACCTCTGCTGTGTAATTTAAAGAATAATTTCTCCACAGTGCTACCTACTGAGGTGAATGAGGCCTTGTGCTTTTATACATTTTTCAGAATATATAAATTTAATGTGCATAGTTGGGCAAATGGTCACTTTAAATCAATGAGATGCAGTGTACCCAAGAGACTAAAAGCAACCCGAGTCTGTTTGGGTCCACACACCAACCTTGGATCTGGGGGTCGAGAGTGCTTACTAAATGAGTGCCATAATGTCAGTTTGTGCCTGCATAAACATGTGTATAGAAAAATTTGTTTCCTAAATGTAGAAAAAAGGTCACATTCTCGCTTCCATGGCAATTGGGATGCAAAGAAAAATATCTACTGCCATGAGCAACAATTTTTATTTTTTTCCCCCCACGAAGAATGCTCTTTAATAAGAACAAATGATTCATCCTTGATTGGATGTTGTGAAAAACTGACATTTCTACATCTAAATAATAATAATAATAATAATAAAAAAAAAAAATAAAAAAAAAAAAAATGACTGTAGGCTACTACAGACAAGCTATTTTTCTTTTGTCAAAAAATGTCAGTGGTGGGTAAAAGAGGGGAAGTGCATTCAAATTTCCAGGTTTGAAGATTTACATGAAATGTAATGAAGGTGTTTAACCACTTAAGCCCCGGACCATATTGCTGCCTAAAGACCCAAGGATAAAAACTTGGTTTTTTGAGGGAAAAGCAGGCTGAGTCACGTTAGTTTTCCCTGTTGTTCCTTGGTAGTTTGCTTTTTTGTGCTCTCCTTTTTTCTTTTCCTTCTATTTTCTTTCCCTGACTTGATTTATCTATTTACAGGTATGTCTTCTGCGCTTAGACGCTTCCCTGACGGGTCAGTATTTGGCGCATTACAAATCCAATAAATCAATCAATCAATCAAGGGGTTTTTACAGTTCGGGACTGCGTCGCTTTAACAGACAATTGCGCGGTCGTGCGACGTGGCTCCCAAACAAAATTGGCATCCTTTTTTCCCCACAAATAGAGTTTTCTTTTGGTGGTATTTGATCACCTCTGCGGTTTTTATTTTTTGCACTATAAACAAAAATAGAGCGACAATTTTGAAAAAAATGCAATATTTTTTACTTTTTGCTGTAATAAATATCCCCCAAAAACATATATACATTTTTTTTTTTCCTCAGTTTAGGCCAATACGTATTCTTCTACCTATTTTTGGTAAAAAAAAAAAATCGCAATAATCGTTTATCGGTTGGTTTGCGCAAAGTTTATAGCGTTTACAAAATAGGGGATAGTTTTTTTTTTTTTTTTTTACTACTAATGGCGGCAATCAGCGATTTTTTTCGTGACTGCGACATTATGGCGGACACTTCGGACAATTTTGACACATTTTTGGGACCATTGTCATTTTCACAGCAAAAAATGCATTTAAATTGCATTCTTTATTGTGAAAATGACAGTTGCAGTTTGGGAGTTAAACACAGGGGGCGCTGTAACATTTAGGGATCACTGTGTGTGTGTTTACTAGTGTAGGGGGGTGTGGCTGTAGGAATGACATCATCGATCGGATCTCCCCTATAAAGGGGATCACCCGATCGATGCGCCGCCACAGTGAAGCACAGGGAAGCCGTGTTTACACATGGCTCTCCCCGTTCTTCAGCTCCGGGGAGCGATCGCGACGGAGCGGCTAAAAACAAATAGCCGCGCCATCGTCCCGGATCGCTCCCCGAGCGGACCCGACCTCCGCATGTACCGGGGGGGGGGGTCCCGATCGGACCCCCCACCCACGTCTAGCAGAGGACGTACAGGTACGTTGATGTGCCTGTCCGTGCCATTCTGCTGACGTATATGTACATGAGGAGGTCGGGAAGTGGTTAAATAGGGGAGTCCTCGCAGGAAAATGCATAGGTATTCGGAAGACACACTGACCTCGTTGAAGGGCTGTCTCCCCAAGTACACTGAAGTGTATGTAAACTATGATCAAGAAGAACTGCTCTTATTTGCTCCCTTTTGGTCTGTTAAATGTAGAATTGAAAGTGTGGTATTATATCTGTTTGATGAGCACAAATACCCATTGATCCAGTCAAAATCCTTGTAAGCCAATAACATCCTGTGCTTTATGCCTCTGCTGTACTCTGATCAGTTATATTGTCCCTAGTTGTCTTCGAGGATTACAAAATACCTCTTTCCCTTTTTTATGGAGAATAGGGGAGGAGGGAGGTATTCTGTAGCCCTAACATACTTCTAGTCCTAGGGTGACAAAGCTGTTCCCCAACATGACAGAAAATGCGTTATTAGCAGTTTCACCAGGAGTCTGTAAAAAAGAAAAAAAAAAAAAAGAAATTTTGACTTGTCTGTAAACTCTGCATCTTGGAGTACCGTATAGGACAAAGGCAACTTAGGGTTATCATAACCCATGGTTATATGCTTGTACCTTCAAGTGATTGGACACTGGCAAGCTTTCGAGGACACGCCACGCAGGGGCACCACCCTTATACTGTAATCCTACTCACGAGTCCTTCATTTTGTAGCAGCAATGCAGAACAAGGAGAATTTACAGGCAAGTGTAAGACCCTCTGAACTTAGAGTTGTAAAGGTAAAAGTTTTTTTACCTTAATGCATCCTATGCATTAAGGTAAAAAAACATCTGACAGCACCGCCCCCCCCCCCCCCCGAGCCCCTGTTTTACTTACCTCACCGTTCGAAAGTCCCGGGCGCGTGCTTGTCATCCTGCTCGGTTCCCAGCCTGGCCGTTGATTGGCTAGGCTGGGCGGATTGATAGCAGCGCAGCCATTGGCTGGCGCTGCTGTCAATCACAGCGGATGACGCGGCGCGCCGGGGGGCGGGGCCGAGTGATACAGTCGGCGGCTATGGCCGCTGCTGTATCACGGGAGCGCGCTCGCAAAAGCTTTCGACCATGCGAGGGAGCTCGCATGAACGTGGAAAGCTTTTGCGAGGAGGAGCCGAGACAGCCGCTGAGGGACCCCAGAAGACACGGATCCGGGTCACTCTGTGCAAAACGATCTGCACAGTGGAGGTAAGTAGAACATGTATGTTATTTAAAAAAAAAAAAAATTGTACCTTTAGTGTTCCTTTAATCGTACAGTACAGGACACAGGCAACTTATTCATACACCATGGGAGATCTCAAAGCAAAGAATAAAAGGGAGGACAACTAGGCAACAGAACTGTTCCTATGGGCCAAACAACCACAGGAGTGAAAATTACCCAAGGTGGTGCTGCAGGTACCTTGCAGCTGAAGCCTGCACCATGAAAAGGCAAAACATGTACTTGGTAACTAGAGGATATAAACAGAAGACCAGGTCACAGCCCAACGGAGTTGGAGAAAGGGCAGAAAGAAGCACCTTAACTTTATAAGGATTCTAGGCAAAGTGGCATTAAAAGTGTGCAACCAAGTTTCCACATACTATACTTTAAGTTCATCTTTCCTTGCCCCTATGGCCAAGATCAAAACTCAATGGCAGACTGATTTACCCGCAGCGGCGGGGGACCGATTTCCCAGGAGATCAGGACGCTGCCCCATCTCCAGAAGTGGGGTAGGGGACTTGTCAAAAAACAGGTCCCTGTTCCCACCTCCCCGAAAAAAGCCAAAATGTGGCAGAAGTAGAGGATGCGTATAAGCGAAAGTTCCACTTTTGGGTGGAACGCGGCTTTAGGTTCTATAATCACCAGCTGTTTCGTTAACCACTTAAAGCGTAGTTCCGCACAAAAATTGAACTTCCTCTTTAACCACTTAAGGACCAAGCCTGTTTTTCAGACTCTGTGTTTAGGAGTTTAAAATATTTTTTTTTTTGCTAGAAAATTACTTAGAACCCGCAAACATTATATAATGTTTTTTTTTTCTAACACCCTAGAGAATAAAATGGCGGTCATTGCAATACTTTTTGTCACACCGTATTTGTGCAGCGGTCTTACAAACGCACTTTTTTTTATAAAAAAATAAGACAACAGTAAAGTTAGCCTTTCGCCGCCCATAATAATCAAGTGGCGGAACAGCGGATATGATTGTTCTGATGGTGTAGGGAAACGCCGGCTGAAACTGCCGATATCTGAATGTCTGTCTGTAGCTGCAGGTATCATTCAGATATAGCCCCACAAAGTCAAGGACGTCATATTTTCAAAATTCGGATTTCGGATTTCGGATTTCCGCTTTAACCACTTAAGACCCGGACCAAAATGCAGCTAAAGGACCAGGCCAGGTTTTGCGATTAGGCACTGCGTCGCTTTAACAGACAATTGCGCGGTCGTGCGACGTGGCTCCCAAACAAAATTGGCATTCTTTTTTTCCCACAAATAGAGCTTTCTTTTGGTGGCATTTGATCACCTCTGCAGTTTTTATTTTTTGCGCTATAAACAAAAATAGAGCGACAATTTTGAAAAAAATGCAATATTTTTTACTTTTTGCTATAATAAATATCCCCCAAAAATATATATTAAAAAAAAAAAAAACCTCAGTTAAGGCTGATACGTATTCTTCTACCTATTTTTTTCTTCTACCTACCTAAGTGCAGTAAGTAAGGATTTAATTAAAAGTAATTTCGTACACAGTAAATTGGTTACTCACAAACACAGTGATAACACAGGCAAGATAGGGCAAAACGGCTGGTCCAGTGTCACAGCGTGTCATCTGCAGCTACAGGGGCTTCAAAAACGGCTTGTCTCATTCATGGCACCGTAGGAGATGGAAGTCCAAAACATTAGGGAGCCTTTGGGGGACCACAAGAGATCCAGAAGCCGTGGAGCAGCGGCGATACGTTGCGTTCGACGCTGGAACGCACGCCGTTTTGAAGCAGCGTCCACGGCTTCTGGATCTCTTGTGGTCCCCCAAAGGCTCCCTAATGTTTTGGACTTCCATCTCCTACGGTGCCATGAATGAGACAAGCCGTTTTTGAAGCCCCTGTAGCTGCAGATGACACGCTGTGACACTGGACCAGCCGTTTTGCCCTATCTTGCCTGTGTTATCACTGTGTTTGTGAGTAACCAATTTACTGTGTACGAAATTACTTTTAATTAAATCCTTACTTACTGCACTTAGTTTGGCGCATTTTCCTTCTTGTTTGTATATACCTGTCCAGGGCGCCTGTGATGTCCTCACCCAAAGAGGACCCGTCCCTCGGCTCTGGCTGGAGGTGCTGGTATCTTCAGTAAGGGAATCAGCAAATGAAGCCTTTGCTGCTTCACAGCCAGGTTCCCTACGATGCATGCGCGTGTCACGCTGCAAGGCCTGACTGGTCCCTGCCGTCTTCTGGGACCTGTGTCTCCCAGAAGACAGCTGAGAGGATGGAGGAGAAGCCAGACATGGCGTAGATTGCCACAGATACTGCAGTGATCTGTTGCCGGAAGTGGGAACAAATACCTGTATTAAACAGGTATCTGCTCCCCCCTTCCCCCTGAAAAGGTGCCAAATGTGACACCGGAGGGGGGGGGAGAAACCGGATAAGCGGAAGTTCCATTTTTGGGTGAAACTCTTTAAGTACAGTAGGTGTTTGTGATATTGTGTTTTTAGCACGACAGCATCGCGCTGATTCTCGGCGAGATGGTGCCGAGATCTCGCCGACACCTCGCACTCACTGGAATAGTGACAGCACATCCCAGCAAGCGCGTCATAGAAGCGACGGGAGATCCGACTTGGATTCCCGCCAATTCTACACGTGTGCGGCGTTTGTTATGAATCCTGAGGGGGAAGTCCCCGCCGGATTTTAAATAAAAATCCGGCATGGGTTCCCCCCTCAGGAGCATACCGGGCCCTTAGGTCTGTTATGGGTTGTAAGGAGAGCCCCCCCTACGCCGAAAAAAAACGGCGTAGGGGGTCCCCCTACAATCCATACCAGACCCGTATCCAAAGCACGCTACCCGGCCAGCCAGGAAGGGAGTGGGGACGAGCGAGCGCCCCCCCCCCCTCCTGAGCCGTACCAGGCTGCATGCCCTCAACATGGGGGGGTTGGGTGCTCTGGGGCAGGGGGGCGCACTGCGGCCCCCCCACCTCAGAGCACCCTGTCCCCATGTTGATGAGGACAGGGCCCCTTCCCGACAACCCTGGCCGTTGGTTGTCGGGGTATGCGGGCGGGAGGCTTATCGGAATCTGGGAGCCCCCTTTAATAAGGGGGCCCCCAGATACCGGCCCCCCACCCTAAGTGAATGAGTATGGGGTACATCGTACCCCTACCCATTCACCTGCAAGAAAAGTGGTAAAAACACAAATAAACCACACAGGGTATTAAAATATTTTATTAGTCTGCTCCGGAGGCCCCCCCTGTCTTCTTTATTAGCTCTCTTACCAGGGGGAGCTTCTTCTTTGACGTCTTCGGGTTGGTGGGGGCCGCCGTCTGGTTCTCTTCCACCGCCGGGGGGGGTCGCTTCTTCTTCCGCTATCCCGACGGGTCTTCTCCGCTATCCGGGGGGTCTTCTCAACTCTCCGGGGGTCTCCTATGTTCGCCGCTCTCCGCTCTGTACCTACCCATGTGATACCTACCCACGTGGTAGGTATCACATGGGTAGGTACAGAGCATGATGGGATTGTGAGGTCTATATAAATCCGATGCAAGCCGCGCATCCGTCATTTCAGCGAGAAGGACCGGCGTGTCAACATCGGGAGAAGAGAAGTGAAAAACATGACGTCACAGCGCGGAAGAAGAACTCACAGCACGGAAGGCGAAGAAGACGTACAGCACGGAAGAAGAGACCGGACAGCGAGACGAAGAACCGGGGTGCGCCGAGTCAACAGCGGAGAGCGGCGAACATAGAAGGAGACCCCCGGAGAGTTGAGAAGACCCCCCGGATAGCGGAGAAGACCCGTCGGGATAGCGGAAGAAGAAGCCCCCCCGCCGAAGACGCCGGAGGAAACCCGCCGGGGGGGTGGGGGCTTTTTTAAAAGCGACCCCCCCCGGCGGTGGAAGAGAACCAGACGGCGGCCCCCACCAACCCGAAGACGTCAAAGAAGAAGCTCCCCCTGGTAAGAGAGCTAATAAAGAAGACAGGGGGGCCTCCGGAGCAGACTAATAAAATATTTTAATACCCTGTGTGGTTTATTTGTGTTTTTACCACTTTTCTTGCAGGTGAATGGGTAGTGGTACGATGTACCCCATACTCATTCACTTAGGGTGGGGGGCCGGTATCTGGGGGCCCCCTTATTAAAGGGGGCTCCCAGATTCCGATAAGCCTCCCGCCCGCATACCCCGACAACCAACGGCCAGGGTTGTCGGGAAGGGGCCCTGTCCTCATCAACATGGGGACAGGGTGCTCTGAGGTGGGGGGGCCGCAGTGCGCCCCCCTGCCCCAGAGCACCCAACCCCCCCATGTTGAGGGCATGCAGCCTGGTATGGCTCAGGAGGGGCGCTCGCTCGTCCCCACTCCCTTCCTGGCTGGCCGGGTAGCGTGCTTTGGATACGGGTCTGGTATGGATTGTAGGGGGACCCCCTACGCCGTTTTTTTTTCGGCGTAGGGGGGCTCTCCTTACAACCCATAACAGACCTAAGGGCCCGGTATGCTCCTGAGGGGGGAACCCATGCCGGATTTTTATTTAAAATCCGGCGGGGACTTCCCCCTCAGGATTCATAACAAACGCCGCACACGTGAAGAATTGGCGGGAATCCAAGTTGGATCTCCCGTCGCTTCTATGACGTCTCTGTCTCCATCGCGGCAAGCCAGCTCGGCGCTGGCTCCCGCGATGGGGCTCGTAGGTGCTCAATCTCGCCGAGAAAGAGAGCGAGATTGACACAAAATCGGGTTCACCTACTGTACAAATTGCAGTATAAATTTGATGCCATTAGGAGCTTCCAAATATCTGCCTATGAATAAAAAACTCTCTGCACATAGGGTGTATATCCCCTGTGCGTGCAATCCTGGCATTTTAGTGCACCCAGGAGGCACAGGTGCAGCGTCCAGCCCTGCTGCCCACAGCCTGTCAACCTCTATAGCAGTCTGAATACACTGTAGATTCATTTGGACAGGATCTCCTTTTGTAAGACTCGAGTGTGGAATTGAGCATACGGTACCGCCTTGAAGGTGGCTACCAAGAGACCCAGGACTCGCATGCAAAAGCTCAGCGATGACCACCTGCGGGATGTCAACAGCTTCACCGCAGTCTGAAGAGTCTACAACTTTGCCAAAGTGAGAAAAACCCTTGCCTCCGAGGAGTCCAGAAGCAATCGCCACATCCTCCTCCTCTAATTCTGAGTCTGAAGCTGTTCTCAGAAGGAGGTCGTCCAGGTAGCCCACGATAGCGATTCCTCGCTGTCACAGCAGAGCCAGAATCAAAGCGAGCACCTTGGTGAAAACCCTTGGTGCCGACGCCAGGCCAAAAGGGAGAGCCACAAATTGGTAATGGTCATCCCCGACTGCAAATCGCAGAAATTTCTGATGCCTGACATATATGGGGACATGCAAGTATGCGTCCTTGATGTCCAAGGACGCCAGAAAATCCCCCGGATGGAGAGCAGTGACCACAGAGCTTACTGACTCCATCCTGAACCTTTGTACTTTTACAAAGGTGTTGAGGGCCTTGAGATCCAGGATCGGATGGACTCCGTCCTTTTTTGGGACTACAGATTGGAGTAGAATACCTGAAACCTTTCCGGCAGCGGCACAGGCACTATTACCCCGCGCCTCAGCAGGTCCTGTACTGCCCCAAACAGGGCGTTCCGACAAGCCGGAATATGAAGGTTTGAGGGAAAAAATCTGTTTGGAGGACAAGAAAAAAAAAAACACCATCTTGTACCCTGATGAAACCACTTCGCAAACCCACTGGTCGGAAAGCAGGGAGGTCCATCGAGCAGCAAACTCTCGAAGGCGACCCCCCCCACCCGAGAGTCGGGTGGGGGCAAACCTTCATCCTGTCGCAGATTTGTTCACAGGCTAGTTTGGCTTGCGAACCCAGGGACGCTTCTGTCCCTCTGCTGGCCCCTTGTTGGCCCGGAAACGCTTACCTGCGGGCCCTGATGAAAAAAAACGCTTCTGAGCGGAAAAGGAGGGCCCTGGCCTACGGCGTGGCTCCTTACCTTTTCTGGATTGTGGGAGCAGCGTTCTCTTACCCCCCCAGTGACATTTTTAATAATGTTATCCAGCGAGGCTCCAAATAGCCTCTCTCCCTGGAAGGGCAAATCCGCCAGAGCCTTCTTGGAAGCACTTCAGCCAAACCAGGCGACGTAGCACCACAGCAGATACTGAGGCTCTGGAAAGCAAAGGTCGCATCGCAGACATACTTAAGGCCATGCACCAACTGGTCGGCCAGTTCCACGCAGACCGGGGAAGCCTGTTGCTTTTCCAACTCACGGTGCATCAATTTTGCCCATTCTGTAAGCGTCTGACAGCAGAGCTGTGGCCAATACTGGCCGCAATGCTGACCCCCAGCACTGTGAACATCGACCGGGTCACCGCCTCGGCCCTCCAATCTGCAGGGTCCTTAAAGGCAGGGGTCCCCTCTACCAAAATCATGGTTACCTTGTTTAACCCGGATACCGGGGGGTCCACAATCGGGGGAGATATCCATTTTTTTCAGGAGACTCTCCTCAAAGGGGTAACAGACCACCATGCATTTGGGACCGAAAAGGCTCTCGGCGGTCGTTCCCATACTTTGTATATAAACTTATCAAAATAAGTTAGGTAGGGAAACACCTTGGCAGTGCGGGCTGGCTTGTGGGACCCTAAAAGGGACTGACGCCTTAGTAGATGCCCCCGCTGTATCCTCCAGTTTGAGGGTCTCCCGCATTGCAGTGATAAGTGCTCCAACAAGCGCCGATTGGCTCTCCCTGTCAGAGTGAACCAAGAAATGCAGTTTACCGACGTGCGTATATAGGGAGGCTTTCAATTTGTGTTTTTCTCCTGTGGTTTGAACTGGATGGGCTTGTGTCTTTTCAAACAAATTAACTATGTAACCAAATGTACAGTTAAACCTGCTATAGCTTTAATACAACGGTTATTTAACCTGCCCTCTGACAAAGCCGGGGACAGAAGCCAATACTACAGAAACATCTTGGTTCAAAATAATACCCGGATTGTCCAGAGAAATACTGCCTTGATGATGTTGAGTTGCGAAGCAAAAGTAACCGCTTTGAAAGGAGGTTACCATCAAATCACTAACATGCAGCTCTGTAGGAAAGACCAGTCAAATTACTGAACCAAACTCTGCGGTTTTGCCAACTTTACTCAGGGAAAGAAGACCCTGGCCTAACCACTTGACCTATGGAAGGTTTTACCCTTTTCATGACCAGGGCATTTTTTTGTAATTCAGCACTGTGCTACTGGCAATTGCTTGGCCATGCAACGTTGTACCCCAAATAAAATTTATTTTTTTCCCACACAAATATAGCTTTCTTTTGGTGGTATTTGATCACTATTGGGGTATTTCTTATTATAATTTTGAAAATTTGGAAGAAAAAATAATTTTCTACTTTGCGATAAAACAAATGCAATGAAATTTCTTCATAACTTTAGCCCAAAATGTAATCTGCTACAGGTCTTTTGTATATTAAAAAAAAAAAAAAAAAAATCACAATAACTGTATATTAATTGGTTTGTGTGAAGGTTATAGCATTTACAAACTATGGTATATATACACTGGAATTTATGCAGCTATAGATGCTATACTAGTAATGGCGGTGATCAACGACTTACAATGTGACTGGCAATCTGGCACCGACACTGGCTGGGAGGGACACCGACACCGATCAGTGATAATATTGTACTGACACAAATGGGTGACAGGGGTGATAAGAACGGCAATCAATGTGTTAACGGTATGCCTAATAAGTGTATGTGTGATGCTTTTAATCACAGAATCTGTGTCTTTTCTCTCTGAAGGAAGAGTTGATTTCAGGGAAAAGAAACAACCAGATCGCTTTTCTGTTTTTGGTGTTGTATGTATGTGCTGTGATTGACCACAGTCTATCCAGCCAAAACCATTAGCTGCAACCTGCTGACAAACTCGTGCTGTGTCCCATCACAGCACAGATCAAAGTGTATCGAAACATACCTGTATGTTGCTGTGCCATCCTCTAGCTGTAAATGTATGGTTAGCGGGCAGCAAGTGGTTAAAAAGCATCTAGGAGAATGCACAAGTGATGGCACCAGATGACCTTTTTAAGTTCAGAATCCATCAGAACACCTCCAAAGTTCTCATCATGATTGACACATTGGATTCCAAGGTCAGAAAGGTTTGTTCTTGCAGCAGATTGTTCAGAGATCTGATGGCTAAAGAAACTAAAGACAAAGAACCACAGCGAGGATGTCTGAATACTCAGGGCTGAGTAAGGCTGAAGGGAAGGGCCACCGATTGCAAATGCCACCCATGGCAAAGTCAAGAAATTGTTGGCGACTTGATAAGAATGTGTAAAATATGTAGCCTTCATGTCAATGGATGCCAAGAAGTCTCTGCAATAAAGGAAGGCAATAAATGACCAAATAGATTTCATGCACAACTTTTGGGGATGTAAAGTGTTGAGAGCCTTCAAGTCCAAGAGAGGACAAACATCCTATTTTTTGGGTTTCTGAAATGTGAACAGGCTGGAAGGGAAAACTTGAAATCCAATTCCTATTTAGCGGAAAGAAAGCATGTTTAATGTTGCCGATATAGACGAAAAGTAAAAAATTAAGGTGGAGGACTGAGGCAACCTGTAAATACCACTTCCTACACCCAAGTGCTGGCCAGCAGTATTTCTTAAATGTCTGGAAAAGTCATTAGACATCTCCTTCCCTGTTGTGATCGAGCTGGGTGGGGGGGGGGGGGGGGGGGATTGTGGACACTCATGATGATTGATGGACAAGTTGAGTGCCTAGAACACCAAGGACAATTTGAAATCACTGAGCCTGGGATAGTGGAAGGAACTGAACCTAGGAATGAAAGGAACATTTGAAGCAAAATAGGAAGGTCTTGACCTGTACTGTTGATCATTATTTCTGCCGCTGGGGTAAATTGCTTACTCCCCTAGTTCTTTTAATGATTTCATCCAGTGAATAGCCAAAACAGTTTCCCACAAAAGGAGGTCATAACAAAGGCCTTTATACACTTATTGCCAGATCACCATGCACATCTGAACAGAAGTAAAGGATGCCTAGATGGAACATAGCATAGCATCAGGCACCACATTGTAAAGAACATTTAAAATGACGTTCATCTAATCAATGCAATGTAAACGAAAGTGAGGATCAAAAGCAGCCGTAGCCCAATTGTTACCTGTCGATTTAGACTAGTCGGCTAAAGTCTGAGGAATAAGAATAGAGGCAAGCAAAGATTAAAAGGCCTATCCCACTTAAGAGTGGATGGATCTAGAAAGCATTTACAATTTTGTGTCAATCTGGTCTTTAGGAAGTAGTTTCTCTTCATGAGGAATGTCAGATCCTTGGCAAGGTGAGATGCTGGAGGGTCCACCATGGGAGGAGTAGCCCAATTTGAGAGAAATAACTCCAGAAAAGGAGAGAGAGTACCTGGAATAAAAAACTGCTTGTCCTAGGGTTGCCTCCTCAACCCCTTTAAACCGAACACATTAATTACACACAGGCTCTGTGGTAGATTAAGGTGGTAATTAAATTCATTCAGTTTCTTACCTGCGTTAAATTAACCCCAGAACCTATGTAATTAATATGCGTTAGGTTTTAAAGGGATGAGGTGGCAATCCCAGCTTGTTCGGATGTTCCCAGACTTTGTAGATAAATTAAATCTAACAGTGGGCAAAGAGGAAAAACCTTTGCAAAATGGTTAGGACTATAAAAACGGAGGCCAGACACTGTGTAAAATGCAGTAATGGTCGGATACTCTCATTTTTAAGTGAAGCAAACACTCGCTCTGTTTTGGTGACAAAATCGCTTACCAAAAATGTTTGTCGGGTCACCTCCTCTTGGGAAAGGAAGGAGAGCCACAGCCTCCCCCACAAGGAGTCCTCTCTGACAGGCTAAAAAATGTTAAAGGAGTTGTAAACCCTCATGTTTTTTCACCTTAATGCATCCTTTGCATCAGGGTGAAAAAACTTCTGGCAGTCACCGGCCCCCAAGCCCCCCGTTTTACTTACCTAAGTCGTGGAATTCACTCGGTGGTGACAGCGATGTCCCATCTCTTGATTGGATAGATTGATAGCAGTGCAGCCATTGTCTCCCGTTGCCGTCAATCAAATCCAATGCCGCGGGCCGAGTCATACATTCGGCGGCTATGGACGCGAATAAATAACTTGGGAGCGTGTCCGCAAGGTAACCCCCTGGGAGAGCGTTTCTCCTAGGGAGTTATCTGATGTGGGGAGGAGCCGCAAGACCTGCCGAGGGACCCCAGAAGTCGTGGATCGGTGCCACTCGGTACAAAATGAGCTGCACAGTGGAGGCAAGCATGACATGTTTGTTATTTAAAAAAAAAAAAAACACAAGCTTTACAATCACTTTAGGCATCTGTGCAATTATAATTTGCTAGGGAATGTACGGATGGGTAGTTCTGGCCCTTGTAAGCAGGAGGAGCTACAAGATTTTTTTTTTAACTGAAAGAAAATCATGCATAAAAAAAACTAAAATCTTCCTTTGTGTGAAATGGAGAGGAATGAGTGCCGAGGGGGAAAAACACAGGCTCAGAAATAAATGCCAACATATGCGTTTCCGAATTAGATTTTTAAGAAATTTAAGAAAAAAAAAAAAGTCTATGCCAATCTTTACCTTACACACATTTTAAAGAATGCTAGTAGCAGAGGATTAATTTGCAGCTGCAGGGCAACAACCCTTTCATAGGCATTGGGCCTGTTGCTCACATAAAAAAAACAACACATGTATCTTTAGGAAGGTGGTACCTGATCCCCCACAAATACTCTTGGACTCTTATGTAGCAGGGGTTAACCAGCAGGAAGGCTCTGTGACCATTTGACACTAAATTCAGGAAAAAAGCGGTGGGCAGACTTTAAAAAAAGGTACCAAAAGGAATTCACCATAATTTGAAAAATTATAAATTTTAATACATATTCATAAAAAGGCTACAAAAAGTATATATACTGTGTAACAACTTGTCATTGCTGTGGATTAGGTTGTCATTCACAAAAAAACAGAGTAGGCACAAAAAGTGCACAGCCTGCTTAGACCTCTGTTAAAAAAAAAAGTGCTGAAACGTTTGCATGTTACGGAGACAGCCACAAGTAAAAACACATAAAAAGAGTCTGCAGCACAACCGCCGGCAACTGCACATGCTCACAAATTGTGCAGCAACTAGGCAACAAAGAACTACAAATTATTTAAAATTAAAGTATTTGAACTTTTCCTGTAAACCAGAAACAAAATCGCTTGTAGTGGACTAAACCCAACAATGGAAAACAAAACCCAACTTGCAATATGGAAGAAACAGCTGAGCATTTCGCATTTATGCTGCTGAAATTATGGTAAAAGCAAACTCGCTGCCGAAATGTAAATTTTTATGCCTTACCTGTACACTTATGTGAAATCTTACATTTATAGCAACCGGTAACATATAGCAACGTACCTGGTGAGATAATGCATTGGTCTGCCGTGCAGTCATCTGTTGGTCATAATATGTATCTCCAAACATACTGCCCAAGATTGAATGCTAAAAGTAAATAATAGTGTTAGCAATATTTTCTGGGTAAATTATAATACAAACGCTAGACATTCTCTGAAGAAATAAATGAGTATGCGAAGAACTACTCTTCGATTAAGAGTAAAGTAACAGCACTGCAGAGAGCTCAAGTGACTGCTCTTGTAAAGAAAACCTCAGCCATCTACCTGAAAGAACTATTAAGGTGCCAATTATTTGCTGAGATTCCCATACCTAAAACTCTCTTCCCCAAATTGATACTGCCGCTAGTAATGGGGTAAAAAAAAGGTCACTGGATTAAAGCTGTAAAGAAAAGCTGTAGTAAACAGGGGGGCGGGGGGGGGGGGGGACCACTCTAGGCACACTCCTGTACTGTAACCCATTCTTTGCTGTAATTGTGCCAAAGCAAGTTTCCATAGTTAAAGTGGTTGTAAACCCACTATTTGGACTTTTACCTACAGGTAAGCCTATAACAAGGCTTACCTGTAGGTAAGGAGAATATCTCCTAAACCTGCACGGTTTAGGAGATATTCCCCCCGCAAGGCGGGCGGCGCATGCGCAGGGGGGAATCCACAGCTGAAGGACCGGCATCCGCCGGACCCTGCCGATTTTAAATCTCCCGCGCGCACGCGCGGGAGTGACGTCATCGCCGCTCCAGCCAATCACAGCGCTGGAGCGGCGATACCCGGAAGACACGCCGGAGCAAGATGACATCCTGCTCGGCGTGGACCAGGTAAGTGGTACACACCTCGTTCCGAGGTAAGTATTTCATAATAGGCTAGTATGCGGTGCATATTAGCCTATTATGCCTTTTGCATTGCAGGTTTGGGGAAAAAAAAAAAAAGTTTATGCGGTTTACAACCGCTTTAAAGAGGAGTTCCACCCAAAAATGGAACTTCCTCTTAACCCACTCCTCTCCCCCTTACATGCCACATTTGGCATGTAATTTTTTTGGGGGGGAGTGGGGGCTTCAGGAGAAGGGGACTTCCTGTCCCACTTCCTCCTTCCGCCGAGGGGCTGCAAAGGCGATTAAGCTTAATCGCCTTTTGGCAACCCCTCACTGTAGGCGATCACCTAGGACACGTCAGGTCCTAGGCGATCGCCTGTCCAATCAAACAGCGCAGCGCCAGGCCTCGCACGCATGTGCAGTGCCGCTCGCTCATGCGCAGTGGGTGCCCGGCCGTGAAGCTGAAAGCTGTCACGGCCGGGTGCCCACAGTGACAATGAAGACGCCGGCCGGGGAGGGGGGGGAGAGGAGCGGACCCCCGGCCGGCGCATCGCTGGAACGCTGGAGCAGGTGAGTGTCAGTTTATTAAAAGCCAGCAGCTACACTTTTTGTAGCTGCTGACTTTTAATAAACCTAAAAAATGGGTGGAAAACCCCTTTAACATTCACGTGGTACATATTTCAAGAATGGTTACCATTTCATAAAGCATTGTAGAGCAAATGTGTTTTGTATTTAACATGAACTGTATTACAAGGACGATGCAAAGATAATAAAGTACATTATGTGGGGCGGGTGGTCAGAATCTAAGTTCATTGGGCTTATGGGGAGTAACAAGGTGGTGTATAAAGCTAGTGGAGGAACACGCAGTAACCAGCTGGTGCCTTCTTTCACAAACCTTTTTTTTGCTCACTAAGTTTATCAGACGATCAGTACTTTAAGATCAGTAGCTATACACCAACTCCAAATTCCATATAAAGGACTGCACACAGCAAAAATGTGCTAGTATCATATAGGATGAAACAAAAGGCAAACATTTAGAAGAATCTTAACAGTCATAAGAAAAAGAAAAATGTAACAATGTGTGTACACATCATACTTGGGACACCTTTTGAGTAGTTTTAACATCGTAAAGTCACTTAATAACATAAAAACAATGCACCACGTAGAGCACATAATGAAACAAGAACAAAACATAAAAACAAGTCACTACAAAAGTATGCCACACTTAGACAAAACAAGGTTTTCAGCTACACCGCTTAAAGGAAACATGTAAAGAGACAAATAGGCTGCCATTATTGTTTTCTCCTGAAACATGCCATTTGCTGTCTTTCATACTAGCAAAATTATTTAGGCAGTATTCAGATGGCTAGCACCTCTTAAACTGCAATATCAACGTAGTGGTTGGAGGGGGTTAAAGTATAGCTTCTTAAACAATGAGTATACACCGTTTCAAAAAAATCGGTTTGACAGCTGAACACTGCTCCTGAAAAAATGACCACCGATGATCTCTAGCTTTTAGGCCCCTGGAATAATTATGCAAATAGTGATGTTTTTCCATCTTAACTTTCATATTTTCTGACCATCGGTTACCTAAAAAAGGCATCCAAGCTAAAGCTGCCGTCAACTATGCTTATTTTTCAGACGGACGTTCTAGAGCCACTTGATATTTAAAAGGTGAAGGTCCATTTTAAAGTTTCCCATAAATGTGTTCATGTAAAAAATACACAACTGCCAGAAGATATCCTATTTAAGTTTTGCCAATACAGACACCATATTCTATTCATGACCATCCACTGCAGTCAAAGCAGCACAGCTTTGGCTAAAACCGATTGTATAGTGAAGAAGCATTAGCCATCTACTGAAGTCAACTCTGTGTTCTCCATTTGTTGGGGGCACTGTGCAATGCAGTAAAGCCTAACTGGCTTACAACAAATACTGACCCTTTTCTCCCCTAGCTAGAAAACAGATAAGCACTACAGGAGACTAGTGCAAAGAAAGATTCAAGTAGTACTTTAAAGGAGTTGCAAAGTCTTAAGGTTTTTCACCACAATGCATTCTGTGCATGAAGGTGAAAAACCTTATGTGCTGCAGCAGCCCCCCAGGGACCCCCCCCCCCCCATTTTCTTACCTGAACCAGTTTGTTCCAGCGTCAAGGATAAGCCCAGCAGCTCCAGCCTGTCTTGGGTTCTCATTGAACAGATTGATAGCAGCAGGTGCCATTGGCTCCTGCTGCTGTCAATTAAATCCAGTGACATGTGAGACGGGGCAGGGCAGAGTCCTGCTGTCTGTGTCAATGGACGCAGCAGAAGGACTCGGGAGCGTACCCGCACGAGTGCCCCCATGAAAAGCAGCTCTTTTTGGGGGCATTTGAAGAGGAGGGGCCAGGAGCGCCGCCGGGGGACCCCAGAAAAAGAGGATGGAGCCGTCGGCAGTGGCGGAGGCGATCGGATGCTGTCCCTGGGTGGACATGGAGACGAGTGAGGGGAAGATGTCCCCAACTTGTCTCCATAATATATCAGAGCGGAAGCAATGTCAAAACTTCACTTCTGCCTAGTGCTCTTAATCACATAGCGACCTCCGCACGCACATTTATGTCTACACAATGGCACAGGTAGGCAAATGGGCGTACCTGTACGTCCCTTTAAATTTGCATGCCTCGCAAGTACGGTTGCGGGTCCTGGAAACTAGATGTTCCCGGGTGGCCCGTGATTGCGGTCGGCAAAGGCAGAACAGGGGATGCCTTTGTAAACAAGGCATTTACCTGTTCTGCCTAGTGACATGTCACTGATCTACTATTCCTTGTGATCGGGATCAGTGACGCGTCACTGGTAGCTCCTCCTCTTAACAGTTAGAATCACTCCCTAGGACACTTCTCCCCTTCAATGCCACCTAGTGGTAAGCCTTCACTGACAGTGTCATTTTCACAGTAATCAGTGCATTTTTATAACACTGATCACTGTAAAAATGACAATGGTCCCAAAAATTTGTCAAAAGTGTCCGCCATAAAGTCGTAGTCACGATAAAAATCGCAGATCGCCGCTATTACTAGTAAAAAAATAAATAATAAAAATGCCATAAAACTATCCCCTATTTTGTAGAAACTATAACTTATGCGCAAACCAATCAATATACGCTTATTGCGATTTTTTTTTTTATACACAAAATATGTCGAAGAAAAAGATCGGCCTAAATTGAGAAAAAATTACCTTTTTTTCCCCCATTAAATGGGGATATTTATTATAGCAAAAAGTACAAAATATTGTTTTTTCCCCCAAAATTGACGCTCCATTTCTGTTTATAGTGCAAAAAATAAAAACCGCAGAGGTGATCAAATACCACCAAAAGAAGGCTCTATTTGTTGGGAAAAAAAAAAGACGTCAATTTTGTTTGGGAGCCACGTCGCACGACCACTCAATTGTCAGTTAAAGCGACGCAGTGCCGAATCGCAAAAAGTGCTCTAGTCTTTGGCCAGCCAAATGGTCCGGGGCTTAAGTGGTTAACCACTTAAGCCCCGGACAAAAATGCAGGTAAAGGACCCGGCCAGTTTTTGCGATTCCACACTGCGACGCTTTAACTGACAATTGCGCGGTCGTGTGACGTGGCTCCCAAACAAAATTGGCGTCCTTTTTTTCCCCACAAATAGAGCTTTCTTTTGGTGGTATTTGATCACCTCTGCGGTTTTTATTTTTTGCGCTATAAACCAAAATAGAGCGACAATTTTGAAAAAAAACAATATTTTTTACTTTTTGCTATAATAAATATCCCCCAAAAAATATATATAAAAAATGTTTTCCCCCTCAGTTTAGGCCGATACGTATTCTTCTACCTATTTTTGGTAAAAAAAAAAAAAATCACAATAAGCGTTTATCGGTTGGTTTGCCCAAAATTTATAGCGTTTACAAAATAGGGAATATTTTTTTTTGCATTTTTATAAAACATTTTTTTTTTTTCGTGACTGCGACATTATGGCGGACACATCGGACAATTTTGACAAATTTTTGGGACCATTGTCATTTTCACAGCAAAAAAATGCATTTAAAATGCATTGTTTATTGTGAAAATGACAATTGCAGTTTGGGAGTTAACCACTAGGGCAGGGTTTGACAAATTTGCTTGGAATCTAGGAGCCAGCTAAAAAAGTTAGGAGCCAGAAAACGCACCCCGTCCCGACGAGCTTGCACGCAGAAGCGAACACATACGTGAGCAGCGCCCGCATATGTAAACTGTGTTCAAACCACACATGTGAGGTATCGCCGCGATTGGTAGAGTGAGAGCAATAATTCTAGCCCTAGACCTCTTCTGTAACTCAAAACATGCAACCTGTAGATTTTTTTAAACGTCGCCTATGAAGATTTTAAAGGGTAAAAGTTTGTCAGCATTCCACGAGCGGACGCAATTTGGAAGCATGACATGTTGGGTATGAATTTACTCGGCGTAACATTATCTTTCATAATATTAAAAAAAAATTGGGATAACTTTACTGTTGTCTTATTTTTTTATTAAAAAAAAAGTAATTTTTTTCCCAAAAATGTGCGCTTGTAAGACCGCTGCGCAAATACGGCGTGACAGAAAGTATTGCAACGATCGCCATTTTATTCTCTAGGGTGTTAGGATAAAAAATATATATAATGTTTGGGGCTTCTAATTAGAGGGAAGAAGATGGCAGTGAAAATAGTGAAAAATGACATTAGAATTGCTGCTTAACTTGTAATACCAACGGCCACCACCAGATGGCGCCAGCTCACACGAGGAAGAGCTGGGGACTTCACAAAAAAAGAAAAACATTTTTTTTTTTGCCCACCTTCCAAGCCAAGTCGCCAGGATGCTATTTGTAGTCGCCATGGCGACCGGGATTTGTCGAGCCCTGCACTAGGGGGCGCTGATGGGGTTATGTGTTCCCTGAAGTGTGTTTACAACTGTAGGGGGTGTGGCTGTAGGTGTGACGTCATCGATTGTGTCCCCCTATAAAAGGGATGACACGATCGATGCTGCCGCCACTGTGAAGAACGGGGAAGCCATGTTTACACACGGCTCTCCCCGTTCTTCAGCTCCGGAGACCGATTGCGGGACTCCAGCGGCAATCGGGTCCGCGGGTCCCGAAGCTTCGGACCAGGTCGTGGGTGTGCGCCTGCGACCCACGGCTGGGTACTAGTACAGGACGTACCTGTACGTACATGTGCCCAGCCGTGCCATTCTGCCGACGTATCAGACGCCGATACCCTGCCCCGATACACAAATAGAATACGTCGCCGCCACCGGAGCCGCAAACCACCGCCGCGATCCGCCGCCGTTACGCCGCATCCCCGCTACCGCCGACTGTGTAATACGGGCGGGAACATTACAGCTTTGAATAGCTGTAATGATTGGCGCCGCGCATAGACACTCCCCCTTGCTCGGGTGAACTGTCCAATCCCGAGCGAGGGGGAGTGTCTATACACGCAGCGCGGCTCCAATCATTAAAGCTATTCAAAGCTGTAATGTTCCTGGCCGTAGTACTGTACACAGTCGGCGGTAGCAGGTAAGCGGGCCATGGCTGCATATGGGGGGGAAACATGGCTGGATGGGGGGGAGACACAAGGCTGGATGGGGGGGGGGGAGACACAAGGCTGGATGGGGGGGAGACACATGGCTGGATGGGGGGAGACAGATGGCTGGATGGGGGGGAGACAGATGGCTGGATGGGGGGGAGACAGATGGCTGGATGGGGGGGAGACAGATGGCTGGATGGGGGTGGAGACAGATGGCTGGATGGGGGGGAGACAGATGGCTGGATAATGGGGGGACATGGCTGGATATGGGGGGGGACATGGCTGGATATGGGGGGGGGGGACATGGCTGCATATATGGGGGGGACATGGCTGGATATGGGGGGGACATGGCTGGATATGGGGGGGACATGGCTGGATCTGTGGGGGGACATGGCTGCATTTGTGGGGAGACATGGCTGCATTTGGGGACACATTAAAAAAAAGTATCGGTATTCGGTATCGGCGACTACTTGAAAAAAAGTATCGGTACTTGTACTCAGTCCTAAAAAAGTGGTATCGGGACAAAGTCCCTTAACATAAGGGCCCTTTCACACTGGGGCATTTTTCAAGCGCTTTAGCGTTAAAAAAAGCGCCTGTAAAACGCCTGAAAGAAGCTGCATCTGCAATCCCAATGTGAAAGCTCGAGTGCTTTCACACTAAAGCGCCTGAAAAACACCCCAGTGTGAAAGTGGTCTTAGCGTTAAAAAAAAGCGCCTGAAAGAAGCTGCATCTGCAATCCCAATGTGAAAGCCTGAGTGCTTTCACACTGAGGCGCTGAGCTGGCAGGGCGTCAAAAAAAGTCCTGCATGCAGCTTCTTTGCAGCGCTTTAGGAGCGGTTAATACACCGCTCCTAAAGCCCCCTTCCCATTGAGGAAGCTTTTTTTAACGCCAAAGCGCCTGAAAAGCGCCTCAGTGTGAAAGGGGTCTTAGCAGCGCTTTACCAGCGTTTTTCGGGCGCTGGCAGTGTGAAAGGCCTCTGAAAGCACTTGGGCTTTCACATTGGGATTGCAGATGAGGCTTCTTTCAGGCGCTTTACAGGCTTTTTTTTAAACGCCAAAGCGCCTAAAAAACGCCCGAAAAATGCCCCAGTGTGAAAGGGGTCTAAGACACATTTCTTACTCCCTTTTGCCTCCAAAGTCCTTGAATGTCTAGTCTACAACTGGCTGAGCTGCCACTTCATTGAGACTAACCTTGTTGATCCCCTTCAGTCTAGATTTCGCTCTATACACTCCACAGAAACCGCTCTCCTAAAACTCAACGACTTGCTAACAGCTAAAACCAACGGTCACTATTCCGTACCCTTACACCTCTCCGATGCCTTTGATACAGTTGACCAACCCCTCCTCCTCAAGAAACTCAATTTCCTTAGTCTTTGTGACATTGGTTTCCATCTTGCCCATCTCACCGCACCTTCGGTGTCACTCACAACTACTTCCTTCTCTATTCCTCTTACTGTTATGGTCCTCCAAAAGATTTAGTCCTTGAACCTCTCCTATTCATAATCTACCCCTCTTCCCTGGGATAGGGAATAGCTTCTTATGGTTTCCAATATCATTTCTTTGCTACTTATACCTAAATCTCTCTACCCCTCAGCTCAACCCATCAGTTTCCCCACATATCACTGATTTACTAACAAAACATAAGACTGGATGTTGCATCCCTTCCTTAAACTCAATCTATCCAAAACCTAGCTCAGATTTCCTCCCCCACGTACGCCTTCCCCTGATCAAGATCAATGACAACTATTAGTCCATACCCACATGCCAGGGTGCTAGGTGTAATCCTAGACTCTGAACTGTTCTTTCAGGCCCAAATCCAATCCCCAATTCATGCCACCTTAACATCTCCAGAAAAACGCACCTTTTTAACCAATGACACCCCATAAAGCTTCTAATTCACTCCCTGGTTATCTCTCGCCTCGACTACTGCAACTCCCTCGTCATTGGATTACCTGTATATAGGCTATACCTAATTCAGTCCATCATGAATGCTGCCGTCAGTCTCATCCACCTTACCAACTGTTCAGTGTCTAGTACTCCTCTGCCAATCCTTCCGCTCACCCAACAAATACAATTCAAAGTACCAACAACTTACAGAGCCATCCACAACTCTGCCCTAAGCTACATCACTAACCTGGTCTCAAAATATCATCCAAAGCTCTCTTCAGTTCTCCCAAGACCTCGCTTGTCATCTCCTCCCATGCTCACCTCCAGGACTTATCTCAAGCTTCACCCATCCTTTGGAACTCCCTACCCCAATCTATCCAACCATATCCCAATTTATCTTTAGACCATCCCTGAAAACCCTTCTGTTTAAAGAAGCCTGCTTGTAATACAGGGTTTTTACTGTCTCCATCAGCTCATCCCCCTCAGTTATCACCCTCTTGTATGACTTGACCCTCCCTTTTGGATTGCAAGCTCGAGCAGGGCTCCGATTTCTCTTGTATCAAATTGTATTGTAACTGTATAAAAATGATGTACAGATTAGCGAGACACAACACTCAGATGATCGGTGCAAGAAATGTAAACTCCGTACAGATGTGCTCAACAGGGGGCTTAATTTTACTGGTTTTCTTGCTACCCATTTGTTACAATTTCACTGTAGGATAAAACCTGCATTGCATCATCATCTCATATCGTTATAAGTGTAAGTACTGCATTGCTTTCATGTTCATAATGTTCTTATTGTATTGTTTAAGGGATGTTTCCTGGACCGACTACATATCAGTATATGCTTAAATGCGGCAATAAAAATTAAGTTTGAAAAATCCAACAAAAAATATAGGATAAGATTTTGTCAAGTTAATAAAATGGTGAAAAATTACAATACTGAAAACTATAATAGACTATGCCTTAAAATAACTTTACAGCTCATCACTTTAGAGTTAAAACGGTTCCCCTAACTCTGGCATGTGTGGGGATACCCAATATGTATGCAGGGCTGTGGAGTCGGTAGATAAATGTTCCGACTCCTCAGTTTTATGTACTTCCGACTCCGACTCCACAACTCCTCTGTATTAATATGCGAATGTATTTTATACATTCCTTGAGGGAAAGAAACGCAACCTACCACAGGACTACTGGCTGGGAAGCCAACAGTCTACTGTATTGCACAGTTTAAGCTAAAGACAAACACAATGAAAACAAATCTGCTGCTGAAGATAGGGCAGTGGGAGGATCCAGGAAGGGGCATTTATTCTAAAACATGATTTTCCTAGGAGAATCCTATAGTCATGTTTAAAGTTTAAGCTAACAATCGGAGTTTACAAGTTTTTATAGCCTTAGCTAAATGACAGCAGTTTTTCCAATGGTTTACAGCTTCAGTCTTGAACTATTGGCCCTCCATTCCCTTCACTTATACAAGTGTCTCACTCTCTAGTCCTGCAAAAAAACATATTTATTTAATCCCTTATCAGTGAGAGGCTAGGGTACACATGGACGCTGCGTTCCCTGTAAAAGCAGAACACAAAACTATGGAAAGTATAAGTATTGCAGCTCCTAATTGTGCGTTGCGTGCCATATAGTGAAGCACATGAAAAGCATGCTTCTTCACGGTCACTTAACGTGTTAGTTTTGCGGTTACGTGAGGCACTGCATGCATTGGTCTTTATTCTTACAGTAGACAAGTCATTAATTATAACTTTTTGTGAATTGGGACATTTAAACTTGCTTTTTTTTTTTTTTATTCCAATCTAAATTTAGTAGGAGTCGGAGTCAGTGCATTGTTTGCCGACTCCGACTCCAGGTACCCAAAATTTCCCTCGACTCAGACTCCACAGCCCTGTATGTATGTGAATGCTTTTAAACATATCATTTTAATATATTACATTGTTTTAAAATGGACCTTAAATGTACTGGCAGAGAATTGGGCTCTCCTAGAGTTCTAGATTTTCAAAGGGTATTTCTATAATGATTCCAATTTTACACATGGCAACACTTGTCCCTCAAAATCTTAAAAAAAAATTGAAAAAAAGCCCTACTTAAAACAGAGTCTATACAGTGTCCAAGGCCAGACTTCAGGAAATTTTTAAACCCCAACGATGTCATCACAAATTTATCATAAGTAAATTCTAACAATTAAAGACTGAATATTCAGATTCATAAAGCCAATTAGGGCTAGTTCTCTATAACCACTGAACATATAAAAACACTCAATAGGAAAGTACAAAAATGGCTGGCCTCTAAAGTAAAGTAACATGAAACCTTTTTAATTTAACTGAAGTGAAATCAATGATGCAAATTCTGATTGCAGACAATCTTACATTATTGAATACATTTGACATTACTACATAGAATATACCACAATATCAGAATAGTCAGGTGAAGTAATAGAATAGTTGAAATCGGATAGAACACCACAAAGTTCTACTGGGAACTAAGTGGTCAACAGGTTGAAAACTGAGGTGAGGTTAGAGAATTGAGTAGCTATTAAAGCTCTGCACCACTTGAGCTTGCCAAGTCAGAATAACGACCCATACATACAACAAACACCTGTCCAAGGAGAGCATGATGCAGGGAACTGCCTAGACTTCCGCTGTCAAAGGGAATTCATCGCTACCTTGCGGTGCAGTCCCAGACTAGGTCTACACATATAAAAAGACAAGACCCAGCACTTTGGAGTGCGACCGCCTTTCCTCCAAATTCATCTGCAGAAGACAGACATGCCACCTCTCTCTCCTCCCCAAACCATACACCAGAGAGTCTTCCCCCTCCCTTTGACTTCGAACCTTCTGCTGCCTCTTCAAGGCACACCTAGGCAGGGGGCTAGGGGATAAGAGATCTTTCAAGAATACTAATGTGACATGACTTAGAGGTGGATGTGGCAGTCAACTGCATAAAAGAATAGCTTTGCAAAAAAAATTAACCACCTAAAACATAAGGTGAAGACAGCATGGATGCCCAAAACAGCCACATACGGTGGAGTTCAAGTTTCTGCTAACAACCACTTTACTATTCTATACCTCTGGATGGAAGGTTCCGAAAATAGAAGTAGTAGTCAATGCATTGAAATTATTCCAGAAGCCACAAATGGATCAAACCTGGGGGCCACTGTCCAAGCAATGTATAACACTTCTGGACAAACCATCTACCTCTGACCTTAAAAATCAACAAGAGTCCACAGAGTGCCCCCAGAAAAACCATCAAGTACATTTCTTCACCCTAAAGAAAAACATCCACAGGGAAGCCTGACAATCAGACCTTTGCTTTGCATGTTCCCTATAAACTGTTGGCGCTTTTTTGCTTCATGGGAATAGTGGCTATACAGGTGCTGAAATGGATGGACAATTGGATAACCAGACCCTATAGTCCGCATTAACACCCAGATCACAGAGGCAAACAGGCCCCAGAGCATTGAGCCAAGCCTCTTGCTCTCTCTCCAGATCGAAGATTAACCAATTTACAGCTCTGTGTCTAGACAAAACCTGCAAATCGTTATGTATACATCTCTGCTACTACTGTACAGATACCCTGTTCTCCCCAGCACGATGACCTGCAGGCCTTACCAATTTCTCCCTTTTGCCTAACCCTTCACATCAAGAAAAGCTGTGCCTCCGACTCACTGATGGGCACCTAGAGAAACTTTCTCTGTACACTTATCCGTCTGCACCTATACAAAATTCTTATACTGATACTGTGTATGAGGCCTTAAAACCCCTGGACAAGTCACAGCAGTATAGGATATGTGCAGCTTCGACTCTGTTTCTCCGTTTGATTTGCAGAATGTTATTGGGTATGGGAATTTATACAACCAAGGAGGAAGTAGACGTGGTTATAAAAAAAAAAAAAAAAAAAAAAAAAAAAGGGAATTTAGAGTCTAAAATCTGTAGTTTAAAATGGACCAGCTTTGGAAGGTTTTTAAAGCATTTTTTCTCAGGTGGTTACAAGGGTTGAGAGATCACCAAAATAAAGTGGGTACTTTGAGTTCTATATCAGATTTAAAAAAGGGGCAATATGGATGCCCAATTAGAGTAAGTTTGTAGGTCATGTAGATTTGTAATTCCTTTGAAGGAAGGGTTTAGGTACTTTTGACTTGGCCTTGATGACCCTGATGCAAAAAGTAATTGTTGCAAAATCAGTAGTAGTATCCCCAGAATAGGGGATAATTTGGGTAGATGGCTGTGAGGGGGCATTAACTACTTGCCTACTGGGAACTTTTACCCCCTTCCTGCCCAGGCCAATTTCCAGCTTTCAGCACTGTCACCATTTGAATGACAATTGTGCGGTCATGCAATGCTATAGCCAAACAAAATTTGTATCTTTTTGAGACAGTTTTGCTAAAAAAAAAAAAAAAATACGAAAAAGACCGAAAAATGTGAAAACAAAAAACAAAAGTCTTAGTTATAAGATCTTGTGTATAAGTAGTTTTTCTCCTTCACTGATGTGCGCTGATGGGCGTCACTGACTGGCATCACCAATAGGAACTGTTGGGGTTGCAGTGATAATCAGGACACCGATTATCAGTGCAGTTTTTCCCTGTGAGGAAATGCCGCTGATTGGCTCTCCTCTCCTCACACACTGTCAGTGTGAGGAAAAAAAATGGCGATAACAGGCATTTACTAGTTTAAATGTTATCAGCTGTGATTGGACACATCTGATCACATGGGTCAAGAGCCTCATCATTGGCTTTTTTACCAAGATTGGTGATGCACCGTGTCACAAGGACAAGTCATGATTAAGCACTAGCAAGAGTGCGAAACTAGTCGGCTGTCCTAGTTTATGGTTGTGGTGATTATGCATGTTCCTGCTTGAAAATAAAAGACAACTTTTTTGAAAAGTTATTTCGGAGTGCGGCTGTCCATCTCCTTCCTCCTATTTCTACTGCTACGTGCATTGCCAGCACCTTGGTAATCCGACCGTCCCTGATTGTTCATAGGGCTCACCTGGAGCAGTGAAAATCTTCACAAGGACAAGCGCACCATCATGACGTCGTCCCAGAAAAATAGACCCACCGCCTGGCCGACAGTTGTAAATATGGCAGGCGGGAAGTGGTTAAATGTCACTGGAAAATAGGTTTGCCTAGATTGAGCATCTAGGACAAAGATAAAATAAATAGGGGCAGGGGGCAACCCTATTAAATACGTGAAAAATCAAAAAAGAGGGTTCAGAGCTAAAGCTGAGGCAGACAGCTGGGCATAAGGCGCAGAAATCTGGGCCAAAAGGTTCTCACAAACAAACCACTTTTAGAGGGGAAAAAAATGTTAAGACAAGGTTTTGAAGGCCTTGCAGATGTCGAGAGAGCAACATTGCTGACAGAGATGTAGAGCAGGCTAGATGGATGAGCTGCAAAAATGCTCATAGGCTGCCTTTTTTCAAGCATGTTTAGGAGCGTCAAGTGCTTGGACATTTATTGCATTGAAATAAACACTCAAGCTCTAAAAGTGCCTAGTTTTAACAAGTGTTTACCTGGGTTTAGGCGCTTCAGGATTTTTTTTTTCTGAACAGACAAGTGATTTTTTTTCTGCCACTAAACACCTATAGTATGCATTGGGACATAGGTTAACAGAGGGAGTTTAAAAGCAGAGGAAAAAAAAAAACACAAATGCCTGTAAAAATTGGATTCTTGACTTGCTGTAAAATCAATTTCTCTAAGTTCATTGAAAGACACAGCACTTCCTTATTCAGAACCATAGGGTTATCGTGCTCCCTACAGGAGGACGACACTAGGCAGAAAAAAAGTCTTGGCTACACCTATGGGCAGTCCTAGGTGGTATACACCACCCTCTCTGCTATAGGCCTTCAGTTTAGTAACAAGTCGTGTCAGAAGTATTATACTTCCTTAGAGGGGTGAGTGCTGTGTCTGTCAATGAACTCGGAGAAATGGATTTTACGGCAAATCAAAAACCTAATTTTCTCCTTCGTTCATTGATACAGCGCCTCCTTATTCAGAACCATAGGGACGTCCCAAAGCAATACCAAAACATTATGGGTGGGACAGCCAACACAATTACAGGCCAACCAGGCAACAGGAGTTTAACAAGTACAACTGGAGCCCCACCCGAACAAAAAAAAAGTGTCCGCCTTAAAAAATTGCATCACTGACGCCTGATGACGGAAGGCCCAGGAGGCACCAAACGCCCAAGTGCGCCTTAACCGGGAAGGGAGGAACTCGACCCCTGATAGAATAGGCCCAAGTCACCATCTGTCTGATTTATCTAGAAATGGTCACAGAGGAAAGCGGACAGCCCTTCTTTGGCCCATCCGTAAGCACAAACAGGGAATCTGACCTCCAAAGAGGACTTCAGTGGCAGCCAAATATACCATGATCGTCTGAACCACATCCAAGGCGTGCAAGGCACACAATGTCCTCATTCATATGGAAATCGGAAACAACCTCGGTAAAGAACGAAGGTCAAGGGCGAAGAACCACCTTGTCTTTGTGAACCACCAGGTAGGGTGTATATCAGGATAATGCTGAAAATTATGACACCCTGCAAGCAGAAGTGATGGCCACCAAGAAGGACACCTTCTAAAACAGAGTAAGCTGGGAAATTTCTCCAATGTTCTCTAGGGAGGCTTCTGTGAAACCAAAAACACTAGATTCAAGTCCCATGGTGGGACTGCATCGGTGGAACCATACATCGAACCCCCTGAATGGAAATATGCCCCAGGGAGTGTGAAGCCAGGGGTCATTAACCACTTAAGACCCGGACCAAAGCGCAGCTAAAGGACCTTGCCCCTTTTTGCGATTCGGCACTGCGTCGTTTTAACTGACAATTGCGCGGTCGTGCAACGTAGCTCCCAAACAAAATTGGCGTCCTTTAATTCCCACAAATAGAGCTTTTTTTTGGTGGTATTTGTTTACCTCTGCGGTTTTTGTTTTTTGCGCTATAAACAAAAATATAGCGACAATTTTGAAAAAAATTCAATATTTTTTACTTTTTGCTATAATAAATATCCCCCAAAAATATATATAAAAAATTATTTTCCTCCGTTTAGGCCAATACGTATTTACTACTAATGGTGGCGATTAGCGTTTTTTTCATGACTGCAACATTATGGTGGACCATTGTCATTTCCACAGCAAAAAATGCATTTAAAATGCATTGTTTATTGTGAAAATGACAATTGCAGTTTGGGAGTTAACCACAGGGGGCGCTGTAGGGGTTATGTGTGACCTGAACTGTGTTTACAACTGTAGGGGGGTGTGGCTGTAGGTGTGACGTCATCGATAGGGGACACAATGAAAGGGATCACACGATCGATGACGGAGACACAGTGAAGAACGGGGAAGCTGTGTTTACACACAGCTGTCTCCGTTCCTTAGCTCCGGGGACCGATCGCGGGACTCCAGCGGCGATCGGGTCCGCTGGTCCCGCAGCTTCGGACCAGGTCGCGGACGCGCGACTGGACAATAGCACAGCACGTATCTGTACGTGCCCAGCCGTGCCATTTTGCCAACGTATATGTGCAGGAGGCGGTCCTTAAGTGGTTAAAAGAATAAAAATCGGCAAGGTAGACACCTGGCCCTTGATCGTACTCGAGGCAAATTTCTGCTCAATGCCCCTTTGATGAAAAGTCAAAATCCGAGCCACCGAAAAGGAACGTGGGTGAACATCCACGACTCACACCATGAAACATATGCTTTCTACGTCTGATCGCTTGGAACCTCCTGAGGAGGGCTTGAGAGACTGAGCCCTTGCCAGTGGACCCTGAGGGATGAAAAAACTGCCAAGAAGGAAGGACCACGCTTGCGGCCCTTTCCCTGTGGAAGAAAATTACTCTTCCCCCTCTGTGACACTCTTAATGATGTCATCCAGAGTGGCCCCAAACAAACATCAAAATGCAAATCAGTTGCCAAAGAGATTGCCTGTCCTGGGAACTGAGGTATTATGGAGCCGCGGGGCACATATATATACCCCTCCACACAAAGGGCCCAGAGTGCTGGTATTAAATGGCAAGTCTAAAGTAGAGGAATGCATAATCAGTGTATCATAATATACTGACAAAGTAAAAAGGATACCAATATCTCTTCAATGGAAAAAAAGGTAAAAAACAGGAGAGTCTGTGAAATTGAGTAAGATAAGATAAGAATAAAAAGGTGTAAATCACATCCAGATAACCACAGTGTGATATAGAGAGAGGTAAAAAAAAACAAAAAAAAAAAACAGCAGAGACAATCCCGATTAACCAAGACCAATGGATTGAAAGAAAGAAATGGCTAACAGAATGGTAGGTATAATGACCTTGTGATGGCTTACATGTATCCCAAAATGGGGGAGATGGGGTACTGTGATGGGATGTATCGTCCTCAGTTCGTGGCACACAAACTGTGTCAGGGGAGGCAAAAAATGTGTGACGTGCATGCTGACTCCTACCAGCGTCGCATAGGTGCGGCATACATGGGGAGGGGCTCTGACACAGACGGTAATCACCGCCCGTGGAGAACACCCAAATTTCACAGCTGGAACGGCTAGGATGGAAGGACTCATGCCTCACGTCACGCCAAACCATGACGTCACACATGAGGCAGGGTGTGTGGCGCTGATGTATTGAGGGTGTCCACCCCCCCGCACACACACACGTGATTCCCCGCCGCCCCGGACGGAGGGGAGGGAGAAGGGGAGGAGAGACAGAGCGCATCGCAGCTCCCGGGCTACAGACATAGTGCAGCCCAGGGACTCCGCCTTTCTGTCAGCCGGATCTTTAAAGGCTGGAGAGTCTTCAACTGGAATCATGGTGGCTTTGTTCAATGTGAGGGAGGGGGGGGGGGGCATCCACCACAGGTGAAGTAATCCACTTCTTGAGAAGACTCTCTTCAAAAAAATAATGCACAGCGAAGCGTTTCAAGACCGCAAAAGGAAAGTTTTGGAGGTTCCCATTCTTACTTTCTAGACAAATTTGTCAAAATAGGAGGGATGAGGGATAAGGGAAAACTTTTGCCGTGCGATACAGCTCGTGGGTGCAAAAGTATACCAGCACCTCTGCCGCATCCTCCATTTTCAAAGTGCATCTGTGCGCCTGCCAGCGCCTTCTCATGCGCAGCCACAGGGGTGGAGGAATCATCCTCACAGTTTGAAAAGTCTGGAAGCGCAGCCGCAAACCCCTCGGGGTCCGTGGTGGCCGAATCAGATTGAGGATCCGACGAGACAGATGAAGGTGAAGGCCGCTTCTTGCTAGGTCACCGCCCAAGAGCCACCTCCACCCGGGACACAAAGGACGGCAGTCGGAAAACACACACACACAAACATAGCCGCCGGACTCAAGAAATCATCAAGCACTAGGGGAAAGCAAAATGGCCACGCTCACAAGGCTACCAAGGACCCAAGAGGGATCCCTAGAGCTCAGCAAAAGAAGCCACCTGAATGAGAGGATCTGGGTGCTGGACCCTGGGGGAACCCAGTGCCCACCTCCGGTAAGCACAGCACCTGGCAGTTTGCACCTTCTGCCCACCAGTACCCCCTACACCATCCCCCAGGCTACCCCCCAGGGACCATCCACCCCATGGAGAAGGGGTGCAAGGGAAGGAGGGGAAGTGTAGGACCAACCGACAAAGGGAGGGGCCCGCATCCAGCACAAACCCACCAAGGAGAGAGGGGAACATGTACTCACGACACCAGGAACCACATGGGCACTGTTCCAGACAGAACCTCCTCTCCATCGAAGTGGGGGGTTGTCGGCCATGAGGGACACTGCGACTCAGTATGAGACCTCGCAAGACGTTCAACTCGCAGGCCGACCTATCGCATACCGGCGGTCAGCACACGCTAGCTGGCCAGATTGGGGAGACCACTGGATCTAGTGTCCAACCATTGATTGTAGGTCTCACAGGGGGGGGGGGGGGGCAGGAAAAAATAAAAACAAACCAAAAAAATGCCAGGACTAGAGATCCCAGCAGGGAAGTAGGTCCTTACTCCAGACTAGGCAGAAGAAAAAAAAAACACCTGAAGGCCCATAGCAGAAACGGGATTGTATACCACCTGGGACTGCCCATAGGCGTAGCCAAGTCTTTTTTTCTGCCTAGTGTCCTACGCCTGTAGTGGGCGGTATAACCTTATGATTCTGAATAAGGAAGTGCTGTGTCTGTCAATGAATGACAGAGAAAGAAGCGTTTTTGATCTCAAGTCTGCACTAGACCTTACACAGGTGTTAGTTAGGAGGGAGGGGGGATATTTTAAGACTAGTTAGGTTAAGGTTGTAATTCTACTTTAAACCTTTAAAAGTAGGCTGAACCTAATGGATATGTTCTTTGAAAGGACACCAAACTATATCCTTACTCTCCAAAAATATTCTAACCTATAGACATCTATTGTTTAATGGCCCTGTAATCTTTTTCTCATAAAATCTCATCTTACTGTTTTTTCTGCCTCTTTGTAATGTCCTCCATGAGCTCCTGAACCTCTCCTTATTCTCACATTCATTATGGAGGATCCATTTGAACGCATGTTTAAGAGGCGTTATAGCTTGGCCATAATTTAATTGACAGAATTTCTACTGCAATATTTTGACTAGAGTAATACTTGGTTACATCTGTCAAACTTCAAGACACAGCACACCTACCTTGGAATTTTGCATTCCATTTTTAATGTATACATCATGCCTGCCACATGAAGAAATGTATCTTTATGCACACATACCACCTCAACACACAATATGGATCATACATCTTTACATGGAGTATATTTTGTCCTTTTGAATATAGCAACAATCCAATAAAACAAGAGAAAATAGAAATCCCTTTCAGCATTGAATTATTATTTTATTTTTATTTTTTTTTAAGGATTGAACAATATGAAGAAAAATTTAAAATTCCTTGGTAATATTTCACATGCAGTTGTACACTAAAAAAAAAAAAAAAAAAAAAAAAAAAAAAAAAAAAAAAGATTTCACATATGCTCCCCATTCCTTCATGATACAGCTATAAAATAGGGATTGTTGTACTCACCGCAAAATCTTTTTTTGGAGTCTTAGGCGTAATACACAGAAGTCTTTCAGCTTTGTGTTATACTGCCACCTAAAGGAGGACTGAACACTTTGAACAGGCACAAAAAACAAAAAACATACAACTGTAGGCCAGCCCAGTATAACACCAGCATGCTTCATTTTTGAAGCAAACCACTACCGAGAGCAAGATCATAAACCAGGTTGGACCTGTGTCCCGCAATGGACTCCAAGAAAGTTTTTTTTTTTTTTATCTATTCAAAACTAATTTTATTTATCATCCATTGAGGGATGCAGGAAGTCTTTCACCTTTGGGATTCCGAAATGCATTCCAATTGAGGGGTGGGCAACACAGCAAACAAGCTTTAACAGACCCAACAGAGAACTATTTCCTGTACTCAAAAAGCCACATGAAGGACCTCACTCTCACAGTTGGTCCCAGATGAGGCCACAACCTAGCAAAACTTGGAGAACGTGTGAACAGTAGATCAAATGGCAGCCTTTAAAATATGAGAAAACTTTGCTTGATGCTAAAGAAAAAAAAAAGCATTCACAAATCTAGTAAAGTACACCTTAACCGGTTAAAGCGGTAGTAAACCCTGTTTTTTTTTTTAACCTACCTGAAAGAGAAAAGCCATAATGATCTAGTATGCACCGCATACTAGCTCATCATGAAATACTTACCTTGGAACGAGGCATAGGGAACTTACCTGGTCCACGCCGAGGGAGATGTCATCTTGCATCGGCGTGACTTCCGGGTATCGTCGCTCCAGTGCTGTGAGTGGCTGGAGCGGGGATGTCGTCACTCCAGCGCATGCGCGCGGGAGACTTCTTGCTGGCAAGGTCCGGCGGCTGCCAGACCTTTAGCCAAGGATTCCTGCTGCGCATGTGCCACTGCAGTCAGCGGCGCATTGCGAGGGGAAAATCTCCTAAACCGTTCAGGTTTAGGAGATATTCTTTATACCTACAGGTAAACCTTATTATAGGCTTACCTGTAGGTAAAAGTGGTAGTACAGAGTATACTACCACTTTAAGACCCAGACCAATATGCAGGTTAAGGACCTGGCCCCTTTTTGTGATTCGGCACTGCGTCGCTTTAACTGACAAGTGCGCGGTTGTGCAACTTGGCTCCCAAACAAAATTGGCGTCCTTTTTCCCCCACAAATAGAGCTTTCGTTTGGTGGTATTTTATCACCTCTGTGGTTTTTATTTTTTGCGCTATAAACAAAAATAGAGCGACAATTTTGAAAAAGAAAATGCAATATTTTTTACTTTTTGCTATAATAAATATCCCCAAAAAAGATAAAAAAAAAAATTCCCCTCAGTTTAGGCCGATACGTATTCTACATATTTTTGGTATAAAAAAATAAAAAATAAAAATTGCAATAAGCGTTTATTGGTTTGCGCTAAATTTATAGTGTTTACAAAATAGGGGATAGTTTAATTGCATTTTTATTAATATTTTTTTTACTACTAATGGTGGCGATCAGCGATTTTTTTCGTGACTGCGACATTATGGCAGACACATCGGACACTCTTTTGGGACCATTGTCATTTTCACAGCGAAAAGTGCTATAAAAACGCACTGATTACTGTGAAAATGACAATGGCAGTGAAGGGGTTAACCACTAGGGGGGGCGCTAAAGGGTTAAGTGTGACCTAATGTGTTTTTTCTAACGGTAGGGGGGCGTGCCTGGACGTGTGATGTCACTGATCGTCGTTCCCTATGACAGGGAACAGACGATCAGTGATGAGCCACAGAAGAACGGGGAAGGTTTGTTTACTCTTCCTGTTCTTCAGCTCCTGTGACCCGATTGCGGGACACCGGCGGCAATCAGGTTCGCAGGTCCCATGGGCACGGTCACGCAGCTTCAGACTGGGTATCGAGCACGCCGCTGGCGGCGCGCTCGCGACCCATGGCTGGGCCCTTAAAGGGGATGTACCTGTACGTCCATGTGCCCAGCCGTGCCATTCTGTTAACGTATATCGTCGTGCGGCGGTCCTTAAGTGGTTAACAAGAAAGAGGGGGAGCGGAAACCCAATTCTTGGAAAGCATAATTTTCGATGATGGTCCATCTGATCCGCCCAGATATGGTGACATTGCAAATAGAGAACCGGTCTTCCGAAAGAAAGCAGTGGTTGTGGGACATGAATCACATTCAGCAATGGAGGGAAAATGTATTTAGTGAACTGTGGTTGGACAGAAGGATGGGAGGGAGAACAACTGCCTCAGACAAGTAAGAAGTCCTGGGCCTGCACACTGCCCTGTCCAGCACCAAACGACTCTCTGAAGAATAAGGCTGCCAGTTCAGACACTCATCTTGCACAGGTGATGGCTAAATACCATTCTTGTGGATGGGAATAGAGAGAGGACTGTCTCTAATGCGTTCAAACACCAGTTCCTGAAGTGCAGAGAGAACAAGATTCGAGTCCTATGGAGTCACAGGGGAACGAATAGGGGGAGCTGCGTGGAAAACTCCATGCACAAAGATATTAGTCAAAGAATGGAGAGGCCAATGGTCTCTGAAACAAGACAAAGGGCATAAACCAGACCCTTGATAGTGCAGAGTCAAACAGTGGTCTAGTGCCACATTCAAAAAGGAGAGGATTTCTTCCTAGCTTTTAGCATCATAGGAATCACGGAATCAGAGATGCCCTTGTACCTTAAAACCTGGGCTTCAAAAGCCCTGCCACTGAAACCTAGAACCAAGAAGCAGGATGGTAAAGCAAATCTTGGTACAGAAGAATCTGATGATCTGGCAGAGCCAATAAATTGCCTGGCGGCACTCTTATGAAGGCAGTGTACCACATTTGCTTAGACCAGTCCTAAACAACGTTCACTGGAATGCCCTCCATCTCAATTCTGCAAAGCAGAGGGGAAAGATGTTTGAACCCGATAACCAAAAGTTCAACAACTGCATTTTCCCCCAATTTCAACACAGGTAATAACCACATCAAAGTGTATTGACCAGGTTATTCTTCCACACAACGGAACTGGAGAAGTGCCCATCCTCTGACAACACTGGAAGAAAAACTTAGGCATGCTTGTACTGGAAGGGATTTTTTGCTGGGCTGGCCAACAGTTTGTTGGCCACTGTCCAATCCTCCTGTAGGCAGCATAACGGAAAAGGTGAATGATTTCCTGAACCCCCCCTTAATGGACAAGAAAGAAATGCCTATCATCCCTTTCATCTTCTGACTACTCAGCTATGAAGAGGCACTGTGTAAAAAAGTGCTTAACTCCGCCCTTCCTATTGATAAAACACTGCTCAGCGCACAGGAGTAGGCAGTTAAGGTTAATGATATACAGGTAAAGGAGACACCTGGATACACAATAAGCAGCCGCTTATATAAAGAAAATATTGCAAATGACAGTAAACAAAGGAAATGGATAAATGACTGTATAGTCAAAACAGTTCAATGTGTACTGTAGCAGCGCTACAAACAGAGTGTGAACTCTGAATCAAAAGTTCTATGGCGACATAGGTATCAATACCTATGTCACCATAGAACTTTTGATTCAGAGTTCACACTCTGTTTGTAGCGCTGCTACAGTACACATTGAACTGTTTTGACTATACAGTCATTTATCCATTTCCTTTGTTTACTGTCATTTGCAATATGAAGAGGCACTGTATACAGTTACATGTCAAACTCTAGAATATTTTCGGTATTTGAAATCTAAATTGGAATTGCTTGAACACCATCACAGGCACCATCTACAGAACGCACAAAACTCAATTATGATTCTACGCAACAAGATGGGAGACCAGGTTATCATGGAGAACACGACAGGTACAGTGATAGACCATGGGGCTGCAATGGTAAGACTTAAAGCCTACAACAAAATCAAGGCACAGATTCCCTTACTTGAGGGGAGCTGCCTGGAGAGAAGCCTTGATTGGAGACAGGAGAAGTGGGAGATTGGTTGGACGGGGAGCCAGCATTACTGCGGTACTGCTGGAGAGAGGCCTACAGAATAACACAAAGTTAAACACCACTGGCAAATTGCATAATATTTATACAAATATCCACTGGGAATTTCCTTTACTGTGACAAGCATTTAAAGAAATATACATATTATAAACATACACTTCCTACAGATCTAGAAATCTGTGCATCTGTGGTTGTTTTGTATTCACAGCAAAAACAACAAAAAAAAATGTAAGGCTGTATTCAAGTGTGTTTATAGAAATGTTTTTATTTTGGATATTGTAGGAAAGGGCTAAAAGGTGTCCCCATTGGAAAATTTCCCCTTACCTTTTGTTCTGGGGACAACTATAAAAATGTGTATTTTCACTCACCTTTTTTTCAGTGGCAATCATCAGAAAAATACATGTAAATCTCCTTAATGGGCACACAGACCGCAATACAAATTTAAAAGAGTCTAACCCTTCCCAATGCCACCCAAAACAAAAAGATTTGCCTAGGGATACACTTTAATTACTACAAAAAGAGGTTAGTTAATTGGTAAACCTACAAAACCCTTGCACTATGTTTAAAATGCTTTGGACAGACACCTGAAAAATTACACAAGTTTTGCTTTTTCTGTTAGAACGGATGGGTTAACATGCACCCATTAAATGCTTAAGACATGTTCCAGATAGAAGTCTACAACCCTGCAACTGCAGCAAGAAATATCGTTTCCAGGTCTTTTTTCCCTAAATAAACCAACCCGAGACACCCTTTAAAAAAATTGGATGTGAAAATATCAGCACTTTATTTTTGTAAATACATACATTTGCAGAGTTTACATAAAATGGTTATACATATCTGATTTACAAGTGTTCTTTTCAGATATGCCTTTTGGCCCCAATCTTGGGACAAGAACACCGGTTAAAAAAATAAAAATGCACCTTTTTGTAGCTACAAATTGAAGAGGATTATTTCATTTTTAGGAGCCTGTAAAAGCATTGCACCTGCAAGTACAAGCTCGGGTTCCTGCAGATTGTCTGTGTAGCTGTCTGCCCATACCTCATATGGGCAGGCAGTTACTAAATGACAGGAAGCATAAATTAACTACCTAGATCGCTCATGGTAGTTGAGAACTACAAGTCGTCAGCCGCAAAGGCTGTTGGTACTTGGACTTCATTTACAGAACTCTATGAATGATTGAAAGATCAAGGGCGAGTTCCTTTTAAATTGTGGGTGCAGGGAGAAGATCTCCAGCCCACTGTCACAATTAGAAGGGAGATCAGGGAGAGGCTGCAGGAACGGGAACATGTTGCATGTCCCGCCCTAAAAATGGGTGGAACATGCAACATGTTCCCAAAAGAGAACTTATCCTTTAAACTTCACGTAATGTATAATTTTCTCTTTTCCTGGGTGCATATATTAAATTGTAATTTTAGCTGAGATAAATAGGCTTAATGAGTTATATATGGGTATTCATGTTTTTGTTTATTGCTTCCAGAATAAGTAGACATTTCTTACACTAAAAAATAAACAGCGTGCATTGGCTTACTGTAAGATCTTGGATACATATAAATCTTGGATACAGTAAATATGTTATACTAACACAATATAAGTGCATATCTCAGAAAGTCCATAAACTGCAAAGTCTCTCGGATTGATAAGTACAGATGTCTATCAAACTCTTGTAGCCACATAGGTGCTGCCTCAAATTACGAATAATAGTTTATGCATTTCGAGGGCGTACCCTGTTCATAAGAGCCAACGCAAACTAAAAAAAGCAACCTTTAAATAGCCCTTCCACATCCCATGTTCCAGTAACTCACTCCCTTCTAACTACCATAAATTAAAACAAGTACTTAAAGCGGAGTTCCACCCAAAAAGTTAACTTCTGTTTTAAGCAAAGGTGACTCCCTGACATGCCACATTTGGCATGTCTTTTTTTGGGGGGGGGCAGATATTCTCTTTTTAGAGGCATCCAGCTCCTACTTCCCACTGGGAATCCGCAGGGCCGGAAACAAGGAAAAGACAAACGGAAACCAGTTTTAAAATTAGTTGTAGGATCTTTTGGTTGTTTAATTTTCTTGCCTTTTCTCATCAGCAGACTTGTGACTTCAATCAGTCAGATAGAAGTCACAAGAAAATTAAACAACCAAAAGATCCTACAACTAATCTCAAAACTGGTTTCTGTCTTTCTATTCCGAGTTACCCTTGGAACATTGGCGGTTATATCCCGATTGGTGTGTGGGGAGACATATCCCTAAATTTGGTGAGACTGCGATCCGCAGTCGTGGCTCTCCGGTAAGCAGACTACCTCATCACTGGGTGTTTTTGTTTTACCACTTCCCGCCCGGTCAATAGACAATTGACGTCCGGGAAGTGGTTGTGACATCCTGACTGGACGACTATTGACGCCCACGGGAGCGCGCCGAATAACATGTGCAGCGATCGGTGATGCAGGGTGTCAGTCTGATACCCTGCATCTCCGATCTCGGTAAAGAGCCTCCGGCAGAGACTCTTTACCACGTGATCAGCTGTGTCCAATCACGGCTGATCACGATGTAAATGGGAAGAGCCGTTGATCGGCTCTTCCTTACTAGCGTCTGACAGACGCGAGTAGAGGAGAGACGATCGGCGGGTCTCCTGACAGGGGGGGGGGGGATTGCGCTGATTGTTCATCAGCGCAGCCCCCTCATGGATGCCCACACTGGACCACCAGGGAAGCCGCCAGGACCACCAGGTAAGTCCCAAGCGTGTGGATGGCCAGGTACATCCCACATGGCCATCCACATATGAAAATTAATGCCAAATATGTGGCAATCAGTGCCCACAAATGGGCACTGATTGGCACCATTGTGAAAGACCGCAAATCAATGATGCCAAGCAATGCCACCCATCAGTGCCATCTATCAGTGACCACCAGTGCCCATCAATGCCAGCCATCAGTGCCACCATATGTACAAATCACTGCCATCAGTGCCACCTCAGTGGTGCCACCTCATCTGTGTCCATCGGTGTCACCTTAACAGTGCCCGTCATTGAAGTAGAAAATGTACTTATTTACAAAAATAAAATAAAAAAAAAAAAATCAGAAAAACTTTTTTTCTGTCTTTTTTTATTTTTTGCGCAAAAATAAAAAAAACGCAGAGGTGATAAAATACCACCAAAAGAAAGCTCTATTTGTGGGAACAAAATGATAAAAAATTTGTTTGAGTTCAGAGTAGCATGATCGCGTAATTGTTGCTTTACATGTCCCAGGAAGCTCCATGCTGATCAGCCTGGAACGTGGAAGCAGATGTGACATCTCCGGAACAGGACAGGCATCAGAGCTGGGGGCCGTCAATCTAAAAAAAAAAACTTGGGCTACGCGCTCGGAGCGCCTGGGCTACACGCTTGGAGTTCACTGCCATGTTCCGTTGACATAACATCCGCTTCAGCGTTCCAGGCTGGTCAGCGTGGAGCTTCCTGCTTTTTGGGACACAGAACACGGCCAGCAAAAAGATCTACATCGCTATCAGCAAGGGGACAGCCAGCGGAGCCCACAGAATGGCATCGGATGACCTCAGACTGATCATCTTGATAGGCATCTTCACCCGTTTTTGGACCAAGTGTGCACTTTGCACACTTTTTTTGTGAACTTTCTATTATCCAGTTGGCACCTCCCTCCACCTCCCTCCACTCTACTACTGCCATCCTCTGAGGATGGCTGCCTTCTTTATTGTAAATACCAGTCACCAGCATTGAACTATTGAGAATTGCTACTACAACTATCCACCCAAGGACTCAACACCTATTGGACCGCCAGAAGCCCCTATTTTCATTCTGAACCAAAAGAAGTTGAGTGCACATTTTGAGTGTCCTATCCAAAGGTTGTCCTTGGAAAATAGACATATGAATGCTGCCAGCATTGCTGCAGAGGTTAAAGGGGTGGAGGGTCAGCCTGTCTGTACTTGGACCAAACGCTGCACACTGCATCAAATTGGTCTACATGGCTGTCGTCCCAGAAGGAAGCCTCTTCCAATATATTAGTTTCAGAGTCAACATTAGGATCATCTCTTCGATGTTGATAAGAGGAACTACAGTAGGTGTTTGTGATATTGTGCTTTCAGCACGACAGCATCGCGCTGATACTCGGCGACAGGGTGCCGAGATCTCGCCGACATCTCACACTCACTGGAATAGTGACAGCACATCCCAGCAAGCGCGTCATAGAAGCGACGGGAGATCCGACTTGGATTCCCGCCAATTCTACACGTGTGCAGCGTTTGTTATGAATCCTGAGGGGGAAGTCCCCGCCGGATTTTAAATAAAAATCCGGCATGGGTCCCCCCCTCAGGAGCATACCGGGCCCTTAGGTCTGTTATGGGTTGTAAGGAGAGCCCCCTCTACGCCGAAAAAAACGGCGTAGGGGTCCCCCTACAATCCATACCAGACCCGTATCCAAAGCACGCTACCCGGCCAGCCAGGAAGGGAGTGGGGACGAGCGAGCGCCCCCCCCTCCTGAGCCGTACCAGGCTGCATGCCCTCAACATGGGGGGGTTGGGTGCTCTGGGGCAGGGGGCGCACTGCGGCCCCCCCACCTCAGAGCACCCTGTCCCCATGTTGATGAGGACAGGGCCCCTTCCCGACAACCCTGGCCGTTGGTTGTCGGGGTATGCGGGCGGGAGGCTTATCGGAATCTGGGAGCCCCTTTAATAAGGGGGCCCCCAGATACCGGCCCCCCCACCCTAAGTGAATGAGTATGGGGTACATCGTACCCCTACCCATTCACCTGCAAGAAAAGTGGTAAAAACACAAATAAACCACACAGTGTATTAAAATATTTTATTTTTCTGCTCCGGAGGCCGCCCCCTGTCTTCTTTATTAGCTCTTTTACCAGGGGGGGCTTCTTCTTTGACGTCTTCGGGTGGGTGGGGGCCGCCGTCTGGTTCTCTTCCACCGCCGGGGGGGGGTGGCTTTTAAAAAAGCCCCCACCCCCCCGGCGGGTTTCCTCCGGCGTCTTCGGCGGGGCTCTTCTTCTTCCGCTATCCCGACGGGTCTTCTCCGCTATCCGGGGGGTCTCGCCGCTCTCCGCTGTTGACTCGTCGCACCCCGGTTCTTCGTCTCGCAGTCCGGTCCCTTCTTCCGTGCTGTACGTCTTCTTCCGCGCTGTGACGTCATGTTCTTCACTTCTCTTCTTCTCCCGATGTTGACTCGCCGGTCCTCCTCGCTGAAATGACGGATGCGCGCCTTGCATCGGACCTATATAGGCCTCACAGTCCCATCATGCTCTGTACCTACCCATGTGATACCTACCACATGGGTATCACATGGGTAGGTACAGAGCATGATGGGCGGTGGAAGAGAACCAGACGGCGGCCCCCACCCACCCGAAGACGTCAAAGAAGAAGCCCCCCCTGGTAAAAGAGCTAATAAAGAAGACAGGGGGCGGCCTCCGGAGCAGAAAAATAAAATATTTTAATACACTGTGTGGTTTATTTGTGTTTTTACCACTTTTCTTGCAGGTGAATGGGTAGGGGTACGATGTACCCCATACTCATTCACTTAGGGTGGGGGGCCGGTATCTGGGGGCCCCCTTATTAAAGGGGGCTCCCAGATTCCGATAAGCCTCCCGCCCGCATACCCCGACAACCAACGGCCAGGGTTGTCGGGAAGGGGCCCTGTCCTCATCAACATGGGGACAGGGTGCTCTGAGGTGGGGGGGCCGCAGTGCGCCCCCTGCCCCAGAGCACCCAACCCCCCCATGTTGAGGGCATGCAGCCTGGTACGGCTCAGGAGGGGGGGGGCGCTCGCTCGTCCCCACTCCCTTCCTGGCTGGCCGGGTAGCGTGCTTTGGATACGGGTCTGGTATGGATCGTAGGGGGACCCCCTACGCCGGTTTTTTCGGCGTAGGGGGGCTCTCCTTACAACCCATAACAGACCTAAGGGCCCGGTATGCTCCTGAGGGGGGGGACCCATGCCGGATTTTTATTTAAAATCCGGCGGGGACTTCCCCCTCAGGATTCATAACAAACGCCGCACACGTGTAGAATTGGCGGGAATCCAAGTCGGATCTCCCGTCGCTTCTATGACGGCTCTGTCTCCATCGCGGCAAGCCAGCTCGGCGCTGGCTCCCGCGATGGGGCTCGTAGGTGCTCAATCTCGCCGAGAAAGAGAGCGAGATTGACACAAAATCGGGTTCACCTACTGTAGTATACGAGTTTCATTTGTATGCAAAACCACTTGTAAATAGCAATTTTCCCCTACTCATCGTGTTCTTTTTATTTTTCTTACTAATCATGTTACGATTAAACTTTTCTAGATATGTTTTTAGTTCTTTATCCTTTAACATAAAGCTAGCCAATTGGGGCAAAGCTTGTGCTGATATCACTACACCAGCTGGAGCTAGCAGTGGTGGTGGTTGTATTTACATGCAGTTTATCCTTGTACCTATGTAATGGGGATGGGCCGAACACCCCCAGTTCGGTTCGCACCAAAACACCTTAAACAGGCAAAAAGTTCTAGCTATAGAACTGGAACACCATTAACAACTTCAGCACCGGAAGATTCCCCCCCCTTAATGACTAGGCCATTTTTTTTGATACGGCACTGCGCCGCTTTAACTGACAATTACGTGGTCACGCAATTCTGTACCCAAGCAAAGAGCTTTCTTTTGGTGGTATTTGATCACCTCTGCGGTTTTTATTTTTTGCGCTATAAACAAAATTTCACTTTTTGCTATAATAAACATACCCCAAATTTTATATATATATATATATATATATATATATATATATATATATATATATATATATATATATATATATATATATATATATATATATATATATACATACACATACCTCAGTTTAGACCGATGTGCATTTTTCTACATATTTTTGTTAAAAAAAAAAAAAAAATAGAAAAATGGAATAAGTGTATATTGATTGGTTTGCGCACAAGTTACAGCTTATTCAAAATAGGGGTTGGATTAATGGCATTTTTTTTAACATTTTTTATTAGTAATGGCGGCGATCTGTGATTTTTTATCGGGACTGCGACATTGTGGCGAACAGATCGGACACTTTTGACACCATTTTGGGACCATGGACATTTATACATCGATCAGACCTAAAAATAGCCACCGATTACTGTATAAATCTCACCGGCAGGGAAGGGGTTAAACACTAGGGGGCAATCGAGGGGTTAAGTGTGTTCTAACTGTAGGGGGGGTTGGCTACCACTGACATGACAGATCACTGTTCCCGATGACAGGGAACAGTAGATACCTGTCATGTTATGTCATTAGGCAGAACAGGGAAATGCTTTGTTTACATAGGCATCCCCCCGTTCTGCTTCTCCTCGTCGTTATCGTGGGCCACCGACGGACAGAGTCCTCCTTTTGCCAGGAGTTGAGAGATATTTACTTCTGTGAATACAAGTGCAACGAGAGCAAGCAGTTTGGGCCAGGAGCACTGGTGGGGGACCCAAGAAAAGGAAAATCTGGGCTGCTCGGTGCAAAACCACTGCACAGAGCATGCAAGTATGATATGTTATTTAAAAAGAAAAACCCTTTACAAATGCTTTAATTGTGGTGGCTGTATTAGTTTTTTTCCTTTATTTTAACATGGTGAACTGTCCAGCAATACACATCCTGTCTTAGGGTAGCTCCACTCCGTGAAACAACAAAGGCACCTCTGTATGACCACATTGTACGTTTAGAGAGAGAAGTGTGTTGAATGCACTAGCAGATAACTTGAACAACAAAATAAAGCCAAACTCGAGCCAACACTTTTTAAGCAGTTACAGAAATTGTTTTTGGTTAAAAGTTTTACATAGATGAATAAAAGCAGACCACTGTAAGCACTCATGTCAGTGGTACATGGCTTGTGTCAACCTTCTATGCCACTTTTGATGGACAGATTAAACGGTTATATCTGAACAGATCACCAATGGAAAATAAGAAAAAAAGCGGGATTTCATTCTCATCAGCAGGGGGGTCAGCTCACAGATCCCCTGCTGATCAAAGTAGAGTGGGTGGATGAGAGATGTGTCTTGAGTTTCTGCAGAGCAGACATGGACAAAACCCGCTATGGGTGGCCTGGAGTAAAAACTGACTCCGCTGTGCTTTACACCCGACTACCCTCCGATCAGCCTAAACGGAAGAGGACATATCCTTGTAAGTTTTTTTATTTAGGAGGATCAGATCGGACCTGGAGGTTTGCTGGGTGTAAACAGGCACAAGTCAATTTACACCCGCTTGTCCATAGGGATGAATGGACCTTACAAATCGGGTCGGCCTGAAAAAAATGTACAAGCAGACCTGATCATATCACTCATGTGAAAGGGGCCTAAGGGTTGGCAAGCTGCAACGTATTACATGTTTGGATTTGTGTTTAATAGCACTTTAATGTAATCTCACCCTACCCAATTTGTGGATCAGTGAACAATCTGAGGCCGATAATGATTGTGATATAGGAAGAACTAATAGCAGCCAGTCGGCATCTAATTGTCATTTCGCCACCATATTCAAAGTGAAATAATCTACTATGCACATTTACCTCAAAACTGCTGAAAAACATGTGTTGAAAAAAGTAGAAAAAAAGAATTGTCCGCAGCTGTCAACTTTAGGAGGACTTTATTCTGAATGGCAATTGCATTCCTTTTGACACACAAAGCACATTATCTGAAGCAAGCCGACCTACTTAACCATTTCTCTTGGCAAATGGAAAAGCAAATTCCTCTTTAAGCAGCAACAAAAACAACCAACAGATATTTATAGGGTGAATAAAAAAGTCAATTCAAAAACATACTTAAAGTAAAATTCCAGGAAAACAGGTAAGTAAACTGGAGGAACAGATATAAAGCATTAAATATACACACTAAAATTTTGACCATAGTTCCACTTTAAGTAAACATGTCATGAAAGAAATATGGGGGAGGTCATTACTGACATTAGGCTAATTGACTGGATCTATGTTTACCTGCTAGCTTTAAAGTGTTCCGAGTCACTGAAATATTTAGATTAGGAATCATGATTGCATGCCACTACTGAGCCTGTGATCTACTAGAATCCCTGTATCCTTTTCCCTCCCGAATTTCTCCAAAATCTCTCCCCTTAGCGAGTAGCTTGCATTCATATTTTTAGCCTCCCGTGTTCATTACTATCCATTTTTTAACATTACATTTGCCATGTAGATGCTCACACCTTTATTTTATTATGGTCTTTTTTTTGTAAAGTTTGTAAAGTTTCTATATCCTGTTGTGAAGTTATTGCCCTGCTTAGCTTTGTATTGTCAGCAATCATTGATGTTAAGCTTTTTATGCCAACCTCCAAATCATGAATAAAAAATTGGTCCCAGGACAGAGCCCAAATACAGTGCCTTGCGAAAGTATTCGGCCCCCTTTGCGACCGTTTGCCACATTTCAGGCTTCGAACATAAAGATATAAAACTATTTTTTTTTGAAGAATCAACAAGTGGGACACAATCATGAAGTGGAAAGAAATTTATTGGATATTTCAAACTTTAATAAAAAACTGAAAAATTGGGCGCGCAAAATTATTCAGCCCCTTTACTTTCAGTGCAGCAAACCCTCTCCAGAAGTTCAGTGAGGATCTCTGAATGATTCAATGTTGACCTAATTGGCTAATAATAAATAGAATCCACCTGTGTGTAATCAAGTCTCCGTATAAATGCACCTGCACTGTGATAGTCTCAGAGATCCGTTTAAAGCGCAGAGAGCATCATGAAGAACAAGGAACACACCAGGCAGGTCCGAGATACTGTTGTGGAGAAGTTTAAAGCCGGATTTGGATACAAAAAGATTTCCCAAGCTTGAAACATCCCAAGGAGCACTGTGCAAGCGATAATATTGAAATGGGAGTATCAGACCACTGCAAATCTACGAAGACCTGGCCGTCCCTCTAAACCGGGGATATGCAATTAGCGGACCTCCAGCTGTTGCAGAACTACAATTCCCATGAGGCATAGAAAGACTGACAGCCACAAGCATGACACCAGAGTCAGAAGCATGATAGGACTTGTAGTTTTTGCAACAGCTGGAGGTCCGCTAATTGCATATCCCTGCTCTAAACTTTCAGCTCATACAAGGAGAAGACTGATCAGAGATGCAGCCAAGAGGCCCATGATCACTCTGGATGAACTGCAGAGATCTACAGCTGAGGTGGGAGACTTTGTCCATAGGACAACAATCAATCAGTCGTATACTGCACAAATCTGGCCTTTATGAAAGAGTGGCAAGAAGAAAGCCATTTCTTAAAGATATCCATAAAAAGTGTTGTTTAAAGTTTGCCACAAGCCACCTGGGAGACACACCAAACATGTGGAAGAAAGTGCTCTGGTCAGATTAAACCAAAATCGAACTTTTTGTCAACAATGCAAAACGTTATGTTTGGCGTAAAAGCACACAGCTCATCACCCTGAACACACCATCCCCACTGTCAAACATGGTGGTGGCAGCATCATGGTTTGGGCCTGCTTTTCTTCAGCAGGGACAGGGAAGATGGTTAAAATTGATGGGAAGATGGATGGAGCCAAATACAGGACCATTCTGGAAGAAAACCTGACGGAGTCTGCAAAAGACCTGAGACTGGGACGGAGATTTGTCTTCCAACAAGACAATGATCCAAAACATAAAGCAAAATCTACAATGGAATGGTTCACAAATAAACATATCCAGGTGTTAGAATGGCCAAGTAAAAGTCCAGACCTGAATCCAATCGAGAATCTGTGGAAAGAACTGAAAACTGCTGTTCACAAACGCTCTCCATCCAACCTCACTGAGCTCGAGCCGTTTTGCAAGGAGGAATGGGCAAAAATGTCAGTCTCTCGATGTGCAAAACTGATAGAGACATACCCCAAGCGACTTACAGCTGTAATCGCAGCAAAAGGTGGCGCTACAAAGTATTAACTTAAGGGGGCTGAATAATTTTGCACGCCCAATTTTTCAGTTTTTTATTTGTTAAAAAAGTTTGAAATATCCAATACATTTCGTTCCACTTCACGATTGTGTCCCACTTGTTGATTTTTCAAAAAAAAATTACAGTTTTATATCTTTATGTTTAAAGCCTGAAATGTAGCAAAAGGTCGCAAAGTTCAAGGGGGCCGAATACTTTCGCAAGGCACTGTATCTGCCTCTATTTCTCAGCATCAAGGACACCACTGATCCTGACCAAATCTCCAAATCCATTTGCAGAAATGCAGCCCATAACTTGCAAGGAACCTCCACCACGCTTCACATGTTGCCTGCAGAGACTCATATTGTACTGCTCTCCAGCCCTTTGTGAACAAACTGCCCCCCCTGCTACAGCCAAATATTTCAAATTTGATGCATCAGTCCAGAGCACCCACTGCCATTTTTCTGCACCCCAGTTCCTATGTTTTCACACATGGATGAGTTGCTTAGCCGTGTTTCCATGTCAGAGGTATGGCTTTTTGGCCACAATTTCTCTATGAAGACCACTTCTGGTCAGACTTGTCCAGACAGTAGATGGATGAACCTTGGTCCCATTGGTTTCCGCAAATTATGTGCTGATGGCACTGCTGGACATCTTCTGATGTCTAAGGCCCCTTTCACACTGGGGCGGGAGGTGCAGTGGCTGTAAAGCACCGCTATTTTTAGCGCAATAGCGCCTGCAAACCGCCCCAGTGTGAAAGAGGTCTTAGGGAAGTAAGCACGTGTCTCATCTTCTGCATTGTATCCTTGGCTGACCACTGCATCTATGGTCCTCAGTGTTTGTTTCTTTGTGCTTGAAAAGATCTTGAACAGCACCATTTTAAAACCCCAGCTTGTTTTGAAATCTATGCCCGAGAGAGACCTTGCTGATGCAGTATAACCTTGTGTGCTCAGTCTTGCCATAACGTAAGACCGGTGACATGAAACTGTCATCCACAACCTTCTTTACACGGCTGTTTCTGTTGCAGTTAATGACTGTTTCAATCTACATATGAAATCGATGATCATTAGCCAATAGAAAAAAGTTGGGAAAACCCCACTATTCTATGCAGAGGAAAAACCTTGGCCTCTCCTCAAATATATTTATTAGCAATAAATACATGAAAATCGTGTGCAAAAGGTTGGTGACACAACAAGAATAAAAACTGACAATGTGGTCATTAAAACACCCCCAGGGTCTCATCAGCACCCAGACGCAGACCAACGAGTTAGCAGAAAGACTGTATTAACACATAATAATTGCGAATAAGGGTCAGAAGTGAAATCCTGGGATAATACCATATAATTGCATTAGCCCGTGCATGGCCATGCAGATCAGTGGGTAACATCCATGGTTACCATGTCACTCATTTAACACAAGTAGAATACAGTTAAAACCTCAAATGGTTTCCCACTAGGCGTCCTCCGATCGTGTCGGAACAGGTCAGCAAAAAAAGTCTCATATAGGGGCCACGGTGAATCCACAGATATCCAAAGTGCTTGTTTAGTCACCAAATACTTACAATCCAATTGGTCAAGTATACGTAATCACAGAATTGACTGGGTGGAGACAATTGTATTGGTCAGAGCAGCAAGCCGGTGGTGACCAGTAGAAATGGCAGCATGAAGTCTGTACACAGTCTAGTAGTGAAAAATAACTGCAGCCTGAATTAAATCTGAGCATGCATATGAAATTGTACGAAGCCAGCATGAAGAGGACATCCCCTTGTCAGTCATCATATACCGTAAGTTACAGGCATAGTCCAGTTATCCGCCATGCCAGGAAGATTTTTGACTGACTGGATAGAAGTAATGTGCAATCCAGAGAAAGCAGAGCTGGAAGGGTCTGGAGTGTAACAGAGCAAGGTGAACAGGCCCGAAGAAAACCACCATGAGGCCTGGAATCCTCATGAAAAAGCAAGTCAAGAGATGCCTAGTTAATCTGAGTGTGGCAGTTTAACTTCAGAGAACAATCTTTTCCTGGGGGAAAGAACACCTGGACTTGTCTAGAAATAGTCCCAGGTACTGCAGGTGGTGGAAAGGGTGGAGTGCAGACTTTAATGAATCGTGAGGTACTTATGCACCGCTAGGATATGAATGTTCAAAAAACACAAACAAATTGATTACTGAACAGCTGCAACCATTAAACCGCGAACTCAACCACTATCGGTAAAAAAAAAAATTGAAAAGAAAAGAAATGGTGCGCTGGTTCTACATAGTATTAACAGTGTATAACATACCCATACAAGAGTGTGAATACATAGACAAACTTAAACCTAGAGTAATACAAATTTCACAAATAAAATTAAAAATTCATATAATGTCCATATCTAGTGCAATCACAGTGTTAAATCCAACAACAAAAATGAGTCCACACGCAAATATTTGTAACAGTGGGTGCAAAAGGTGAAATCCCTAAGCATCGATCTTCTAATATAAGCTGCGCCAGTGTGATCATTTGAACTGCACAAGGGAAACCTCTCCAAGCCACCACTGAGTGAATAGGCCACTCACTTTGGGATATGACTATTACGGTCACAAAGCGCCTTTTAACCACTTCAATACCAGGCACTTACACCCCCTTCCTGCCCAAGCCAATTTTCAGCTTTCAGCGTTGTCTAAATGACAATTGCACGGTCATGCTACACTGTACACAAAACAGAATTTTTATCATTTTGTTCCCACAAATAGAGCTTTCTTTTGGTGGTATTTGATCACCTCTGCGGTTTATACATTTAAAAAAAAAAAGATGGAAAGTTTTTTTTGTTTCTGTTATAAAATGTTGTAAACAAGTACGATTTCACCTTCACTGATGGGCACCGATAAGGTGGCACTGGTAGGCAGCACCGAAAGACTGCACTGATGTGCACCGATTGGCATATCCCTGGTGGTCTAGGGTGGCATACCTGGTGATCCTGGGCTGATAATCAGCACAGACCCTCCCCTGTCAGGAGAGAAGCCGATCGGCTGTCCTCTACTCGTGTCTGTCAGACTCGAGTGAGTAAAAGCCGTGATTGGACTGACACGCTGCACCAACGGCTGTTATCCTGTTGGACGTCATATGACACCCAGTCAGGTTAACTAAACCACCGCCCGGCATTCTGCTATAGGCCGGGCGGGAAGTGGTAAAACAAGTCTGTGAAGGGTCTTCAGATCCCCATGGTGCGATGTAGTCTGTCAAAGAACTCCTGCCTGGGTTTATCTAGGTCTGCTCTGCTCACTTTAGTTTTTGCTCCTCCTCTGCCACGTCTCCTCTACTTCTTCCCACATGACTCTTCCTCTCTGTTCCTTACATAAACTTCCTGTCTTTCATAGAGACTTCTTGTTCAACTATGCACACAGGATGTTTAACGCTCCTAGAAGCCAGCAACGTTTTTTGCAGAAACAATGCCTGACGCTTGTAAAAGTGTCAAGATTTTACATGCTTTTATGAGCCTTTACAGGCGTCAAGCACTTGGGCATTAAATCATTTTATTGGCCAGAATATTTATTCTGTTAATTGAAATAAATGAATGCTCAAGCACTAATGTTTAACAGCTTTTAGAAGCGGTTAGCAGCTTCTAGCAGCTGTTAAAAGCTTCAAAGTTTGTTTTGAAAGAGCTGAATTATCCTTTGAATGCTGAAAGATGAGACTATGGCACAAGAGTCTTTCAGAAGCAGGTAATTGAGGCATCTTTGACATGGATGGCATAAAATCATAACAGGGCCAAGAGTGGATCTAGCACCTTTGTGAAAACACTTTAGTCATAATAGTTCAAAAGGGAGAGTAACAAATTGAAAAAGTATAGGTCCCCCACAGCTAAATGTAGAATGCAATGGTATATACTAGGAAAGATGGAAATATTTAGACAGGCATCTTGGATCTTTGCCGGAACATCCCCTATACAGACATAAGCCGTCAGGATTTTTTGAAGGATAAGTTCACCTTTTAAAGTGGAACTACACTTCATATAAGCACCACAGACCAAAAATGTGGTTTAGTTTATTTGTTTATTTATTTATTAAAATTCTTAAAAGTACAAAAAAGTACAAAACGCAGTCAGTTACCCGTAGGCCTCGATGCGCCGAGAACAACAATACAGCAACAACCAAAAAAACACACACAGGCAGCGGAACAGATCAAATTTAAAATAGTTAGCAGATCAAAGAACTATAAAAACCTATGTAATTCCATAGGCTAGACTGAAAAGCTCAGTTTTTAAAAGCTTCCTGAACTTAAAAAGATCATTCTCAAGCCTTAATTTTAGAGGCAGGGAGTTCCAAAACTGTGCTCCCTGGACCGCACTCGTCATCCATCCGCATTTTTTCTTACGAAATTTAGGAGTCACCAAAGTTTCCAAATTAGCCGACCTTAAGGTACGGTTGGGCACATACTTGGTGAATTTTTCCTGCAGGTACACTGGCCCCTTGCCATGGGTAGCCCTATGCACCATGCATCCAGTCTTAAACAGAACCCGTTCCTTCACGGGTAGCCAATGCAGGGCTCTCAGCGATGGCGTGATGTGGTCACGACGACCAACACCCGTGAGTAGCCTCGCAGCGGCATTATGAATAAGCTGTAATTTGTGCATGATGTTATTAGGTAAACCCAGGTACCAAGCATTACAATAATCTAATCGACTTCCGATAATGGCATTGACCATGGAGATCTTATGAGATTCTTCAATGAAGCGAAAAGTCGACCTCAGGAGTTTCAAGTGGAAGTGACAAGAACTCACCACCTGGTTTACCTGCTGTCGTAGCGTCAATCTCTCGTCCAAGATGATTCCCAAATCCCTGACCTGGGTGACTGGCACTGGGACCGATGAAAACGAGTCCGGCCAGGTACGGAAACCGCCCGACCATGGCTGATTACATAAAACCATGCACTCAGTCTTGGAGCCATTGAGCATAAGATAATTGGCCCCCATCCAGGCTTGAATTTCCTCCAGGCAGGTGGCCAGAGTTATCTGTGCCCCCCCATCCCTGGGCAGAGGAATGTAGAACTGGGTGTCAGCGTAGACATGAAAAGATAGGTTGTGGCGGCGGATGATATATAGCAGAGGCCTCATATAGATGTTGAACAGGAGCGGCGATAACGCCGACCCTTGAGGGACTCCACAGGACAGGGGACTATCAGAAGAGCAGTGCAGTCCCAGCCTAACTCTCTGAACCCTGTCCAGCAGAAATGAGGTCATCCATGCCAATGCTATACCATCAATGCCTGCCACAGTCCCTAATCGATCAAGCAGTCTAGAATGATCGATGGTATCGAATGCTGCCGACAGATCCAGCAATACCAAGGCCGAAGCCTCATTTCTGTCCAGGGCCCAGAGTAGATCATCCTGGACTTTGGTCAAGGCGGTTTCAGGACCTCTTCCTGGTCTAGTTCATTTTTAATATTTAAAAGTAAAATCACCCATCCATGTCCCAATGCTTTATTTTACCGAAATCGCTTTGAAACGCCCCCTATCATCTCTGGCCATGGCCATCTTGAGTAAGGGCAGATGATTCATGTAGAATTTATTTCCTGCAATCCACCTGCCCCAAGCTCAGTCATGTACGCAGGAGATAATGTGCTTAGCTGAGAAAGACCCTCCTCTCACCCCATCTACTGAACAACCCTGGGATGTCTGACATTTGCCTAGGCATATAAACCTGAAAGTAACTGAAGAAAAAAAAAAAAGTAAATAGGATATACTTTCCTATCCATCTAGATAGATCTATGCTAGAAGCATAAGGATTAAAAACAGTCAGTGAATGTTCATTGAGAGTGTGAAGTTCTGCTTTAACAATAATAAATTCACATATTTTTGCAGAAAAAAAAAAGTGCATTTATTTATTGATCAGTGGATAAGGGATGCAATGTCCAGCTTCTGCAGACAAGCCATGCAGCTTTAAGCTCGTACCTGCACACGGGCTGGCTGTTTACAAGCTACTAGGCTCATCAGCACCCTCACGGTCCATTCAGAACTACAAACCATCAGTCATGGAAACATTTTGACAGAAACAGCGAGATGCTTCTTGAGAACGTAGCTAGCAGGAGCCATTACCAAAAAGGACCATCTTTTTCAAGGCAAAATAATGAATCTTGTCTTCTCCAGACTGCAGATGAAAACAGGATTTGTCCCACAGAATATTTCCTGGGATGGAATTTCGCACTAGAAATTCGACTTCCAAGTACGATGATTGATTTTATGAGAAATTGACAGGCATAGGGATGACTGAATAAAGTAGGGAGCCCATCCGTAAAGACCTGGGTCCCAACAGCCAGGCCATTTAAGTCAGCAACTGAGAAGCAGAATGGTAAACCCATCCTGGATACACAAGATCTGGAAGCTCTACAAAAGAGTCTGCAAAAAGCCTGGCGAGGTTTAAATACCACAGCCACCTGGGACAGTTTTGTGTAAACACTAATGCCATCCATCTTGATACTGTAAAGCAGGCAAGGAAGGCGTCTAAAAGTAGGTATGGCACAAAGAATGAACCGATTCCACAGATTTACCAAGGCATTCACTGTTCAGGCTAGAAGATCCCTGCCCCTGGAGATGAACTTTGGGTGAAAAGACCACCCTCTGAAGCCTAGATATTGAGGACAGTCCACCTGACAATTTTCTGTACGTGGGATGAGAATGGCCAACAAGGCTGGACATTACTTTCCTCCCAAGCATCAGAACTGCCTCCCTTTGAGCTTCAAGACATCTGGCTTCTCCCTGAAGGCTGATGTAAAGCTACCGCATCAGTGTTGTCCAACTGAATCCTGGTTGAATGACCTTGGAGTCGAGAGGATCAGCATTGAAAGGACAACAGAATCACCCTAATCAGGAGCAAAGCGCATTGAGGATTGCTCTGCAGGCTGGTGTACTGAACTTGCCAGACCATCGAGTGTAAAGATTTTCCAGTTTTCAGAGCTGGATTTGTGATCTACCAGGCCAAAGCAAGCCTAGTCTTGAGGTTAGGTGGATGCAAGAGTCTAGCCTAAGCCTGTCCGTCTCACCCTTTCAAAATGTGGAGTTGCAATAGTCTGACATGATACAGAGCATACAGAAGAGCCTTAATGTGAGTGAATATTTTGGTGTCTGTTCTGTATACGTTAGGATATTTAGGACCCAGCCAAGCCTTTGTAGGATCTGTAGTGTCTGTTAGACATAGCCATCAACCTAGAGCTATGTACCAGGCAGATGAGGTAAGGTATTTGGGACAAGCTCTAAGACACAATCTTCGTTCATCTGGTGGGCATAGCCTCTAAGAAGTCTTTAAACACTGGGTTACACAAGCTGCACCTTGTGTCTAAATGAGTAGTAAAGGCAGGATCCAGTGCCTGAAAATGCCATTACAGGTCAGCTGCCATTTTCTTCCTGGAAGGGTCCAGGTATAGTCCCCAGAGGGCAAAACAAAGAGGAAACTAAACCAGAAGCTACCAAAGGAGCTCTGTGTCCAGTGATGTACGATAAAGTACAAATACCGCTTTTGAAGCACTCATACGATAATCTGAGCGCAAATAAATGGACGAGAACTGGACAGCCGCACTCCAAAATCACTTAAAAAAGTTGTCTTTTTATTTTTCAACTGCACAAACAGTCACTGCAAACCAACAAGGTACAGTATGGCCGACGCGTTTCGCACTTACAGTCAGTGCTTAGTCATACGATAATCTGAGTGTTCATACAAAGCTTTTGACAGCCGATCATGACAGTTTACCCAATATTATTCAAAGGGATAAACATGAAAAAAAAAAATCTTGTATGAAACCAGATTGTACAATTTTAGTTTAAGCAGTACAGTTTTCGTCCAAAAATACAATACATAACTTCCAAATATTTATTCAATTTATGGAAATTTAGTATCCTCTTCACTTTCGATATGAGATTAGCATGCAAAAAAAAAAACGGACGATCATTCGTCCAATAATCTCCTTGTGTGTACCAGGCACAAGTCTCCTGTTCTATTTACCTATTAATCCAGAGCAAACACTGCTCTGATAATGTTGCCACATGCCCCGCAGATTTTCTCTTCAGCTAGGTCTTTCAGAACTTCAGTAACGCCCTAATCTGCTTGTACACCATAATATTTTTTTCTTTTAACAAAGTTGGTACTCAGAGAGCCATAGGCTGCACAAATACAGTACATTCATGGGGACCAAGGTTTCACATAAAAATATAAACATCCTATAGACTTGGCTGGCTTTTTCAATACATTTGATCAAGCAAATAGAATTTTTTTCCTAAAAAGCGACTACAGATAAAAGGTAATATACTCAAAAACAGAAGGAAAATGTGCCTTTTTAATAATGTATTAAACCAAAATATCAATAGACTTAATAGTGTATAGTGGAAAAAATAAGCACGCATTTGGCATCAAGAGCTGGTTATTGCCCCCAGCAGAAATTACTTTAGACATTCTACGCAGAAGGATCTAACAGGCTCCATTCAATTATGTACCACACTCCATACCAATTTCCTTCAGTTACAAGATGTTTGTGTTTTTTCCCGGCATAAACTTCCCGTTTTGAAGTCCTTCAACAACATTTCAATGGGATTCACATTGGGACTTTGACAAAGCCATTCCATAATCCTCCATTTTTTGGTTGATTGCTACTGGTGACCCCATGTTTTCTCGGCAGAATACGTCTCCCATCGAGTTTCTGGCTGAATTCTGCCGAGAAAACCGGTCGTGTGTACGGGGCCTTACTCACCAGAAAGGGCAGTTGCTATGCAGAACTTGCTAATCTGCCTCTTCCTCCACCTCGGCAGGTCTTATTCCTCGTCCTCCTTGCAGTGTTTTCTGGGGAATGTGGCACGCTGCCTTCTGGGAACTGTGTGTATCCCAGAAAGCAGCCGCTCATTCACAAAGCAGCGCGAGCCTCTCGCATGCACAGTAGGAAAGGGGCAGTGAGATGCTTACAAGGCACGCCGCATCTCATCGTCTACTGGTTTCCTGACCCCTGTGTGTGTAACATTCTCAGCGTGCAGCTGCCCTGGATGACGACACCATAGTGACTCCAGGCTTGCATCTCATTCATTGCCTGTGTTATCTCTCCTTTTGTGAGTAGCCATTTTATTGTCTTTTATCTATTTAATAAATCATGGCTCACTGCACTTAGATTGGCGCATCTTGTCTATTGTTTTCTTTGATTCCTTCAGAAGTCTGCTTCTGCTTCAGGTGCTGCCGCCAAGTGCCCCCTACAGCCACCATCATATACGGACAATCAGGACTTTTTTGTACACTAGCCCTCATCTTTTTCAATTTTTTCCTAGATGGACTTTATTTGATAACAACTTTATATACCTTTTTCTATTTTTGTATGCTTTATTGGATCGTGCGCCATATACCATTTTCTTTACATTAAGGCTTCACTGCCTGTTTCTTTTACCAAGGATGGCGGCACGGACCCTCCAGAATCGAGGGATCGGCCTCGGGAAGGGGGCGACATCGTGGGCGTCTAGGACAGGTAAGTGTCCTTATTAAAACTCAGTAGCTACATTGTTTGTAGCTGCTGACTTAAAAAAAAAAACTTGGGTGGAATTCCACTTTAATAAGATTACTTCAAGCTGCCCAAGCCCTTAGGCAGCATGGCTGTGCCCCGCCTTGGGAGGAACTCATGGCTGAGGCTGTTAAATTTCTCACTTGACACAAGTCTACCGATACTGTGGCAAAACAACCGTCTCGGATTCATTCAATTGTAAATTGCAGTCTAGCACTGAACCAAGTGATCAGGACTTCAGCGTTCTGATGCCAAGAGCAGACTTCCCACCCACCCATGTTTCCAAAAAGAGAACCCGTAAACACTACATATTGTAAATAAGGCACATTAGTCCTGTGACATCTGTTTTACTCATACTGATGAAAGGAAAAGGTTTAGGTCAATGTTGGCTGTGGATGCTTTGTGTGCTTGTCCTACTTCAATGCCTAGCTATTCTATAGGCTTGCAGAAGTGAAACACAGCAAAAAGCACTTTGTCAGCTACAAGCCATTTAAGTCAGATTTCACAGGGCTGAGGACACTCTCACCACTCCTGAGTGACAATGCTACGTGTCTGAGGAGACATTTACTAAGCACCAGTGCGGTCACATGGGAGGTTTGGGAGTGAGTCACGTGCTTACCATACCCAAAAGTACCATGCGTGTCACATCGCTTTCCAAAGTGAAAAGAACATCAAGAAAGCAAAATGGGAGGTCAGTATATGCAGAAAATATGGATTGCTGGGTTTTTTATATCAAAATTTTAGTCCATCTGGTAGCATATAAAAAAAAAAAAAAAAAAAAAAAAAAACCAAGTATGATAGCTACGCACACTTCCATTCAACTGATATTGCACACATGTGGAAGTAGATTTCAATATACAGTTGCAAAATATGATTGCAAGTCACTGATCGCATATCGGTTTTCTCCACTAAACCAAAATATAAAATTCTTGAACAAAGCATTATATTTGATGCAACACAATTTGGCCAACTGATTCAGTCTGACTGAATCAAAACGACATCAATCGGAAGAAAAGTTATGACGATTTGATCGAATCGCACAATGGATTGTACAAACACTATGAAGTGTATATGGCCACCATAAAACTCTTAATTGGGCATTTGCAGTGAGGAGGCCCAAGTGTTAGAAAAGTTGTTCTTGTTTGTGTGTCTATTACACACAATTCACTGATTTTTTTTAAGATGGCACCTGAGCACATGTTCTTACTTTTATATTATTTTGTTCTTACTAACCCCATACGTAATATATAGATAACAGATTGTACAGGAAGCTCTGTCTAGTAATAAACGCGCCAGGTTTAGGCAGATCTTCCTTAGCTAATTTAGCCAATAAGAAGTGTTATCGTTGTTTCACTTTAAGGATGAGAAGGCGGGGGCTCCCATCTTCTCACTCACTTTTGCTTTTTCTCTCACTTTGTAAGCATCACGAAAATGTATTACTGCATTTTGGATTAAATAATCTTTACTTTCAAACACCTTGATTTCAATTGCTTACAAGGAAAGAAATAACATAACACTAAGGTGACAAAGCTGACAAGTTCAAAGATTGTAGTAAGAGCTTTTTCACCTCAGGACAAATAGACAAAGTGCATTACTGGTCGGATCACCAAGTAATAATAAATAGGAAAAACACTGAAAAAAAATATGATTTCAGCCTCCACATCCAAAGCCCAGTAAGCTGCAGTTTACACTTTTTACACTTAATAAAAAGCATTATTCTCATAAAACACAGTAAGAATATCTACCATGTATTTATTACTAATGCACACAAAATAAAAGTGATCTAAACTTCTCACCACTGCCCACTGAAAAACTTACCGAATTTATATCTATAGCCAGTGAAGTAGGAGTCTGGATACCAGGGGGAGATTGAGGAACGGTTGTTGATATTGAGATATTAAGGGGAGGCAGTTGTGTTCCTCTCTGTAAATTAGAGCCCTGCATCATTGAGGAGCTCTGCGACAGGCCACTTGACATTTGTGTTTGCTGCTGAGACGCTGACTGTGTAAAAAAAGTATAAGGGGGTAGCTGCTGTTCTAGTGACAATGCATCCATTGCTACAGCCTGAAAAACAGGAAGGAGGAAAAATTATAACAAACGCAAAGTGCCTTTATTACACAACTATTGACGTACAAGCGAATGTTCTACCTTCTAGATGCATTGACCAGTAGGTTTCAAACCACAGAGGGCAACGAAGATATGATATAGGGCATAAAGATGTTCTACATATTCATGACATTAAAAGAATGCTCTGCACAAAGAAAACCAGCAGAGAAAGCTACTGGTGATGCAAGAATACAATTGACAACCAATATTTAAAGGGGAACTGTTTTAGGACTTTTTTCAGGTATAGTACAAATCCTAGTCTTATTCATACCGGATACTTGTCAGCTGTGACCTTCTTGCGCTGTGGCTCACAGTACCAGCTACAGTACAGTGAACAGTTGTATATTTCAAGGCTGTTAATGGACAAGGATGGGTAAACAACTAGACCACCCCTTGTTTCACAAAAAACACACAGAAAAAGCGACATGATCATCACAGCTGAGTTACATCCAACATGAATAAGAACTAGGATTTGTACACCTTTACCAGCAGCTATCCAGACCTAATATAGAGAAATACATCATGGGACCAAGCTCAATGGAATGGTCGCATTCAGCACCTGTGCCCCGATTATAGTCATTAAACAATTTGCATGCAGTTAAGCTGTAAAACAGTTTTGGTACTTGCTATAAAATCTGTTTTGTGGAGTTTATTAAAGTAGTACGGCCAAAGGTTTTTTTGACTGTACTTCTATGGATCACAGGAGTGCAGTTCGTTCTGCACTCTTGTGACACATTTTCAGCCGACAGGGGCGCTAAAGCCCCCTGTTGGCTGAAGAAACTCAGCCTGTTCAGGCTTTGGATTAATCCCGAATTTACAGCTGGGATACACTCAAATGCCTGGACCGGCAACTGGCTCAGCCTCTCCCACCCTCTGCACAGCACAGAAGTCACTGAAGGTTGAGGCAGCGGGGCACCGATGCTGCATTTAGCTAGATGAGGATATATACACTTCCTCCCCTGGTGCTGCGGCACCGGAAGGAAGTTCACTCCTCTCTGCCTGTAGTCTTCTGGGACTCGTCACAGGTCCCAGATGATTGCCCAGCCATTCACAACACATAGCGCAGGTTGCACATGTGCAGTGCGTGCCCAGCTGTTACAATGCTGGTGCCGTGGAGAGGAGGGGGAGAGGAGCAAGGCTTCATGCGCCCGCATCGTTGGACCGTGGGACAGGCGAGAGTCCGTTTATGAAAAGTCAGCAGCTACACTTTTTGTAGCAGCGGACTTTTAAATGGGTGAAACTCTGCTTTAAGGAAGCACAAGGTGCTGCAATGTGCACACTGAAGAAACGTTTTTACAAAGTAGAGTGCGTTTAAAAGTTCTTTGTAAGAATAAACAAGGCAGACACCTGTCCTTTCATAGTGCTTAAGGCCGGGTTTTGATCAAGACCTGATTGCAGAAATGCCAGAATGCGAGCCTGGAATTGAAATGCCTGTGTTTACAGCAGGCAAAGAAGAATTTCCAAATACAAGAGTAGATCTTACTGGAAGTGGCTTTTCTGGGTTTTACCAAGGTGGGAATAACATACTCAGATACCCCTCTTATTTTTTAAGACCTGAGTTTCAAAAGCCATGATAAAGCCAGAGACCGACAAGCAGACTGAATAGAGGGTGCCGAGATGGCAATTAGGAACTCCAGATGTAGACACCCTCACCTCAAAATTTTACAACAAACCACCTCTGTTTGTAGCCAGGACCAAGGAACTTCTAGCACTAGCCTAGGATGCCTTGCTGAGATAGCAAGTTTGGCCAGTTGGGCAGAGGACAGGGGGGTTATCTCCTAGTAGTTGGTGTATGCCTGTACACCAAGTTCTGGACCAGTTTGCTGCACTGAGAATTTTATGGTTTATGGTGAGGATGTCTCCATCTGGAGTTCCTAATGTCCAACATATCATTCCACCTACACCAGACGTTGGAGGCTGAGGTAGTCTGCTTTCCAGTTGGACAAGAGACTTTGTTGAAGGACTTCTGAATAAAACTGGGTAAATGGTAAAGCCTAGAACCCTCATGGAGAGTATTCATTGTGGGATGTCCCTATGACCTCAATTCTGAAGCATGGGCTCAGAGAAAAAGTATTATTTTCAGGACGTTTGCTTGGATGAAACATCTGAACTGTCCTGAAGAAGTATTTTGGAGAGTTGGAAGGGAGACGAGCCTGTGGCTGGATGCCCTGAATTTTGGGAAAGGCAAGAAGAGGTGATAGGACTTTTGTGAATATTTTGGGAGCAGAGGATAGGCCAAAGAGCAGTGTGACAAACTGGAAAAGATTGTCTGCCACTGAAAAGCACAGAAAGTGGTGATGAGGTGGATTAATGGGAACATGCAGCTATGCACTCTGGATGTCTATTGCTGCCATGTATTTGTTTTGTCCTAGGCAATTACAGACCTTGTGAATGCCATGCAAAATGTTGGAATTAGAAAGTATTTTTGAGGTGTTTTAAGTTCAGAATAAGACACATACTCGGCTGGGCTCATGAACTGGTTTTGAAAAAACAAACAAAAAAAAACACGAACCTGTCCTGTGGAAGTACTGCCACATCTACTCCCTGGGACAAGAGATAGTTTTAGGACATTCTGCAAATATGGCTGTCCTTGGGCAGTTTTTGGTTAATTTGAGGGTATGAAGCAGTGAGGGGGTGACCCAGAGAGAAAGAAACTAACAGACTCCTCCCCACTCTTAAAAATGAGGGCACCCTTTCATGCAGAAGAGGGCTTTGGGGAAGATTTTCTTAGCATTGTTGAGCAAGTCTTGCGGCGAAAGGAAGGGCCGCATTTAGGTTTTGAAGTTGATGCTTGGGTAGAGCAGTTAGGTGCTCTGCATTTTAAGTAGACGTTAGCAGGGGGTTTTAGGATCTTTTGCTGTAGGAATAAAATTTTCTTCAGTGACATCTTTGATAAATTGGTCAAATGCCTCTGAAAAGACGCTTTCTTTCAAAAGGCAAAACATGCGAGGTGGTTTTTACAGTCCACTTGATATCTAGAACAGGCATACCAAGATCCGACTCAGAGAAACGGAATTAGGAGAGGAGACTGAGCGTCTGTGAGCACTGGGTGAAGACAGCTGTAGCTTTGACTATACAGTGCCATGAAAAAGTATTCACACCTTGAAATTTTCCACATTTTGTCATGTTACAACCAACACATGAAAATGCTTTGATCTAAACCATTCTATTGTACTATTCTAGCTGTATGTTTAAGGTCGTTGTCCTGTTGGAAGGTGAGCCTCTGCCCCAGACTCAAGTCTTTTTGCAGACTCGAACAGGTTTTCCTTTTGGATTGCCCTGTATTTGGCTCCATCCATCATCCTATCAATTCTGATCAACTTCCCTGTCCCTGCTGAAGATAAGCAATCCCACAACATGATGCTGCCACCACCATGTTGCACTGTGGGGATGGTTTGTTCAGGGTGATGTGCAGTGTTCGTTTTCCGCCACATAGAGAGTTTTGCTTTTAGGTCAAACAGTTAAATTTTGGTCTCACACGTTTGCTATGCCCTCCACATGGCTTCTCGCAAACTGCAAGCAGGACTTTTAAAATCTAGTGGAACCAATTGCCTTCAGTTGGGGTATTAGAGTAAAGGGGGCTGAATACAAATGCACGCCACACTTTTTACATGTTCATAAAAATTCTGAAAACAACTTATCATTTTCCTTCCACTTCACAATTATGTGCCATTTTGTGTTGGTCCGTCACATAAAACCCCAATAAGATACATTTATGTTTTTTGTATGTAATATGATGAAATGTGGAAAATTTCAAGGGGTATGAATACTTTTTCAAGGCACCGTAGGAGTATTAAATCTGTTATTTGTCTTGGGAATTATAACATACTGTAGGTGTAAAAAATTCTGCTTTGGCCAAGTAGGCTGCTGCTTGTGTGCCTGAAATAGAGCTACAATCGGATACATAGACTGGTGTTAAAATAGGGTCCCACTCGGATGCAAGGCAAGCATTATCACTCAAACTGAGTGTTGTGCATCCTTAAGTGTTTTGCGTCCAAGGACTGGGTTCCATAAGGATGGAGCATGGCCCTGGACCTGTATAGCACCCTACAGCTGACTACAAGCATTGCACCAAGTGTAAGGTAAGCGCTCAAGCAGAATCCAATGAAAGAAGCATCATTACCGGCTGTCCCAGCAGCATGGAGCCCAGGTACACCTACCAAGGTTTAGCTGTAAATTAATGATTTTTTTTTTTTTTTTAATAAGGCATTTATAATCATTTTTGCACATATATAAATGATGCACTTTATTATATGTGGCTGCCTTTTAAGGTGATAGTGCAACTAATTTGACATTTTCTAGCGTTGGGTGAGCTGTGAGTGTGGAATAGACTCCCTCCAGAGGTGGTTCTGGACAGATGAGTAGATTGCTTTAAGAAAGGCCTGGATACTTTCCTAAATGTACATAATATAACTGGGTACTAACATTTATAGGTAATGTTTATCCGGGGAATATCCGATTGCCACATCAACTGTGGGTATAGAATTGGGTATATGGGATTGTACGATATGTTTTTTTTTTTTATGGTTGAACTAGATGGACTTGTCTTTTTTCAACCCGACTATGTAACTGTAGTCAGGTATTAATTCATATTAATATCATATTCATATTAATATTAATTTGTGTATACACCAAGCACAGAGGTACACATGCAAATAGTTTTTTTACTTCGAAAGTCTGGGGGCCTGCTAGGACAGACACATAGTAAGTGCTTAATCAAGGCTTTTTTATTTTGTGGTTTTTGCATGCATATACCTGTGTTTTTACACACATATGCAAGGACGATGAGAGCAAAGGAGTACAGGTTTTCAGGTGCAAAACGTGCGATGAGCAACAAAGTCCATGGCATTGTCATATGTAGGCTTAGACAAAAACGCTCAGGTGTGAATAAGGGGCAAGCGTTCATTGCCTGTATTGTTGAAGATCCATTTTCTCTAAAATGTCTAGAGATACATCGAAGAATTAGGGCTTGTTGTTTTCAAGTGCTTTTTCTGTTTGCTCAGAACACATGAAAATGTTCTGGACAAAGGTTTAAAATGCTAGGGTGGTGCAGACACAAAGCCCAGCCCTAGTCTAGCTAAACCCCTGCATTATTGGATGCAGATGGAATGAAAGTATATAAATTGCCAAAGGACAATACTATCCTGTACTGGCATCTACTTGCTTTTGGGTAAGCACAGGTCACAATAACCTACTTACCTGAGTTATAGGTGAAAGTGGGGATATTGGAGACATCTGTTGAGACTGTTGCCTTCTTGAGTCTGAATTTAGTGACAAGGGACTTACAGAAGGTTGCCGATGTTGCGATGCCCCAGTAACTGTCCCTTGCGTTGTCGTCATTCCTAGAATTGAACATAAAAGCAACATAGTATTAGTAAAAAAAAAAAAAAAAAAAAAGGGTTATAGAAAATGGACAACTGGGTCAGTTATGTGAAGTCCAGCCAATTAAACAAAGAAAAAAATAGTACTGAATGGAAGAAAGCAAAGAGAAATATGGTCTAAGTGTGGAAATGTACCCAATATTCAAAATGAAGTAGTTATGTCAAAAGATACTTTGCGAATCCATCGCTCACAACCGCAAAATTTTACTAATACAGGCACAGGCTGCAGATGTAGGAAATATGTAGTTTTACACAGTGCAGCCTGTGTTTACCTGGTTAAGCATCCATACTGAAAAATGGAAAATACCCTAAAAGTCATTATAGATAATGGTCAGGCTGGAGAGATGGCCAGTATTATGGTTTTTCTCCGGTCTCTTTGAAGGGAGTTCAAAATGTTTCCTCCCCTAGCCAAGACATTATACATTTTGGCTATTAATGGTGGAACCCAATAAAATTTAATAAAGGAATTTTGGCATCACTATGAAACATTTGGCACATTAAAAGACCAAAATAAGCATAAATAGCTGGTAGTACCAAAATGTTTGCACTTTGAAAACTGTCACAATGGATCTTATTTCTATAAAATCCAGGCTTCCAATCAGTGCCATTATTCTTTAAAATTTTTACTAGTATGAATCCTATGAAGAGTTAAACATTCACTAAAAGTTATTTATTTTGAAAAATCTGAGGCGATTAGGTTTTAAAGCAGGGTTTTGGGCATATTTTTTTTTTTTTGCAAGCTAAAATTAGGCACATTAAATAATCCCTAAAACATTAATAGCTCCCCAATCGTTCCAGAAATCATTGCAAACGCTTGCCTTATATCCTCCAGCTCATGTTGTGGCCGTATCCATCATGTGTGTGAGCCCAGTTCCTTTTTCTTCCTGGTTTTCAGGGAGAGGTGCATGCTGGGCTATTTTTAGGCACAGTAATGCCCAGAGACTCCTGGGAAATGAGTGTCCTCATTTCCCAGGAAGTTGAACCACCTAGGACCAGGAACTAGGCAGATTACGAAATGAGCCAGATAGAAGTGAGTAAAAAAATATTTTTTTTACATTAAAAGGCAAGCTGTTTACATCCTTAGGAATTCATTGAGCCAACGTACCATGGCTTTGGCCCGCTTATTGTTACCAATTCGTTATGTGACCCCATATGTCTTATTTTACATGCAGATTCATGTATAATCTCTCCTAACGTGCCGTGTGCGGTGCAACACTGACCCCCTCACTCAAGTGAGGTTGGTTGCTACAATTAAGGTTTCTTTTATATATGCGGGGATAGCTAAATCGAACGGCCTTGTGGTGGTCCACGTACGCATGCTTTCATTCTTTTTTCTCATGTAACTTAGACATGCTTTTGTTGTGTCAAGTACGATGCCTAATGTTGATGTAATAGCTTTCACTGTATGTATTGTCTGAGATGTGATCTGTCTTTCCGTTTCTCTTTAATGAATAAAATAACATTGAATTAAAAGGCAAGCTGTTAATAGAAAGTTCATTTTTAGGGTGGAACTCCGCTTTAAGAGAATAATTGCTCTTAAAACTAGGTCTGCATCCATCTTACTGTGGATTTATGTATTTTTGCTAAACATTTTGAAAGAGAAGGAAGACTCATTCGAGGGAGTCTTAACAAATATTTAAAGTGTTTGTTGGAAAGTTCCCCTCCCTTCCTGTCTGGAAAAACATTGCCAGCAGAACAGAGTAAAGATAGATATATTTAGCTTAACATTTAATATAAGTGAAGTGAACTCCTGCGCTGTCTAGAGTGAGGGGACAAGTGAAAAGTGGGGATACTGCTGCAAATAAAAAAGAGGTCTACCTCGATAGACAAAAAGTGATAATTGTAACAAGTGAAATATTTGCGCTGTAAAGTGTTATACAAATTAATGTGTGTGTGCATATAACCACATACATATACAAGTACAAAAAATGGGTGGGGAAAGTCCAAAAAAGGGGAGTGACACTAATATACCAGTAAACAATATTGTTGAATAGTCCTTAATCGAGGGCACAGTGCTGAAGAGGTCCAGGTACAACAAAATCCAACCATGTAGGGGTGCAGTTCATCAATACTTAATCCAATCAATAACGGTGTGAAGTGAAAAATGTTGAAAAACACAACAATAAAAATAAAATATAAAAATAGAAATAAAAATAAATATAAAAATAAAAATAAGGGTCAAAGTATTTCAGAAGAAGGAGGCCTTGTATCCAAAAAGGGTGAAAGATAGAGAGTGAGCCGTAACCAAGATCTCATATATGCACCTCTAGTGATCCCAGCAGCTCACCTCTAATCTGGCAAGCTGGATTAAATCAGCCTGATCCTGATGGGTGTGGTCCGTTGTTGGATATCACATACGGGTCTCCATAAAGTGTATTACATGAAAAAGTAAAAAGGGGTAGAAACCAAATGGTGTGATAACGTCACAGAGAGGGGTAGCAATGTCTTCTGATTTAAACCAGTGGAGATGCACTCACATGTAGGTGAAAAAACTGGGGCTCTTATCCACGAACGCCGAGCTCGTCAGTCCCTCCTTCCTCTCCCTTACTGATTCTCCAGGGTTAGGAGTCCCGTGTCCCCAATGGTTCACGAATCGGCTCTTGTTATGTATGAGGATCTCGGTAGTGTATGTGGGGTAAGAGAGAAGGACAAGCCTGATCGTGTGATATCATCAACAATAAACAAAAACCCCCCAGGAATGCCCAGGTAGTAATGCACTCACATGAACAATATAACATAAAAGACCTTCCTCCACGAGTGCGGACTCGCAATAAATCTGTGCCTCCAACACTTCCCCTCTATCTGTGGCTCAGTCCGGACACTCAGATGTGGCAGTCATACATGGGGGGAAGTGGAATAGACAACCACAGCGTAGCCCAGTCAGACGTGAAAAGTTTATTTTAAAAGCACTTAAAAACTCACATTTAAAATCGAAATTGCTGCATCAATCCGACGAGTGGCGAACTCGTATATCCAGTGGTTGGATGCTGGAGTGTGTCAAGCCCTCCAATCCCGACGTGTATCGTCAACATGTGACTTCATCAGGGTTTTTGTTTATTGTTGATGATATCACACGATCAGGCTTGTCCTTCTCTCTTACCCCACATACACTACCGAGATCCTCATACATAACAAGAGCCGATTCGTGAACCATTGGGGACACGGGACTCCTAACCCTGGAGAATCAGTAAGGGAGAGGAAGGAGGGACTGACGAGCTCGGCGTTCGTGGATAAGAGCCCCAGTTTTTTCACCTACATGTGAGTGCATCTCCACTGGTTTAAATCAGAAGACATTGCTACCCCTCTCTGTGACGTTATCACACCATTTGGTTTCTACCCCTTTTTACTTTTTCATGTAATACACTTTATGGAGACCCGTATGTGATATCCAACAACGGACCACACCCATCAGGATCAGGCTGATTTAATCCAGCTTGCCAGATTAGAGGTGAGCTGCTGGGATCACTAGAGGTGCATATATGAGATCTTGGTTACGCCTCACTCTCTATCTTTCACCCTTTTTGGATACAATGCCTCCTTCTTCTGAAATACTTTGACCCTTACTTTTATTTTTATATTTATTTTTATATTTTATTTTTATTGTTGTGTTTTTCAACATTTTTCACTTCACAACGTTATTGATTGGATTAAGTATTGATGAACTGCACCCCTACATGGTTGGATTTTGTTGTACCTGGACCTCTTCAGCACTGTGCCCTCGATTAAGGACTATTCAACAATATTGTTTACTGGTATATTAGTGTCACTCCCCTTTTTTGGACTTTCCCCACCCATTTTTTGTACTTGTATATGTATGTGGTTATATGCACACACACATTAATTTGTATAACACTTTACAGCGCAAATATTTCACTTGTATTAGGATAATAGTATTGAAAATAATGTACCAAAAATAATTTATATTACCCAATGTTCTGGTAAACCCAACAACAAAAACTGAATGTGCTGCAACTTACCTTTCCTTCGATGTGCTGGTCCGATCAGGAATCCGAGGGTGACAACTGTACTGTAACTAGGAGAAGCAGCATTCTCACTCTAGAAAGGGAGTGTGTTAGAACTACATACCATCTCCCCCTTTTCATAAACCTTAGATGATGTTTTGCAGTCACCCAAGATATCTGGGAAGAATGCTAACCGATAACTGTCCGTAGTCCAAAGTTATCCCCTTACTAGATTTCTGTCCGAATACTTTTTTTTTTGCACTCCGTGAACAGATATAGCAAAGTGCTTTAAAATTGTAGATTTAATAAGAGAAATTTATTGTTAGCGTTTACATACATTTTAACAATGCTGTACTTTTTTGGGTGGCTTCTTTGATCACAATTTTCAGCAAGTACAGAAAATATCTGTAGATGTTGACAGAAATGCAAAGTCCTTGTAACTTATTGCTTTCACTTTTTATTTCAGCTTACAAGCCTAGTTTTCTTTGTTAACTACCGTATTCACCGTTATTTGCAGGATTACCAGGTGAAAAATAAAAATAAAATTATAAATGCAGAAACTATACTGGTAAGGAATGGTAAGCTGCAACACACAATCTTATCGAACAGGGAAAGTAACAAAAGTTTTGTTGGCCTAACACGTTGATGAATGAAGTGAGAGTAGTTGTGGCAGAGTAGATCGGTAATGCTGGTCATATGGTTGAGCAGTGAGCTGACCATTTCTGGATGGGCAATTTATTTACTGCACAAAAGTTCCTTGCTTGAGCTGTAAATTAGTCTGTTTAGCCATCTGTGGGTTGTATCTTATATAGCTTTTATCTAAACCCCAAAAAACTAAAAGGTTATCTATTCCAAATGAAAAAGACCATGCTGCAATAAATACAAACGAGAATAAAAGCTTTGTGACAGATCTTATACAGGGCTAAGTTTTGCTTTCTTTCAATTGCATAGAGAGCAGAAGTGAGGGAAAAGTACAGTAATATAATTTATATATATACAGTACAGACCAAAAGTTTGGACACACCTTCTCATTCAAAGAGTTTTCTTTATTTTCATGACTATGAAAATTGTAGATTCACACTGAAGGCATCAAAACTATGAATTAACACATGTGGAATTATACATAACAAAAAAGTGTGAAACAACTGAAAATATATTTCATATTCTAGGTTCTTCGAAGTAGCCACCTTTTGCTTTGATTACTGCTTTGCACACTCTTGGCATTCTCTTGATGAGCCTCAAGAGGTAGTCACCTGGCGCAGCACCCCATCACTCTCCTTCTTGGTCAAATAGCCTTTACACAGCCTGGAGGTGTGTTTGGGGTCATTGTCCTGTGGAAAAATAAATGATGGTCCAACTAAACGCAAACCGGATGGAATAGCATGCCGCTGCAAGATGCTGTGGTAGCCATGCTGGTTCAATATGCCTTCAATTTTGATTAAATCCCCAACAGTGTCACCAGCAAAGCACCCCCACACCATCACACCTCCTCCGCCATGGGAGAAGAGGGTTTCCCCGCATATTACGCCATTACAGAAATTTCACCAAATTCCTGTTTGGTTACCAACATAGCAGGAAGGGGGAAATATTCCCAACAGTAGTAAATAGAATAAAAGATCTGGAGGTGTGCCTCTGTGCTTAAATCCATGAATTCAACAGGCAGCAGCTTTAGCTAGCCACAGTTAAAACGGATGCAGCCAGACTTGGTGGAGGAAGATTTCTGCAACATATTTGGCAAGTACAGAATCACCAATATATATATATATATATATATATATATATATATATATATATATATATATATATATATATATATATATATATCAAATATGCAAAGTGGTTTGAGGGAAGCTTCAGAATGGCAGATTTTTTTTAATACAAATTATGTGAGCAGACTGCAGTTCCTCTTTAAGAGCATAGGCCCTGGAAATAAGTTGTCTGTTCCACAGGGGGAGAGGGGAGAGAGATTTTTCCTTTTTGAGAGTCTGAAAAAAGTGAACACACTGTGTGTCTGTCTGGCAAAAGTGTCTGTGTCTGCCAGGCAGACCCCAACAACATCTAGAGAGAGTAAGGAAATTTTCTTGGCGTGCTTGCGTGCAGGATACAGGGTAATAAAAACTATCTTCATTAAGTGAAATGGAGAGACCATCTTGGGTAAAGTTTTGTAATACCAGAAAAAAGCGAATTACAGGAAAGGTCTAATTTAGAAGCACATTTAACAGATGTAATAGTCCCTCTGAAAGAAACATACCAAAACGGAGTACTAAACTGAGGTCCCAAGGTGACAGGTGGTCAAATTGAGGAATTAACATAGGCATAGGGGGGGGGGGGGGGGGTTAGGAACTATGAAGAGGTTTCTGCAAAAAAAAATAGATAGGCATAAATCTGCCCCTTAAGAGCCCATTCACACAGGGGCAACACGACTTCTAGCACGACTTTGGGAGGCAACTTGGACACGACTTGAGTATGAATCATCAGGCAACTTACAAGGCAACTTCAAGTTGCCTCCAGGATAGTACAAGGCAACTTCAAGTTGTCTCCAGGAAAGGAGGCTTTCCAGTGGCCAAACAACAATCAGCTCTGTGGGGGGGGGAGGGGGGAGGGAGGCTTTTGCCTGAGAAATGCATGTTATCTTCCTGTATTGTTGCTTCAGTTAAGACAGTGATCCGACTTCGGAGGCGACTTCCATTGAAATCAATGGGTACAAGTTGCCTAGAAGTCGGATTGAAGTAGTACAGGAACCTTTCCTGAAGTCGGAGCGACTTTAATAGTGTACAGTTGTGGCCAAAAGTTTTGAGAATGACACAAATATTAGTTTTCACAAAGTTTGCTGCTAAACTGATTTTAGATCTTTGTTTCAGTTGTTTCTGTGATGTAGTGAAATATAATTACACGCACTTCATACGTTTCAAAGGCTTTTATCGACAATTACATGACATTTATGAAAAGAGTCAGTATTTGCAGTGTTGGCCCTTTTTCAGGACCTCTGCAATTCGACTGGGCATGCTCTCAATCAACTTCTGGGCCAATTCCTGACCGATAGCAACCCATTCTTTCATAATCACTTCTTGGAGTTTGTCAGAATTAGTGGGTTTTTGTTTGTCCACCCGCCTCTTGAGGATTGACCACAAGTTCTCAATGGGATTAAGATCTGGGGAGTTTCCAGGCCATGGACCCAAAATGTCAACGTTTTGGTCAGGGCTGTGGAGTCGGAGGAAATTTTGGGTATCTGGAGTCGGAGTCAGAGGAAATTTTGGGTACCTGAGCCACTTAGTTATCACTTTTTCCTTATGGCACGGTGCTCCATTGTGCTGGAAAATGCATTGTTCTTCACCAAACTGTTGTTGGATTGTTGGAAGAAGTTGCTGTTGGAGGGTGTTTTGGTACCATTCTTTATTCATGGCTGTGTTTTTGGGCACAATTGTGAGTGAACCCACTCCCTTGGGTGAGAAGAAACCCCACACATGAATGGTCTCAGGGTGCTTTACTGTTGGCATGACACAGGACTGATGGTAGCGCTCACCTTTTCTTCTCCGGACAAGCCTTTTTCCTGATGCCCCAAACAATCAGAAAGAGGCTTCATCGGAGAATATGACTTTGCCCCAGTCCTCAGCAGTCCATTCACTATATTTTCTGCAGAAGATCAATCTGTCCCTGATGTTTTTTTTTTGGAGAGAAGTGGCTTCTTTGCTGCCCTTCTTGACACCAGGCCATCTTCCAAAAGTCTTTGCCTCACTGTGCGTGCAGATGCGCTCACACCTGCCTGCTGCCATTCCTGAGCAAGCTCTGCACTGGTGGCACTCCGATCCTGTAGCTGAATCCTGTTTAGGAGACGGTCCCGGCGCTTGCTGGAATTTCTTGGGCACCCTGAAGCCTTCTTCACAAATGCAGTGGACATTTTGTTTATGGGATTAAATTAATTTTCATGGTAAAGAGGAACTTTGCAATTAATTGCAATTCGTCTGATCACTCTTCATAACATTCTTGAGTATATGCAATTTCCCATCTCAAAAACTGAGGCAGCAGACTTTGTGAAAATTAGTATTTGTGTCATTCTCAAAACTTTTGGCCATGGCTGTACATTAAGACGGCTCCCATTCACTTTCTCGACCGCGTGACTTGGGGTGAATTGAAATCGGATCCCAGGTCGCCCAGTGTGAACCGGCTCTTAGGGTATTCAGTGTTAAATGCTTGTCAAGACCAACATTAAAGATCTCAATATGAACATGATATTTCCCGGGACTTTCCCAGGTGAACCTGGTGAAGTAAGCTTTCCACTTTCCATGTGAAATGATAGATTTTGTGGGATGTAGATTTTCTCACTCTAAAAAGCAAGGATCCTCAAACTACGGCCCTCCAGCTGTTGCGGAACTACACATCCCATGAGGCATTGCAAAACTCTAGACATTCAGAATGACTAAGCATGATGGGAATTTTAGTTCCTGAACAACTGGAGGGCCATAGTTTGAAGACCCCTGCACTAAAGTATCCATAGACAAGGATAACCGATACAGAACTTGCCTCTCTATTGATACCCATGGGTACATTTTTGAATCTAGACCTTTTCTTGCCTCAAATATGAGTGTCAGCTGCAGTTGTAGGAGATGGGGAGAGGGATAAGGAGAGTCCTGAAATATAAAAGTTGTTGGCAACAATATCATTTTTGAAGATAGCTGCTCTACTTGACCACGAAACATCGAATTTCAAAAAGTTGCTAGTTTGGGTGTGAATCTGTTCTAATAGGATATAGTTGTTATGAAGCAGCATGGAGCTTGGGGAGGAGATATTGATATCCAAGTATTTGATTAATGAATTGGGGCCCCTTTAGAACCCAGAAGACATGAAAATGGACTGCTTAAAGTCATCAGGATGTTTGGCAATATTAACCACTTGCCGCCCGCCAATGACAAATTGACGTCGGCAAAGTGGTTGTAGAATCCTGACTTGACGTCATATGACGTCCTCAGGATTCTGAGCCGCTGCGCGCCCCCGGGGGCCCGCATCGCGGCGATCGTTGTTGGGGGGTGTCAGTCTGACACCCCGCAACACCGATCACGGAGACTCTTTACCACGTGATCAGCCGTGTCCAACCACGGCTGATCACGATGTAAACAGGAAGAGCCATTGACGGCTCTCCTGACAGGGGGGGGTTCGCGCTGATTGTTTATCAGCGCAGCCCCCCCTCGGATCGCCACACTGGACCACCAGAGAAGCCCACCCTGGACCACCAGGGAAGGGCAAACTGTAAAAAAAAAAAGCCCCCCCCCCCCCAAAAAAAAAAAGTCAGAACAAAAAAAAAAACCATTACAAAAAAAAAAAAAAAAAAGATGCCAAGATGCAACATAGGTGCCGCCCCACAGTGTCCATCAGTGCCACCCCACAGTGTCCATCAGTGCCACCCCACAGTGTCCATCCGTGCCCAGTGCCCACCTATCAGTGCCCATCTGTGCCACCCATAAGTATCCATCAGTGCCACCCATAAGTGCCCAGTGCCGCCCATGAGTGCCCATCAGTGCCGCCCATGAGTGCCGCATACCAGCGCCGCCAATCAGTGTCATCTTATCTGTGCCCGTCAGTACTACCTCATCGATGTCCATCAGTGCCATCTCATCAGTGCCGCCATATCAGTGCCCGTAATTGAAAGAGAAAACGTACTTATTTACCAAAAAATTAACAGAAAAAAATAAAACGTAATTTTTTTTTCAAAATTTTCAGTCTTTTTTTAGTTGTTGCGCAAACAAAAAGAAAATCGCAGAGGTGATCAAATACCACCAAAAGAAAGCTCTATTTGTGGGGGAAAAAAGGACGCCAATTTTGTTTGGGTACAGTGTAGCATGACCGCGCAATTGCCATTCAAAGTGCGACAGTGCTGAAAGCTGAAAATTGGCTTGGGCGGGAAGGTCCGTAAGTGCCCTGTATGGAAGTGGTTAAAGGGTCACTAAAGGATTTTTTTTTTAGCTAAATAGCTTCCTTTACCTTACTGCAGTCCTGGTTTCATGTCCTCATTGTTAGTTTTTGCTTTGATGTTGCTGTAAATGCTCTCTGTTCTGGACACTTCCTGGTTGTCCGTTTCCTGATCACCACAGTACTGGGAGATTTCTCACTGTGGTGACTAATCAAGGAGGTGTGATTACTGTATGTAAAACGAAACTGGATTGGTGCTGAGGAGTTTTAGACAAAGTATCACTGCCCTCTACTGGCTCACTGCCCTCTATTGGCTCTCTGTACATCAGAGAACCAGGAAACAACAGAAAAAACTAAACTAAACTGCAGGTACATTATATGATTGATTTGTATCTATTTTTAATCATTTTTAAAAGGAATCAGTTAACTATTATGTCTCTATACCCTGTAAACAGTGACCCTTTAACTTTTATATAGAGATATTTTGCTGAACGCTTGCAGTAGCTCAGTAACTGACTGCAAGGATTTCAGACTGTTAGACAGGATTAGGTTATTGATATATACTCCCATTTTATGCTCCATATTGCCTATTATATTCCTAATATACTTGGATGATAACTGATAACTTGTGCTAAGGGCTCTATGATCAACACAAATATAAGAGGGGATAAAGGAAAACCTTGCCTCATGCCATTTGTATTGTTAAAGGAAGCGGCTAGTAAACCTGTGTTGTATACTCTGGCACTAGGGACAAAATATAGTGCTCCAATGGTGGCATTGATGTAGCCTGTCAGCCTGCAGACATGTAGGACTTCCCATTTCCAACACAATTAAACACCTTCTTTGCATCGAATGATCGCTGAAGACAGGGTATATGATGGAGCTCAGCCCACTGAACTAAATTCACAACTCGTCTTGTCCCATCTGAGGTTTGAGGGAAGTCTAATTTTGGTTTAAGGAGAAAATCATATTGAAAAACAAAACACTGGGTCAACTTGTGATGTAGATCGGTTACAGGCGAAACTCTAAAATGTTTAATATTGTGCAAAAGTTAATTTATTTCACTAATGCAATTTAAAATGTGAAACTAATATAGGAGATCGTTAAAGCTGTGATTTGTCATAATTGTGATGATTATGGCTTACAGCTCATGAAAACCCCAAATCCACAATCTTCGAAAATTTGAATATTACATGCAATCAATAAAACAAGGATTGTACATAGAACAATATCGGACCTCTGAAAAGTATAAGCATGCATATGTACTCAGTACTTGGCTTGGGCCACTTTTGCAGCAATTACTGCCTCAATGCGGCGTGGCATGGAAGCTATCAGCCTGTGGCACTGCTGAGGTGTTATGGAAGACCAGGATGCTTAAAATAGCAGCCTTCAGCTTTTCTGCATTATTCGGTCTCATGTCTCTCTTCTCTTGGCAATGCCCCATAGATTCTCTATGGGGTTCAGGTCATGCAAGTTTGTTAGCCAATCAAGCACAGTAATCCCACGGTCATTGAACAAGGTTTTGGTGCTTTTGGCAGTGTGGGCAGTTGCCAAGTCCTGCTGGAAAATGAAGTCGGCATCCCCATAAAGCTCATCTGCAGAAGAAAGCATAAAGTGTTTCAAAATCTCCTGGTAGACGGCTGCGTTGACCCAGGACTTAATGAAGCACAGTGGACCAACACCAGCAGATGACATGGCTTCCCAAATTAAAACCGACTGTGGTAACTTCACACTGGACTTCAAGCATCTTGCAGTGGGTGCCTCTCCATTCTTCCGCCATGCTCTGGGTCCTTGGTTTCCAAATCAGATGCAAAATTTGCTCTCAGAAAAGAGGACTTTGGACCACTAAGCAACAGACCAGGTCCATTTTTCTTTAGCCCAGGTAAGACGCTTCTGACGTTGTTTGTTCAGGAGTGGCTTGACAAGAGCAATACAACATTTGAAGCCCATGTCCAGGATCCATCTGCGTGTGGTGGCTCTTGATGCACTGACTCCAGCCTCAGTCCACTCCCTGTGAAAGTCCCCAACACTTTTGAATGGCCTTTTCCTGACAATCCTCTCCAGGCTGCAGTCATCCTTGCGGCTTGTGCACCTTTTTCTGCCACATAACTTTCTATTAATGTGCTTTGATACAGCACTTCGGGAACATCCAACTTCTTTTTGCAATAACCTTTTGAGGCTTTCCCCTCCTTATGGAGGGTGTCAATGATGTTTTTCTGCACAACCGTCAGGTCAGCAGTCTTTCCCATGATTGTGATTCCTACTGAACCAGACTAAGAGACCATTTAAAGGCTCAGGAACCCTTTTCAGGTGTTATGGCTTAATTAGCTGATTAGAGTGGGACACTATGAGCCTAGAATATTGCACCTTTTCACAATATTGTAATTTTCTGAGATTGTTGATTTGGGGTTTTCATGAGCTGTAAGCCATAATCATCACAATTATGACAAATCACAGCATGAACTATCCTTGCTTTGCATGTAATGAGTCTATCTTATATTAGTTTCACCTTTTAAGTTGCATTAGTGAAATAAACTTTTGCGCGATATTCTAATTTTTCGAGTTTCACCTGTATTTATCTGCAGTGTGTTGGGCCTTGTACAGATTTTCTAAGGTATGTATAGATGTGCGTGGTTAGGTTGGAAATGAGGCATGCTCATGTAAATTTAATGGGCTTCAAATTAATAAATACGCCTCTCACTAGAGCCTGGTGAGAGGCCCACAGAAAGTTGATGTTATCTGCAGAGCCTTCATTACACACAAAAAAAATCCTTAAGTTATTTTTGGATAGGTTTCTTGTGGTTCGGATTTTTCAGTATACTGGTATTCATTCTTCACACTCTGGGAGTGATATGCTTCACATCAGATTGCAAAGTTAGCAAAGTCTGGGTTTGATCAGACCAGAGGTACGCTCCAATCTGCATATTGCTTGTAATAGACAGTTTGTACAGTTGTGGCCAAAAGTTGTTAATGACACAAATATGAATTTTTACAAAGTCTGCTGCTTTAGTGTTTTTAGATCTTTTTTTGCCAGATGTTACCATGGTATACTGAAGTGAAATTACAAGCATTAAGTTAATGCAAAGGGTCAATATTTGAAGCGTTGACCCCTCTGCAATTCACGCCCTGGCATGCTGTTTATCAACTTCTGGCTCACATCCTGACTGATAGCACCCCATTCTTGCATAATCAATGCTTGGAGTCTGAGGGGTTTTTTTTTTTCTTTGTTCAGCTGCCTCGAGGATTGACAAGTTCTCAATGGGATTAAGATCTGGGGAGTTTCCTGGCCATGGATCCAAAATTTTGATGTTTTGTTCCCCAAGCCACTTTTGCCTTATAGCAAGGAGCTCCATCATACTGGAAAGGGCATTGTTCATCACCATATTCATGGTTGGGAGATGTTGCTCTTGTAGGATGTTTTGTACCATTCTTTATTCATGGCTGTGTTCTTAGGCGAAATTGGGGGTGAGCCCACTCCCTTGACTGAGAAGCAACCCCACACATGAATAGTCCCAGGATGCTTTACTGTTGGCATGACACAGGACTGATGGTAGCGCTCACCTTTTCTTCTCCGGACAAGGTTTTTTCCAGATGCACCAAACAATCGGAAAAGGTATTCATCAGAGAAAATGACTTTACCCCAGTCCTCAGCGGTCCATTCCCTGTACCTTTTGCAGAATATCAGTCTGTACCTGATGTTTTTCCTGGAGAGAAGTAAAGTGTTTTCATTGCTGCCCTTCTTGACACAGGGCTATCCTCCAAAAAAGTCTTCACCTCACTGTGTGTGCAGATGCACTCACACCTGCCTGCTGCCATTCCTGAGCAAGCTCTGCACGGGTGGTGCCCCGATCCCACAGCTGAATCAACTGTAGGAGATGGTTCTGGCGCTTGCTGGACCTTCTTGGGTGCCCTGAATCTTCTTCACAAATGCAGTGGAAATTTTTTGTTCACAGTAAAGAGACTTTGCATTAAATTGCAATTCATCTGATCACTCTTTATAACATTCTGGAGTGTATGCAAATTGCCATCATAAAAACGGAGGCAGCAGACTTCGTGAAAATTTATATTTGTGTAATTCTCAAAACCTTTGGCCATGGCTGGACACAAGAAACATATGAATTCTTAAATACATGTGAGAAGAATGTGAAATCTTTCCCTGAATCATGCATGCATCTCCAGGCATCATATCGGTCTTGGATTGTAGTAAAGTGAATATGGTGTCTGTGCATCATCCAATTAAGCTGGTGGGGTCTAAAAATTTGTCTGGTGTTTCATAAAATATTTAGCCGATAAGTTGTCCTTGTTTTAAGGCATGTGTATTCTCTTAAATAGTAAATGGAGGAACAGTTTTTGATTGGTATTCAGGGAATATAATTAGGCTATGTCTGAGTATGGTCTGTGGTTGAGAGTCAATCGCAATATATGATATATCTACTATTACTGTCACATTCTAGCAAATTTTGAGGGGAGGACACTGTAGCCCTGATTGCAATCATCACTCCCTTATGTTTTTTCTGAGTTGGTAAAGCAGTGTCTAAATTGTGGTGTGACACACATGGGTGATCATTTTTACATAAGAGTCGCCAAAGCAGAAGACATCCCATTTTTGTGATAGATCTTTTACATGGGCTATTGAGACCTTTGACATTTAAGAGGTAATTTTTGGCGTCATCATATTTCCAAGTTTAGCAATACCAGCGAGACAAAGTAATGCACTTAGGGGTGGGGGTGTGATGTTGGAGGTCTTGGCTTAAGGATTTCTACGTTGCAGTTAAAAACATAGCCTAGTAATTAAGTAATGTAGAGGGAATAGGTAACCAGCCCTCTAGTGAACCCAGTGTAATTGCCTAACGGAGGTGGTTTTCTGGGACAACAGCTATAGCTTCCTGCCATTGTGGATTTGTAGTCGACTGCTTACGGATGTGTAGGAGGCCCCATTGAGTTGGGATCTTCAGGGGAATACAACATATAGGATTAACACCAGTGCGTAAGTAGCAGTATAGTGGGGTGACCCTATCAGTAGTAAATACTTCGCTCCCATAAGGCTGTAGTGAGCGCAAAGATTTCCACTGTTGGATTATTGCTGCCGTAAGATCAGCAAAAAGCGAAACATGATAAAACAGTTCCAGCAGTTTCCCCAATTTACGGGGTGCAGTTATCGCTCTATCTTTGATGTATAAAAAGTGGATCCTAGTTATCACATCTTGTGGTATTGACAGGAATTTAAGTTCAGCTAGGTGATGGGCCCTGTCAAAGTTCCATTGGCAGCAGGGTATTTAGAATTTCTTTTTAGAATTAAGATCAGTTCCCCAGATCTAAAATTTTGTTTAACCACAAGATGTCATCACTGTGTGCTTGGAAGCAATCCACCATTGTATTATATGCAGCAGTACATTCTCCCAATTTGTTTTCTACAATGTCAATCCTTTCCTCTAGGTGTTCAACTTGGGATTTTAATGTGGACAGGTTTCTGCATATGTCAGTCTGTAAATCTTGTTTGAGTGAGAGAAGCATCTCTTTATGTATGCTCTGAAGTAGGTTGGTCTGAGGTGGGATAGGCATATAGGGAGTTCTGAGTGATTAGAAGTGCCTTCCTCCTGCAGAGAGGCATATGTTGATTTTAACTTATTGGGTATTAATGACATTTTGGCACACACATAAATCTGTTTAGAGATTTTAAGTCCAGAAAGGGGTGGATTGACCCATTTGGTCTGGGGACTGTGAATACGTTTAAACAAAAACCATCTGAACTTTTTTTCTGCAGGATCTGGTACAACCACCCCTTTGTGACTGAAGTTGGCAGTAAATCTTCCTTTTCGTGAGCTGACGTTTGCAGATTGGATGGATTCTATTTTGTACCTCTTAGAAATGACAGACTGGACCCAGAGGTCTTGGACATCTCACATTCTAACTGGCGCAAATTCCAATACATGTCCCCCTGCTCCAAGAAGTGGGGCACCCCCTTCATTGGGAGGAGGGCTTCTGGGCAGGATTGGTGAACTTGGAGATCCAAAGAGTGCCAGAAAAGGTAACCCTGGATTTGGACTTGGGGAGAGTGAAGGGGCCCCTTTCACCGAGTAGCGGTAGAAGGTGTAGGTGTATAAGACTTAGGCTCTTTCTTATAGGGCAGGAGTGCCTTTCCCCCCAGTGACTTCCTTGATGAATTTATTAAGCGATTCCTCCTACAAGGGAGGCATGACCAAGCTTTTAGCTACAGAATCCTGCACATGTGGAAAGAGATCAGATACATTCCATAGGCTTGGCAAACTACAGTCTCTAGAGCAGTGGGCAACATTGAGAATAGTGTGCTGAAAAAGGTTTTCAAGGAAATTGAGTGTGCCAGTTTTATATAATTAAAAAAAAAAAAAAAAAAAGGACATTTTTATAAAGGGCCCTTTCACATGTACGCGAGGATCCGTACCTCTTATTCGCTTGCTCAGCCAAGATCACTCTGTTGATCCCTGCTGAGCCGGCAGATGACTGGGCGGTCCCCACACACTGAGGCACCTTCACACCTCAGATCACTGTAAACCCCCCCCCCCCCCTCCCCCATCTTCTCACCTGTCCAAAAACACCTATCCGCCTGCTCGTCTGTTCAAACGATACTGCACTATTGGCACTTTTATCTCCCTGGGTGCGAGTCACTGTCACTGTTTGGACGTGACTACCGAGAGGGATCTACCTTTCCAATTACAGCCCCTTTGGATGATACCGTATGTGGATTTGACCAGAAAAGTGTACCTGGGTTTTTACGCTGTTACCTTACAGCAGTAAGGTAAGGGGACATCCTCACTTACTCTGAAGAAAACACCGGAAATCAACCCTTTTTCACGTCACTTTGGCATTTACACCAGCACTTTTATTTTGGATTTTCTCCTGCTGTTATGTTTACAGCTATCTGCTCCATGGACATTTAATCTAGTGTTATTACAGTCACCGCTGTGTGTTGTATTTTGCACGTTGTACACCCTATTGTGTATCAGTACATTTGGTACCATTTTATTTCACTTTATGACACTTGCACTGTCATTTTGTACTAATTCACCATTTGGCAGCTAGCCAATTGGCTGCACTGTAGCACGTTTATTTTGATGATATTCACTTGCTATGGTATACCATTATTCTTTGTGATTACTAGTCAGACTATATTTTTCCATATATAAGGATTTTCCATACTTCCTCTGCACGTTACCCCATTCCCTATTCACAGCGCAGCACTACCCCTTTATTCTTTATTTGCTCTTGGTTTGATACACCATCCAGTGCAGCAGCTGTACCCCTTCTCTTTCCCCATTCCCCCACTCTTGTGGTAAGCGCGGTTATACTCACCCCATCACTGTCCTACAACTATAACCCCCTTTCTCATCTGCCCCACCACCAACTCTTGCACATCTGCCCCACCTCTGTATCCCCCTCCTCCTCTTCTGTCACACCACTGAAACCCCCTGCTCATCTGGCCCACCAATGTACCCCCCCCATGTCTTCCCCACCGCTGAACCTTCTCATCTGTTCCAATATTGAACCCCCTGTTCATCTGCCCCCATCACTGTACCCCTCTGCTCTTCTGTCCCAACACTGAACCCCCTTTCTCACCTGTTATATGAGCGATATGAGGTGCAGGGAAGAAGAGATGAGACATAGCTACCGGCCTGACACACTAATGCCAGCTGATTCACCTCTCTAATGCAGCTCAGATACTTGTAAGTTAGATATGACAAATAAGTCATTTTAAAGAGTCAGCAAGGTAAATGACTGATAGACAAGGATGTGGCAAAGGTTTACCACCTCTCCTCGCTACCCAAAATTAAAATGCCCAGCGTGGTAAAAGAACAGCAGCAAATAACAAAACAGGTAGCTAACCATTTCAACAAAGTTCCCAGAAGCTCAATAGTAATTCCACAAACTGTCACTCGATTGTGGTTTTCTCGATCACAATGAAATCCCTTTTTTTCTGAGATTGGTAGTGGAAACCAAGAGAGTCATCTTCCTCAAGATGGGAGGGCGAGGCTAGCAGGACTGAGTGGCTTTAGCAGTGGCCAATCACAGTCCTCCATCTGTAAACAGGGTCTGCCACTCTAGCACAACTGCACCCAATCTCTTCCCTATCACAAGAGCTGGATGGAACTTCAAGTGACGATCAAAGCTACAGCAAAGATAAAGAAGTTAAGGAGATAAAAGAACCAAACTATGTTTCCTATGCTGTACAATATGCGAGGGCACAGTGCCTCCCCCTCAGGGTGGCTGTGGCATGGGGAATTAAAAGATCGGAATGCATTAGTGCGGCAGAAGCAATGTTTCACTGACACTTCCTTGCGCTGATCTCCTGATGGGGAGGGAGTCACGTGCCGACAAAAGAGGCTTCAAGTGAACTTGTTGCACCCGTGCAGGGGCTTGCTTACCCCTGCTCCACACAACAATAAGATTAAAGGCATCAGTTATAAATGTTTCAAGAGAACAAGGTCCCCAAAGACAGGTTAATGTTATTTGTTTCGCCCAATAGCCAATAGTCTGGCAAATAGATATGGCAACAAGTGCCATCTGAAAGGCTGGCTATACACGAGAAAAAGGAGGGCTTTTAACTGCCTATCCTTAAAACATGAATCCTCCTCAACAGGATCTATAATGTGTTTATTAAAGGCTTGAAATAGCAGTGTCAATTACTAGTAAAGTCCATTTATTTAGTTTCTACAGAAACAAAAAACAAAAACACAGTAAAATGCTTAAGATGAGTGAATTTCCTTTCAGGATTAGACCTATACCCATATAGCGCATATTCAATTTGTGCATGGATAGTTCTTTTTTTTTGTACTTAGGTGGCACATATTACTGCCCATAGGAGCTTGTTTTGGCAGTGCAGAATCAGGTGCTGCTAGACAAAAACAAGTCTGCACTGCATCAGTGTTTTAAAAGTGGAAAAATTTGCAGAGAAGCCATAAGTTATGGCTCATAAAATGCAGGGCCGCAAACTTCTAGGCATTTTCCACTACAGTGTGTGCATTCCCCCACCTTGGGATTAACCCTGAAGGGGTCCTCAGAGTCTGGAGATAACACAGATGCATTGAAAACCCGATCTTTCCTCATCTACGCTGTAGATTCCCGAAGGGTTCAAAAATTCACCCATCACAGTGGGCATGCCCACAAAGGGCTTTGGTGCCATAGGAATTGACCATGATCCTACATGGTACCCTGAGGCGCCAAGGTCCCAACACTAGGGGTGCAGAATTTAATCGTTGCATCGCGATTCGGGTGGAATCGATGCATGCGACCCGAAAAATCGATGTCGGGTGACGTCATCCCGACTTGCCCCTCCCCTCCTGGGAGAGCGTTCCGAGCGGGTCTGTCACAATACCCGTTTTGTAATAAATGCAGTTATAATCCATTGAGCTTTTTAAAATATATGCAGCTTCATACCTGCATTTTTTAGTCTGTGTATAACTGTATATGCCATTCATGTGACAGTCCGGTCCGGCCCGCCTCTCTCCTCTCACGTCTCTGACATCAGCTCCGCCCATCTCTCTTCTGATCTGATGGCTACAGTCAGTGGGCGGGGCTGAGAACTCCCACTGACGGCAGGAGAGACGAGAGAGGAGAGAGGTGGGCCAGACTGGGCAGTCACATGAACTGCATATACAATTATACACAGACTAAGAAATGCAGGTATGAAGCTGCATATATTTTAAAAAGCACATACAGCGGTGGCCACTTAATAGATTATAACTGCATTTATTACAAAACTGGTATTTTAACAGCAGTATGCTTACACCACCTACATATGCTCTGTGCTTACAGTTCCCCGGCTGCCTCCCGTTTTCACATTCCACTGTGTTAACTCCTTTGTGCTGAATGGTGCAAACGGGGGAGCCCAGAGAAATATCAGCACATAGACAGTACTTCACAAGTTTGTCAGTTGTGGATTCTAATCCCTCCTGACCACCCAGCAACCGTGTGCGTGAATTCCTGTACCCTGTAGTGCACCGGATCAGTGCAGTACTTAAAGCAGAGTTCCACCCGTTTTTTTGTTTTTTAAAAGTCAGCCGCTACAAAAAAAGTTTAGCTGCTGACTATTATTAAACCAACACTTAAATGTCCCACGGGCCATCGATGAGGCCGCTCCTTTCCCCCTCCTCTCCTCTATCATATCTACTGAGGGCAGTGGCACCTGGCCGTGAAAGCTTATGGCTTTAATTCAAAGCAGAGTTCCAGTAAATGTGTTTATTAAAAGTCAGCAGCTACAAAAAAAGTGTATCTTCTGACTTAATAAAAAAAGGCACTCGCCTGTCCCACAATCCAGTGACGTGGACACCCAAACCCTCCATTCTGTCCACTGCGCTGGCAATACTACTGTGGGCATCTGGCTGTGACAGCTTGCAGCTTCAAAGCCGGGTGTGCATGTCTCACTGCGGGACACCGCATAGCCAGGCAATCTTCTGGGACCTGTGATGTGTCCAAGATTGCAGGAAGGAAGGGCCACCTAGTTGGCCCAAGCGGAATTGGGAGCTCGTCAGTAATAGTGATGCATCGCGGAATCGAATACCAGATAATCGTAATCGAATTGTAAGACCAGTGAAGACGCGCACCCCTACCTAACACAAGATCCTGTTCACAAAGAAAATATTACAGGCTGGCTCAATCTAGAGGTGTATGGGTCTGGTCTCCAAGATGGACACCAAGGGTTTCCAATACGAAAACTGCAAGATAGTCCATAGAAATAAGCCGTCAGATTTTAAAAAAAGTGTCAGATGCTAAAAAAGGGGTGAAAAAAAAAAAAAAAAACACGTCAAAAAAGGAGAAATGGTCCATTACCTAAAGCAATGCATCTCAACTCCAGTCCTCAAGTACCCCCAATAGGTCAAGTTTTTTTAGGATTTCCCTCAGATGAAACGGCTGTGGTAATTACTAAAGTAGTGAAACTGATCAAATCACCTGTGCAAATTAATAGAGAGCCTGAAAACATGACCTGTTGGGGGTACTTGCGGACCGAAGTTGAGAAACATTGACCTAAAGGACACAAGCTAAAATATTTTTTTTTAATAAAAACAAGTCTATGTTGTAAGGGTTATATAAGTGTCCCCCTAGGGACAGCAATAGCATCGTTTTTGTCAGTGTCCAGTCACCTAAAGGTAGTCTGCATGTAACCCATGGTCTACGAATACAAGTTCTGTGTCCTGTACTGTAAAATAAAGATATGCAATTTATGTGAAATGTAAAATGCAAAACAGGTCAGACCTATATATAGAATTATGCTTACCTGGACTGGCAGTGGTATAGTGAGTTAAATTTGATGTTAGATTGCCTGTACTGTTAGAGTTTGTCAGAGCTGGGAATGTAGACTCCTCAGGATCCAACGGAATTGGTAGTGGAGATGGGAAGTGGATATTTGTTAGGTCAGGCAATGAACCTCCTGTGTTGTGTGCAGCAGGGATGAGGCTTGAAGTGTTCTCCTGGTCATTTGAAGGGTAAATGCTTAAAACAAAATCACAAAAAAGATACAATATGTAAATGTGTACTTTACAACAGCTTAAAACATAAAGATGCTGTAGCTATAGATAAGGCATATTTATATTATACACATGAATAAATGTTCGTCATTAAAAACTCCAGGGCAGAATGCAACCATGCTATTGTTCCAATATTACGGAGAACAGTGCAGTCCACCCAAACTAGTGTACACAGGATTCCAATGTCAAAGCTGCAAGCCTAGTTCATGAAGCCATACACCATATAAAAACATCAGAATTTATCTAGTCCCAAGGTTGTAGTGAGAGATGCATACAGAATTCTTGAAAACCAGCTATAACTTCATGACGATGACAAAAAATAAAATAGCAGTAAACCCTTAACAGCTTTTCGACACTGGATCCCTAATGCTGAACAACATTAAACAGATAGCACACGTTTTTCTAGTTTGTTATAAATTATAACAGTAAAGGGACCAATTTCTATATATGCCAAAAGGTGTAAATACCCTCTTTAACAGACTATAATGGACTAAACTAGTTTCACAAAAATTCAACCACATACAGTAAAATCTAAACTGGGGGCCATTTTTTTCCCAAAAATTTTTTGATTTATAAAGTAAAACAGTACAGATACAAGATTATTATCCACTACAAGTTATCCAGTAACAGGTAGATACTGTGAATGAGGGACAATTTTTAAAGGACGTTTCTGTTTTTATTTTTTGTGATGAACAACAAAGCAGTTTCAAGATTGCACTCTGCATGCTTGAATGTTTATAAAACTGCTGTTTAGTCTCTGAAACAGAGCATTTATGCCTTTTGGCAATTTGTAAGTTAGTTTATTTGTACCGGCAAACTCCAGATCTGGAGTCACTTTGATGCAAGTTGAGGTCCATAGACCTCAAGTTTACAAAGGCATTCCCTGAAATTGCGTCAAAATCACAGCCGTGTGAAAGGGGCCTAAAGTGGAACTTTAGTAAAAAAAAAGACAAGAAGTTCACTTTAAAAATAATAGTACATTTTTTTGCAGGTAAAAAAAATGTGCATGTATTTATTGCAGGAGCCTGTAAGGCATTGTCCCAGCAATCAGCAGATACCATGCCAGTCTCCTGCAGACCTGTCAGTTTATCTGCTTGCTTGTACCTCGCATGAGGAAGCAAATACATTCTGACAGGAAGAATCCATGAAAACTAGAAGCAGATAGCCGCAAAGGATGTCGTAGTTCATTCATACACAGAGCTTTGTTTTCTGACAACTAGCATAGGGAACTTCTCCCTGTACTTCTGTCACAGTTAGAGAAAGCAGTGGGAAAAATGGGTGGAACATTTGACATGCAGGTCGGCCCTACTGCGGTGTACCTGTACGTAGTTTTGTGTATTAGATACTGGAGGCGCACCCACGAGTCCGGCGGACACTATTGCTCCACAGAGGCAGAAGGGGGATCTGCCTATGTAAACAAGGTGGATTTCCGTTCTGACAGGAGACAACACGGATCTCCTGTTCCTAGTAATCAGGAACAGCGACCTTTGTGTTGTCCCAGTAAGCCCATCCCCCAATCAGTAAGAACTCACCCAGGGAACACAGTCAACCCCTTGATCGCGCCCCCCCCCACCTAGTGTTAACCCCATTCCCTGCCAGTGTCATTCATACATTGTTTTTTGTATTATTGATTGCCAAAATAGTGTCACTGGTCCTCAAAAAGTGTCACTTGGCGTCACATTTGTCCACCGCCAATGTCGCAGTCCCGCTAAAAATCTCGCAGATCGCTGCCATTACTAGTAAAAACAATTAAGAAAAAATTTAAAGTCCACAAACCCCATAGTTTGTAGATGCTATAACTTTTGTGGAAACAAATCAATATATGCTTTTTTTGTAGGGGGGAAAAAAAAAAAAAAAAAAAAAAAAGATCAATTTTGTTTGGGTACAAAGTTGCACACTTGCGCAATTGTCAGTTAAAGCGACGCAGTGCAGTACTGCAAAAAATGGCCTGATCATTAAGGGGGTAAATCCTTCCGGGGCTGAAGTGGTTAAGTTTAGCTATGGAAAAACATTAAAAATAAGTGCCTATACAGTTTAAAATCCAGAAATACACTGCATAATTAACGTAGAATGTACATTTCTTGCTAAAGAACATTATTTTTTATCAAGTTATGGGTAAAGATCCGTTTTAAGTGACACACTGCAAGAAAAATTATAGAAGGTAGCCAAAATGTTAGGATAAAGTGCACTAATGGAAGCTGGTTATTGGCACTGCTCTTCTGAAGTGGTGACTGGCATCATTTTCCAAATAGACACTTATTTCTGCCATTCTGTGAAGGTGGTGATCTGTCAGGTGCTTTAGCATGCCCTAACCATACCAAAAAATATGTAATTGCCAAGCCAAGATCTCTTGCATATCGACCACAAATAAATGTGCAAATTCTAATCATCTCAAGAGTGGTCCATCCATAAAACTTGCCTATTACGGATATCCTATGCAGTTTCAATAATAATGCACATCATTCTGTTTTTACAAAGTGAGGTACCCATTTAGGTTGAAGCCAAACAATATTTTTTTTAGATACAAGCACAAGCTTTAATAGGCAAGAATGCAGATTTAGATGTATTTTCACGTTTTTCAAATTTGATATCTCTAGAAAGCCATTTCACAAGTGTATTACAAGCTTAATGGGCACCGATGTAAAGTTATGCACACTTGATTACAATAAAAATTTATAAATTTATACATTAGATTCTCTTAAAACTAGGTTATTATCTTGCCGAGGGTGCAGGATATGCAGCCAAAAAGCATGACAAAATACTCAGTATTCAAATATTCCACCAGTTTTCAGTTTTTTACTTCAGAAGTGCACCACCCACACAAGCTTTCAGCTAGCTTCAAAGTCAGTCATGAAACTTATTTCCGGGGCTTGAGAAATCTCTCATAATCTTGTCCCTTAGGCTTCCAATAAATAAATAAATGGTATCCTTTTATGCTACCGCTCATAGGCTGTTAATCTGCAAGTCTTGTAAGGGCTTTCAACATCCTAAAAAGAAAGCAAATGATGGAAATGTCCCCCCCCCCCAAAAGTTGCCCTCATCCTAAAAGAAAAACATTTTTTTTAGATGCAATCTTGGTACGGATTTCTCTTATTACCTAGTCTCTATTACAATAGGTAAACAAAACTGCTTAAAAATCAAGGTAAATCAAACTGCACTGTTTAACGAAGAAACTAGGAAAAAAGTAACTTACTTTATACCAGGTACTTCACAAGACTTGGGCCTCGAAGATCCAGTCTAGACAAATGGAAGACACATTGATTAATTCAATTTTAATTTGTTAAATAGGATTTTTGTACTCATCGTAAAATCCTTTTCTCTGAAGTTCATGGACGGACACAGCTCCAAATAATCTTGACAGTAGGGTTATGTTCCATCCATCAGGAGAGGACTAGGCAGACATGTTAAATGGTTAAAAAACATGCAATACAGCAAAGCCGAACAGCACCACCCTCTGGTAATAACCCTCACTCTGCAGCTCAGTTCGTCTAAAAGCCGTACAAAAAACTTAAAAAAGGAGGGGTGGGTGCTGTGTCCGTCCATTAACTTCGGAGTAATGGATTTTGCGGCGAGTACAAAAATCCTATTTTCTCATTTGTTAATGGACAGACACAGCTCCAAATAATCTGTAGGGACGTCCCCAAGCAGTGTCAAAAAACAAGGGGTGGGCACAGTAAGCAAACCAACTTCCACCCAAAAACAAACAGTGCTCCTCAACGGAGGAGTAGCAACCTTAAACATCCGCCTGCAAAACTTTGCGGCGAAGCAAGCATCTGCAGATGCATGTACATCAACCTTGTAAAATTTTGTGAAGGTGTGAACGGACTACCAGGTCGCCGCCTTACACACCTGCGAGACGGACGCTTGATGTCGGAAGGCCCAGGAAGCACCCATCGCTCTGGTTGAATGCGCCGTGACAGGAAAGGGAGGTGCCCGCCCTGTAGGGCATAGGCCTGAACCACGATCTGTCTGATCCACCGAGAAATGGTGCCCGTCGAGACCGCCAGACCCTTCTTTGGACCAGTCACTGATACAGTGAGTCTGACCTCCGGAACGGAGCCGTAGAAGAGAGAGATATACTCGCAGAGCTCGGACAACATCCAAGGAATGTAGAGCAACCTCTTTTGGATGCGAAGGCCGAGGACACAGGCATGGAAGCACTATGTCCTCATTAAGATGAAAGGCCGAAACAACTTTTGGAAGAAAAGAAGGCTGCAGGCATAGCACCACTTCCCGGACTGAAGGTCCAGAGACGTCAGCCACCATACCAGGGAAGCCCTGACTAGTTGACTCACCCGGATTTGACAATCCAGGGACAACGGAGACTTGTCTTATTTGGACAGGATTTCCTTCTGCAAGACGAGTGTGGAATTGAGCATGTGCTACCACCTTGAAGGTGGCCACCATGAGCCACAGGACTCGCATGCAGAAGCGTAGTGTCGACCACCTGCGAGATGCCAGGAGCTTCACCTCTGACCGAAGAGTTTGCAACTTCTCCAAGGGGAGGTAAACACTCGCCTCCGAGGATACTCCAAGCGCTGAGTCAGCACCAACACCGACTTTTGTAGGTTCAGTACCCAACCGAACTCCTGAAGAGTCCGACTGGTGATCGCCATATCCTCCTCTAAGTCGGAGCCCGAAGCGGCTCTGAGCAGGAGGTCGTCCAAGTAGCCCACGATAGCGATTCCTCGATGTCTCAGCAAGGCCAGAATCGGAGCGAGCACCTAGGTGAAAACCCTTGGTGCCGATGCCAGACCGAAAGGGAGAGCCACGAATTGGTAGTGGCTGTCCCCTACTGCAAATCGCAGAAATTTCTGGTGCTTGGAATATATGGAAACATGCAAGTATGCGTGATGTCTAAGGATGCCAGAAAATCCCCCGGATGAAGTGCAGCAACCACTGAGCGAATTAATTCCATCCTGAATTTTCGTACCCTCACAAAGGTGTTAGAGCTTTTTTGCTGAAATGACTGTTTACAGGGTAGAGAGACATAATAGTTAACGGATTCCTTTAAAAAATGATTAAAAATAGATAAAAATCAATCCTATAATGTACCTGCAGTTTCTAGTTTCGTTTTTGCATGTTGTTACCTGCTTCTGTGATGTACAGAGCCAATACAGGGCAGTGATGGTTTGGAAAACGAAACGGATTGGTGCTGTGGGGTTTTAGACACACAGTAATCACACCTCCTTGATTAGTGACCACAGAGAGAAAGCTCCCAGTACTGTGGTTATCAGGAAACAGACAACCAGGAAGTGTGGAGATCAGAGAAGAATTACAGCAACTTGAGAGCAAAAACGAACAATGAAGACATGAAAACAGCACTGCATTAAGGTAAAGGAAGCTATTAAGATTAAAAAAAAAAAAGAATTCTTTACAAACCCTTTAAGGGCCTTGAGATGAAGGATTGGACGGACCCCGTCCTTTTTCGGGACTACAAACAGATTGGAGTAAAACCCCTGAAACCTTTCTGGCAGTGGCACAGGAAGAGCATTTTAGCCAAATTAGGCAACGTAGTACCACCGAAGATACCGAGGCTCTGGAGAGCAAGGGAGCTGTATGCAAAGCTGCATCGCAGACATACTTAAGGCCATGCCACACAGCCCCCAGTACAGGACCCGGAGCCCTCCCAGAGACCCCGGAAAACAGCAGGCCCAGCATCGCACAGGAAGGAAGGACGGGGGGAGAGAAAAGGGAGGGCGAGAGACCCCCTAAACGACCACCCCAGGAATGCCCAGCTGCTCCATCCTGCCAGAGCAGGAGGAACCTACTTACCCATCCCACAGGGACCGCTGGAAGCGTTCCTGACAGACCCACCGACGTACTAGTATAGGGGGGGCTGTCGACCACGGCCCACCGTGACACAAACTGCAGTAGCCCGGTCATAAGTGAGCCCCAGAGCATGTAGCTCTCCGGCCACCCTTGGAGCAATGGGGTATGTTGTAGGCCAACCCCGCACGCAGCTAAAGGTCTGCTCACGCACGATGGACGGACTGGGGAGACAAGGATCTATATTATCTAGCCTGTCACCCGGCCAGCAGTTGATAGTAGATCTCAGGATCAAAAAAAAAAAAAAAAAAAAAGGTTCTCCTAGGACCAATGGGCCCCCAGGGAGCCATGTCCTTCTATGCTAGGCAGAAAAAAAAAAGCTGAGCGGCTAATTACAGAGTAAGGGGTTATGACCAGAGGGCCTGCCCCCTGGGCGGTGCTCTTCGACTTTGCGGTATTACATTTTTTTTTTTTAACTATTTGACATGTCTGCCTAGTCCTCTCCTGATAGACGGAACATAACCCTACTGTGAAGATTTGGAGCCGAGTCCGTCCATGAACGAAAGAGAAATATAAACAGCTCTTGGAAAAAATGCCTGCTAAATGAACCACTTGTCGACCAGGCTTTTTTTGGCACTTTTCTTTTACAAGTTTAAATCAGTAATTTTTGCTATAAAATTACTTAGAAACCCCACACACATATTTTTTTTATCAGAGACCCTAGGGAATAAAATGGCGATCGTTGCAATTTGTTTTGTCACACATTTTTGGAAAAAATATTCGATATAATTTTTTTTTCTTTTTAATTGAAAAAAATGTAATAAAAATACACCCCGATTTCTTTTGTTAAAATGTGAAAGATGATGTTAATGCCAAGTAAATAGATAGCCATCATGTTACGCTTTAAAATTGTGCATGCTAGTGTAATGGCGACTAACTACGGTACATAAAAATCTCCAAAGGTGAAGTTTTGAACGCCTTTACAGGTTAACGGTTTAGAGTTACAGAGGTGGTCTGCTCTCACCAACGTTTCCGGCAATCACTCGCGTGTGGTGCGAACACAGTTTACATATGCGTACACATGACTTACGTACACTAGCATGGGGGGAGGTGGCACAAAAAAAAACAAAGTACCTTTTTTGTATCCCATCCTTGTTTATTAAGAGGTTTCTCCGCTTCAGAAGAACTATCCTCCATTCCAGGAACAGCCAGCAACAAGACTTTATTGTTAAAGAAAAAGAAGCACAAATTAAGTCATCCTTTCATTTGACAGATTTAACTTATTGAGAAAAGCTTTTTAACCACCTCAATACCAGGCACTTACACCCCCTTCCTGCCCAAGCCAATTTTCAGCTTTCTGTGCTGTCGCTGTTTAAATGACAAATTGTGGGGTCATGTTACACTGTACCCAAATAGAGCTTTCTTTTGGTAGTATTTGATCACCTCTGCGGTTTTTAATTTTTTGCTAAACAAATTAAAAAAGGACAGGACATTTGGGGGAAAAAAGAAAAGTTTTGCTTTTGTTTCTGTTATAATATGTTGTAAATAAGTACATTTTCTCCTTCACTGATGGGCACTAATAAGGCGGCACCAATTAGCGGCCACTGATATGCGGCACTGATGGGTGGCACCGATATGCCGCACTGATGGGCACTCATGGGTGGCATCTGAGGGGGGCTGCACTGATGGGCACTCATGGGTGGCATCTGAGGGGGGCTGCTCTGATAAACAATCAGCACGGACCCCCCCCCCTTGTCAGGAGAGCAGCCGATCGGCTCTCCTCTACTGGCGTCTGATTGAACATGGCTGATCACGTAGTAAAGAGCCTCCGTCAGAATGACACACCGCAATACCGATCGCCGCGATGCGCGCCCCCACCCCCATGCGGCTGTTATCCTGCTGGACATCATATGACAACCAGTCAGGATAAGTGAACTATTGCCCGGCGGGAAGTGTTTGTATGTATTATATATATATATATATATATATATATATATATATATATATATATACACATATACACACACACACACACACACACCCACACACACATACATATATACACACACACACACACACACAGCCCTCAAAATTTTCACTCGCCTGCTCGCGTTTAGCGAGTGAAAATTTGCTGGGGGCGAGTGGAGAGTGACACCTGTGACCGGAGGGAGCCATGCCCGGAGACAGCAGCTGTCAGCCCGTCCGCCACTCTACATGTGTCTCTGGGTGCGCTGGGAGGGCGGCTGCCGAGAGCCAGTGGCGGAGCGTTGCCTGTGAGGACTCCCTCAGCTGCTGCCGCCGCAACCACTATGACCTCCTAAACACCCGGAGCTTCCACGGACCATCTCCCGCCCAGACATCCTTGCCCTGGCATGTCCGCCTGTGTCAATGTGCAGCTACCCAGATTCCCTCATCAACACTCCGACCGAGATCCACATCTTATCACCGGACACTAGATGTACTAGGCCCACCCACCCACAACCATGGCCTGGGCTCTAAAGCTTTCCCTGGCAGATGAGGTGGTAGAATCTGGACTGGTACAGGACTTTGATGCCAGCTTGTTTGGGATAGGGCAGGTGCTGGCGTCTACAGTATGAATGATGTCCTCGCCCTGCCTATTTTCAAGCAAGAAGAGTCGTTTGCCTTCTGAAAATAAAAACAAGATTCTACCTTTTCAGTATGTACTGTGTACAGCTACCTCCCCTGCTGTGAAGCTTCACGAAGTGACCCTCACCTATCTCAATCAAGGTCAGTCTTAGGAAATCAGGATGTTGGACAATAGAAAACTAGGAGAACTAACTGGCAAATTAGTTAAAGCGGAGCTCCACCCTATAGTGGAACCCCCCCCCTCCGGTGTCACATTTGACACCTTTCAGGTGGGAGGGGGGTGCAGATAGATCAAAGACAGGAATTTGCACCCACTTCCGGGAGTCCTGTCTGCGGGGAGTTCGCCACTTCCAGCCCCCGCCTGCTGTGTTCTGGGAAACACTCGGCTCCCAGGAACACAACGGGGACCAGTCAGGACAGCACTACGCGACTCGCGCATGCGCCGTAGGGAACCAGGCAGTGAAGCCGGAGCGCTTCACTATCGGATTCCCTCACTGAGGATGGCGGTGGGGGCAGCAGAGTGACAAGTGATTAAAGTCAGCAGCTGCAGTATTTGTAACTGCTGGCATTTAATATATTTTTTTCCTGGCGGAGATCCGCTTTAGGAGCATCTTTCGGGTGGTGTTCCATGACTGGCGTCTGCAGTATGCAGAGCACCAGCACCTGGATAAGTGACACTGAGTCTGAGTCTCCAGCTGCCTGAATGATCGGAATGACTCTGCCTTCACTCCTATCATTCCGAGCACCACACAGTGCAGGCTCTGATGGCTGGAGGGAGGATTTTGCTCCCCCTCCCTCCAGCTTTGTAATTGGCAGTTTCAGGCTCTGGCTGCTTGTTGTGTGGGCAGGATGGGGATGCAGCAATCTTCTGATATCCCGCCCATCTGCCTGGACTGCCCACCCGTCCACCTGCCTGCACTCCTGAAAGAGGAGATGTGAACTTATCAGGAGCGAGTGTATGCTGAGGTAAGCTCAGTTAACTGATTGTTTCGTCCCCCTGTCCAGCACCATAGCGTTAGGGCAATGGCACTTGAACAGGCTGAAATTGAGGAAGGGGTTAGCATTGCCATGTCCACCAATGCAGGTTGGGGATGTGGGAGGGAGGTCAGTGGTAGTGAAAGTTAACCCCCCCCACCTTGCATTGGTCTCTATGGCAGTGACATTTTAACCCACCACCCCCTTCTGCATTTGTGGTAATGTCAGTGAAAGTTAACCCTCTCCCCCCACATTGGGGGTCATGGGAGGGGTTACATTTCAATGCCATCAACGTAGGAGGAGAGGGGGACATTAAAGCGGTGTTCTTCCCAAAAAAATAAAACCAGCAGCTACACAGACTGCAGCTGCTGGCTTTTAATAATGGGAGCCTTACCTGTCCTGGAGTCCAGCGATGTTGACACCCGCAGCTTATGTTTCCATCATCTGTCAGGTGCTGCCGATGCCATTGCGAGTGAGGGAACTCCGCAGTGTAGCCTTTTGGCTTCACGCCAGGAACCCTACTGCACATGCTCGAGGCTCTGCTCCTCTCTCCTACTGGCCCAGTGACAGGGGGAGGAGGAAGGAGCCCCAGCTGTGATGCCAATACCCACGGCTGAGGCTCCCGGAAGTTGGAAAGGATACCTGTGAAAGACAGGTATCCTGTCGTCCCCCCCCCCCGAAAGGTGCCAATTGTGGTACCGAAGGGGGGGAGGAATCAGATGAGCGGAAGTTCCACTGGTGGCGAGTAACACTTAAGGCCTGGCTAGTAGCTCAGGACTTGAAATTTTGAGGTGTGTGTGTGTGTGTGTGTGTGTGTGTGTGTGTGTGTGTGTGTATGTATATATATATATATATATATATATATATATATAAATAAACAAACACTGCTAGCAGCTATAGGGTCCAGGCATTTGGGCTTTTGACTATACCCTTGCTATGTCTAAATACCAGGCTGATCTGAAAAGGGAAAAGCTCCAAAACATACCACTAAACTTGGGTTAAAAAAAGTAATTAATTTTAATTATGCATTCTTAACTCAAAGAAGTACCCTCTATTGCTCTCAGCCTGCTCCAAATACCTTTTTTTGCTGCCGTCATTCAACCTCCTATTATAGGGTGGCTACATTCACTTTCCATGGTCCCATTGTAGGTAGGAATGTAGCCACCCTCTTGCTCTATCCCAACATGGACTAGGAACATTGGGACTATGAGATGTGTAGTATGTATAGAGCAGTGCACACGACCACACGTACCATGAACTGCAAGTACCACACAGAAGTGGAAAAGGGGGAGATTTTGGGGCTCATGAAGGACATTGGCAAAAAAACACAGTAGAAAATTTTATTAAATAGAGTTTACAAGGCCATTAAGTAGGGAATGGATTATTTGGCCAATAAGCACGTCTGTTTGTGTCACTTTAGGACAGGTTTAGAACAGCCCAGCATTTCCTCTGTGCCTGAGAACTGTTGTATATTTTCTACACAGAACTTCAATTCACAATGAACTACTTGTCAGAAAATCTACCAAGTTTACCTTCAGGTTGGGTAGATGCAATTCCATGCATTTACAGTGCCTTGCAAAAGTATTCACCCCCTGGGCATTTTTTGAGTTTTGTTGCCTCACAACATGGAATTAACATGGATTGTTTGAGGATTTACATCATTTAATTTACAGAACATGCCCACAACTTTGAAGATTATTTTCTTATTGTGAAGCAAACAATAGGACAAAACAGAAAAGGTCAATGTGCATACCTATTCACCCCCCCTTTAAAGTCAATACTTTGTTGAGCCACCTTCTGCCGCTATCACAGCTCCAAGTCGCTTTGGATAAGTCTCTATGAGCTTGCCACATCTTACCACTGGGATTGTTGCCCATTCCTCCTTGCAAAACTGCTCCAGCTCCTTAAAATTGGATGGTTTGCGCTTGTGAACAGCAATCCAAGTCGGACCACAGATTTTCTATTGGATTGAGGTCTGGGCTTTGACTAGGCCATTTCAACACATTTACATGTTTCCCCTAAAGTGTTGCTTTAGCAGTGTGTTTGGGGTCATTGTCCTGCTGGACGGTGAACCTCCGTCCTAGTCTCAAATCACACACAGATGGAACAGGTTTTGCTCAAGAATAGCCCTGTATTTTGCACCATCCATCTTTCCCTCAACTCTGGCCAGTTTCCCAGTCCCGACTGCTGAAAAACATCCCCACAGCATGATGCTGTCACCACCATGTTTCACTGTGGGGATGGCGTTCTTTTGGGTCATTTGATGTGTTGGGTTGGATTTGCGCCAGAGTTTTCTTTGATGGCCAAAAAGTTGCCTCCATACATTTTGGGAGTCTCCCACATACCTTTTCGCCAACTCAAAATGTGGCATTTTGTTTTTTGCTGAAAGAAAATGGCTTTGTTTTGGCCACTCTGCCATAAAGCCCAACTATATGGAGCGTACGGCTTATTGTCGCCCTATGTACAGATACTCCAGTCTCTGCTGTGGAACTCTGCAGCTCCACCAGGGTTACCTTAGGTCTCTGTGCTGCCTGTCTGATTAATGCCCTCCTTGCCCGGTCGAGGAGTTTTAGTGTGCGTCTCTTGGCAGCTTTGCTGTTGTGCCATGTTCTTTCCATTTGGTTATGATAGATTTGATGGTGCTCCTAGGGATCAAAGATTTGGATATTTTTTATACCCCGACTTGTACTTAACAACATTGTCCTTTACTTGTTTGGAGAGTTCCTTGGTCTTCATGGCAGTGTTTGGTTAGTGGTGCCTCTCTTGCTTAGGTGTGTGTATATGTAATGACAGATCATGTGACACTTAGATTGCACACAGGTGGACATTTCACTAATTATGTGACTTCTGAAGGTAATTGGTTGCACCAGAGCTTTTTATGGGCTTCATAACAAAGGGGGTGAATATATATGCAAATGACAATTATCAGTTTTTTATTTCTGAAAAATTGTTTTATGTATGTATTTTTCTAATTTTACTTCACCAACTTAGACTCTTGTGTTCTGATCCATCACATATAATTCAGATAAAAAAAACATTGAACTAAAGGCTGTAATGTAACAAAATAGGTAAAAAGCCAAGGGGGTGAATACTTTTGCAAGGCACTGTAGATCTCATGAAAGCCCACACAAATTCTGGGCAGAAGACAAATCCTTGTCACATGATTTTTACTTTCCCTATGCCCATGGACACCATGTTACAATAGGTAAAAATATATACCCAGCCTGCATTCTTACATGATTTAGGAACTAGTAAGTAGACCAATTCAAAATAGATTTTGTCATCAAGCCCTATTAAACAGTATGCACCATGCAAGTCTTACATGGGCAACTTCGTTCAAAGACTTTTCATGCAGAACTGCACCTGATGACAGGTTCTCGATTTCCTTTAAAGCGGAAGTAAACCCATCTATTTGATAGTTTAAAAAAACAGTTAACATTCCCGGCATGCCGGAAATGCTAGATGTCACATTTGCTTGTGCTCTCAACCAAACTGTCAAACCATCCAATGGCTGGTGTCATAACTGATCACATGTGCAGCATCGTGGCTGTTGCAGATTAAACAGAGGCCAAGATGGCAGCTTCCTTGGCTGAAAACAATAGGAGGGTTTACTTCCACTTTAAGCTGTGCGGTGGACAGAAACATTAAAGCAATCCTCGGAAGTCCAAAGTAAAAAGCATTGTTTACTACAGGAGGTTCTTAACCCTGTCCTCAAGTACCTCCAACAGGCAATGTTGGCAGGTTTTCCTTTATCTTGCACAGGTGCTTTTAATCAGAGTCAATGGTTTGGTATTTTACACAGCTATTTTATCCAAGAGAAATTCTCAAAAAATGGCCTGTTGGGGGTACTTGAGGACATGAATGAGAACCACTGGTTTACTACATGCATTCATTTTCAATACTGAATTTTAGTTTGGGAAATGTGTCTTTTAAAATGTAACTTACAATACATAGTGTTATGCACAAACTCTATACAGTTATGCAAATTCTAGGTCCACAATATGACAATTTGTACATTTTCAAAACAAGACTTATAAACAGGACGACGAAGGAAAAAGGGGAAGTCTTAAAAGTTAGAATACAAAAGCCTCAATCAAGATACAGAAATATGCGGACGCACAGGCTGCCTTCACCAACAGTTCTTGAAGAGATCCACATCCCTGACTCTTCTAGTTACAGAAAAATTACAAAATATTTGATGTAACCCTTTGTCTACACTCTCCCCTGAGCAGAGAAGCCTAATGATAACATCACAGGTCACCCTGCAGCAGTAAAACTGTACAAATCTGCCCAGTAGTAACAGACTCCAGGGATTCACCCAACCCACGAGATAATGATTATTGGAACATACATCTGCTTACTACTGCCTATGTTAAATCAATAAGTACCACCAGGGTGGATTTAAAGGGGTTGTAAAGGTCTGTTTTTTATTTTCTAAATAGGTTCCTTTAACCACTTAAGACCCGGACCTTTAGGCAGTTAAAAGAACCCGGCCAGGTTTTGCCATTCGGCACTGCGTCGCTTTAACAGACAATTGCGCGGTCGTGCGACGTGGCTCCCAAACAAAATTGGCGTCCTTTTTTTCCCACAAATAGAGCTTTCTTTTGGTGGTATTTGATCACCTCTGCAGTTATTTTTTGTGCTATAAAAAAAAAAAAAAAAAATAGAGCGCCAATTTTGAAGAAAATGCAATATTTTTTACCTTTTGCTATAATAAATATTCCCCAAAAATATATAAAAAAAACTTTTTTTTCCCTCAGTTTAGGCCGATACGTATTCTTCTATTTTTGGTTATTAAAAAAAAAAAAAAAAAAAATCGCATTAAGCGTTTATCGGTTGGTTTGCGCAAAACTTATAGCGTTTACAAAATAGGGGATAGTTTTATTGCATTTTTATAAAAAAAATATTTTTTACTACTAATGATGGCGATCAGAGTTTTTTTTTGTGACTGCGACATTATGGGGGACACTACGGACAATTTTGACACATTTTTGGGACCATTGTCATTTTTACAGCAAAAAATGCATTTAAAATGCATTGTTTACTGTGAAAATGACAATTGCAGTTTGGGAGTTAACCACAAGGGGGCGCTGAAGGGGTTATGACCTAATATGTGTAGGGGGGTGTGGCTGTAGGTGTGACGTCATCGATTGTGTATCCCTATAAAAGGGATCACACGATCGATGACGCCGCCACAGTCAAGAACGGGGAAGCTGTGTTTACACACAGCTCTCCCCGTTCTTCAGCTCCGGGGACCGATCTCGTGACTCCAGCGGCGACCGATTCGCGGGCACGCGACCCACGGCTGGGCACTAGCACGTCGTACCTGTACGTGCATGTGCCCAGCCGTGCCATTCTGCCGACGTAAATGTGCAGGAGGCAGTCCTTAAGTGGTTAAGCTAGTGCATTGTTGGTTCACTTTCCCTTTCCTTCGATTTCCCTTCTAAAGGTTTTTTTTTTTTTTGTCTGAATTTCTCACTTCCTGTTCCTCCTCAGTAAGCTTTCCCCCATCATCCGAGTCGTTCTGGCTGGGGGTTAGTCAGCGCGCTCGCCCCCTCCCTAAATTTGAGGGGTAGATCTGAAATGAGGGGAAGCTCTGCTGATTTTATCCAATCATGTGCAAGCTAAAATTATGTTTTTCATTTGCCTTGCATGTCCCCCTCAGATCTACAGCAACTGCACTTCCAAGTACACTTTGCACTTGTAGTGCAAAGCGGACTTGCCTTTCTTAAATAACCCCCATAGTGTGAATATGCATTTTATCTCTGAATTTGGTGTTCAGCTTTAACCAAAATATAGGTCATTAAAAGACTGACTTTTCTCTGGATTTCTTTTAATTCGTACAAGTTCTGGCTCTGTGACTTAATTGAACCAACAAATCAGTATAATAGCAAGGTAACTGGCATCTTCATTTGTCATGCATGTTTTAATTATTTTTTATTACAAACACATTTGGGACTAATTACAAAACTACAATAGTGTTTTGAGTACCTCGTTTCTGCTGAAGATCCTGAGAACTTCCACTGAAAGCCTCTTGTTGACTGGGATTCATTGTACTTTGATGCAGTGCTGAATCTGAATTGGTTCTAAGATACACACAAAAAAGGAAAAATTAGAAATGAGCAGCAACGTACATCATATGTATGCAAAATTCTGAAAACACAAGTGGAAGGGCTTATACATGCCAAGTCTACCTGAAAACTGAGCTATGCTGTCAAAGTATAAGGGCTCATGCACACAGGATGTTTTTACAGCTGCTATTAGGGGTGTCTGACATTTATTTTTTACTGCCTCTAAACACCCCCTTCATGTTAGACTATGTATCCATGCACACAAATTTTCAGAGGCATAATCGTTTATGGGGCAAAAAAAAAACCAACACAGCCTGTGCGTCCAGGAGCAGAGGCTGTTGAGCTGTAGCAACGAAAAAGCGCCTGTAAAGCACCTGAAAAATGCCTCCCCTGCAGACCCAGTGTGAAAACCCAAGTGCTTTCACACTGAAGTGCTGCGCAGGCAGGACGTTAAAAAAATAAAAATAGTCCTGCAAGCAGCATCTTTGGAACGGTGTATACACAGCAGTCAAAGACCATGGGTGCTTACAAAGTGACCTCAGAGCAGAAGGGGTTCAAATGACCGAGAATGACCAGGTCACTGTAGGCAGCAGCCTTAACTAACCAAGGTGGAAGCAGTGCTGTGGAGTCGGAGTCGGAGTAGATTTTGGGTACCTGGAGTCGGCAAACAATGCACCGACTCCAACTCGGACTAAATTTAGATTGGAATTAAAAAAGCAAGTTTAAATGTCCCAATTCACAAAAAGTTATAATTAATGACTTCTCTACTGTAAGAATAAAGACCAATGCATGCAGTGCCTCACGTAACCGCAAAACGAACACGTTAAGTGACCGTGAAGAAGCATGCTTTTCATTTTTAGATAAGAAGCACGGCCATAATCCCCCAATGTTTATTTATTGTAATATAATGTCTTTATGTAGGTTGAACTGACTTGTATGGTTTATCACGATACCTTGTAATTTTTATTGTTTATGTTGTTTTGATGTCTTATCTTGTTTGATACTATGTCAATAAATTTGTAAACTTTTATTCTACCCACTCTGTGTGAGTTTACGTACTCAATCTTGTACCGCAATAGTCCTACTGCCCCCCCCCCCCCCCCCGTTTCCTCTTTGGTCTTTCGGGTATTGGGGTCCCGTAAGCCCTATTCAACATTCTTCAGGACGATGGTACTATATATAAACTAATTAATTGTTAACCTCTTAGGTAAAAAACAAGTTAACAGAAACTCGAAATTTGTGCAACCACCTTCTCTGCAGACAGCTACAGTATATTTTCTGCATGCTGGAGATAGGAAGTTGCTTTATCCCTACTTCGCTTCTCCCAACCTTCCACATATTTTGAAACCGCTTATGACCTTTTGGGGCATGGCTATACCACATTCACAATATTCTCTGACAGGGCTTCTTCTCACTTTTCTCTCATTCTATGGAGCGACTGTAAGGCTGCATTCACACTTCAGCGTTTTGAATCGCGGGCAGATGTGCCACTATTCTGCACACGATTTGAAAGTGCCGATGTGTTAAAGTGGATGTAAACCCGATTCATGAAATTTGAGCTGGGCACATATCTGCAGTATTTTGTTATCTCTTTTCAATGAGCCAAGTCTTATAGCTCTCTTCTGAACTATCAGCCTGAGAACTGATATATTTGACGTTTTAGACAAAAGCAGCCTGAATCTTTTGTCAAAAGAGGTTGCTAAAATAGAGTAGCAGAGAGCAACTCCTATTACAAAACACCTCAGAGCCTCTGCCTATGATGAGAGGGGGTGTGTGCCATTCATCCAATCAGCAATGTTGGCTATATGCCCAGACATCACACTCTGTGTTAACCAGGAAGAGAAAATCTCCTAACACGATCTGAACTTTCTAAACAGTATATAAATGAACACAGCAGATATACATATAAAACCTATGTAGGGAGATTTGGTTAATCT